>NC_139948.1:8099186-8261686 GCF_963454915.1 Gymnoscopelus microlampas
AAAAATGCTCAAACTACTTGTAATGGCATAATCCCAAAATAGGGATGCCAGGTTGAAAGTGATTAATGAATGAATGGTTGCAGACAATTAAAGATGTCTGTACCTCACTGGCAGGTGAGTGAGTAGGATACAACAGCAGTGAAACAGAAATGTGTGAGGGGAGGAATGAATTGGCATATCGACTAAATTGGTGAGAAAAAGGGGTAAAAAAATTAAATGTATTTAGATTGCTACTCTAAATAAAAATACATTAAAAAAGAGATGCACGCAGCACTGATCTAAAATCAGATTAATCTTGAAAAAAATAAAAGTGCCAATTTTGAGGTTAAGATGGTCGAGTATGGCACTTACCAGTGGTCAAACATACGTACATATTATATAACATTTAAAATAAAATGAAATACAATGAAAAAGGGAGAAGTCTCACAGCACGGTACCACATTCATCGTTCACCACATGACATGTTACAATTGGCACCAAACAATAATTTCCATTATAGCACACTAGCGAAGTGAAGTTTTAAACACCCTAAACAGTGTTTGCAACGGTATACCACACAACTTGTGGCCCCCTGACACAATAGTATTGGGTTGTACAACGTTGCCCCTGGTGTGACTATTATCATGGCATGAAGAATATTTGTGCCGGGTTTGGTGTGGATTGGAGACCCTGGGAGCTACATGCAGCCCTTGGTGTGATTATTCTCATGGCATATCCAGTAGGCCTATGCGTGCGCAGGTCGGCACCAAATAAACCCATGCACCGCTCATAAGATGCAATGTAAAAGTGGTCACAGCCTCATGTGTAAAAATGCATCCCATCAAACTTTCAGATGCTGTTTTTATCCCAGTGTGGAGGAAGAATGCTTAGGACTTTTACTGTGACTCGTTCTTAAAATATATATGTCTTGGTTTCTGTTGTGTGTAAACAATGAAAGCAATTCAAAACAGTTGTCCCCAAAACCCCACCTCCGGTGGCTGTCATAAGAACGGAGGGAGCGCTCTATGATCATGGCACCAGAACCTGCTCTTGCTCGTGCAGCTGCAGACCGTCAAGCCTAATTTATGCTCCGTCTCGCACACAAAGAACAGCCGAGAATAGCAGACCTCCAAGCTCACAACGGTCTCATCCGCGACGCGGTTGTG
The DNA here is from genome assembly GCF_963454915.1 of Gymnoscopelus microlampas. Taxonomy (NCBI): domain Eukaryota; kingdom Metazoa; phylum Chordata; class Actinopteri; order Myctophiformes; family Myctophidae; genus Gymnoscopelus; species Gymnoscopelus microlampas. The sequence goes on from NC_139948.1 coordinate 8,100,332, forward strand.
AGCTTGTATGTCAGCTGTTCTCGGCGCGCAATACCGTTGCAGGGTGAAGTACAAATGTCTTGCTAGGCGCACCTCACTAGCCAACACACAAGAGCGGGTTGAATGAACTGAAACCAGCCCACCCCAAAACAACAGGTTTGGGGATCTGTTGGGAATTGATTACATGAAACAGTCACCTGTGCATCTAGTCTCAATGTTAGTAAACAAATAATTGGTCTATAGCCTTGATCAGTGTGTGTGTGAGCTGCCGATTGAACCAATGCTGCCCCCGGGGGCCCGTGGAGGGATTTGGAGTCTAAGTTTGTAGCTTGTACTGTACAGTACCTTCAGCAGCAGCTTCAGAGGATGCCATGGTGCTGTTATTGTTGACGTGGTTGTCGATATCGACCAGGAAGCACACCAGCATGGTCTCCAGCAGGCTCAGTCCCGTCAACGAAAAGATACCCATGCAGTGCATTGCTAGAGACAATCCACATTATGTACATGAGATTCATTCATTGGTTGACAAGTAAAACAAATGGGCCATGCAGGGAAATGCCCCCTCTCTCTCTCTCTCTTTCTCTTCTGCTCATGGTTTCTTTCCGTTAAAGGGGAGTTTTGCCTTGCCACCTTTGGCTCATAGACCATATTCACACGGCGGCCATATTGGAATTTAACATTGAAAGTGCCGCCACCCGGGGTGGCTACTTTCATTGACTTCATAGAAACATGGCCGCCGTGTGAATATGGTCTATTGGGGCATGTTGGCTCTCTGTATACAGTCAGTCTCAACCTGCTTTATGTGCAACGTGTCTTGAGTTGTCACTATAATCAAATTGATTGATTGATTGATTGATTGATTGATTTATTGATTGGTCGATCAATTGATTGTTCGATTGATCGATCAATTGATTGATTGCAATGAAACAATTTAAATGCATATCAAAAGTTTCCAGTGTCCTCCCACCTATCAGTGGCAGGCGGTGGGCTGTGGCAGGCAGCATGTCTTTAAGAATCAGCATTAAGACAGAGATGGAGAGCAGGAGGGTGACTTTGAAGCCCAGCTTTTCTCCTCTGGCATCGTTGATGAAGAAAGAGGCCACGTCCAGGATGAGGAAAAACGTGACGGGTATCACCAGGTTTATGATGTACAGCAATGGCATGCGCTGGAGTGTGATCTGAACATAATCAGAATAAAACTGTCAGAATGCTTAACAATAGAATTGAAAGAAACGAAACATATCCATCCTCACATGCACAAAACCTCTGCGTGTCCATACGTCTGTCTGTGGGCCCCATGCGGGTCTCGAGAACCGACCAATCGACTTCAACCTTGGCGAGTGTATCGCTGAGGGAGTAATGCACCGAGCGGGAACTTGGTTGGATCGGCGCTTGTCCAGAAATCCTTCTTGAAATCTGTGTGTTTGTGTGAGTGAGTGAGTGAGTGAGTGAGTGAGTGTGCCCCCTGTGTATTACAAGAACAGCACGACCAATTGAGTTCAAACTCAGCGTGCCTATCACAGAGGACCTGAATGTTACAGCGTGATATGCACAGTGGTAATTCAGTCGGATCAGAGGTTGTCCCAAACATATAGATAAATCTGCATATCCCCATATGTGGAGTACCCTGATCATCAAGATGGCACTGGACGCCATATTTGGCCATGGCTGAAATGAAACTCCATATGGGCATAAAAGAGACACAGACAGACTGGCACAACAGGTACTGCATAACCGGACGGTCATATATTGCCCAACAGGCGACGTTCCCGACTTGCATCGTTCCCGAGTCGGTAGTGTTTTTCTAACGTGTTGCTCCTTAAGCAAGAGTATTTAAATTATGAGTGCTAATAAGTAATTATACAGTGTTATAAGCAGATAATAATACATTGTAAGGATAATGCATTCGAGACAAGTTATACACCTTGTGGCAAACCTACTCTGATATTACAGTGTGTGGCCCGCATACAGAGATGAATACATACAGAGAGGCCATATTTTTCTTTCCATGGCTTTGCATTTGATAATGACAATGACAATGACAATGACATTATCAAACAAAACGGATTGATGACTACAGCATTAGCCTACCGTGTGCTTGAGAAGGTTGTAGGTTGATTTGTGTGATGTCTTGTTAATCTTGTTCCTCTCAATGCTGACAAATTTCCATTCCGGCAGTGAAGACTTCACTGCTTCTTCTACCTGCTCGCTTATTTCATCGGCTGGTGTCCAGTAATCAAGCCCTATTTGTTCAACTGAGGTAAAAAAAATATATATATTGTCATTACTGTGCAATACTTTTAAAGGAACATTTCACTCATTGTGTGTGTGTGCGTGCGTGCGTGCGTGCGTGCGAGCGTGTGTGTGTGTTTGCGTGTATACCTCTATGCACGATAGAATGAAAGGTAATGGTGCAGGTCTGGGTGTCAAAGGGGAACTTGTAGACGTCAATGGAACAGGACGTTTTCAGCGGAAACTTGTCAACGACTTGACAGCCGCCGTTGTACACCACAGCGTATGCGCCCTTTAGAACTTCACTATCCGCAATTCTACAGGAAAACAACAGCCACCTTATGTCACCCGAGTAATACATGAATGTTTTCCACTAGAGATGTTCTGATACCGTTTACCCGCAACTTACGTATCGGTCAATACCAAGTACCGATCCGATACAATGAGTGATTCAAAAAATCGAGGAATAAATACAATTAGAAAGGCCCAATTTTGGGAACTTGCAAGTGTGGTTGCACCGACGCGAGTCGGTTGAAGAGTTATATACCGCAACGTAAAGTGGGCTGTTAAAGCGCCACCATGAGGCTGACAGGTGTAATTACTTTTTTCATAATTAGGGCACCAGACTTTGACCCTCCCCTTCAAGTGTTGTACTTGTAGCCCTTACGGTTTCCGAGAGAAAAAAAAATACTTGAATGGGAGTCTCTGCATTTTCCCATCATAAGTCAATTGGGGAAATTAATTCACTAATCAATTAATATCAATTAATCTATACAACGTATCTCTTAGCAAATTACACGCACACGATTGACAAATGTCTCGACTGTGTGCCGCAAAAACTGTGGGAAAAGTAGCAGGACATAATAATGTCTATCTACAATAAATAAATAAAGTTGCCCAAGTACTATAGAGTATTTGCCCTTTCGGGCAACCACACAACCACACAAAAACATTTAGAAAAAATATGTGCAGCCAAGTTAGTAAAATGATCAGAATAGCAGATGTACAAGCTCAAACAGCACAATGCGTTGTGAGCTTGGAGATCTGCTATTTCCGTTATTTCAGTTATAACTCAGGCTTTAGTGCCTGTATACCAAGGCCAGTGATGGAAAAAATACTCAGATTTACCTATAAAAGTATTATGTAGAAATACTCTGTTACAAGTTAAAGTCCAGTATTCAAAAGATACTTGATTAACACATTCGGTGCCAGAGTTTTATTAAAACAGATTACTTTGAGTGCCAGAGATCTCACAGTTTGTAATGTTGTGCTGTTTATAGCTGTGCTGTTTATAGCTGTGGACTCCACGGCGAGCACCCACACGTAAATAATGGATGCGTGCACGACAATGGATGGTATTGGCTAACGCCTGGAACAATAACATCTCTCACGCGAGTCGCCATTACGGAGTAATCGCCCATCGAAAATGACTCTTTTTACCCAATGTAAAAAGTTAAAGTTGTTTTTTGGCACGGTGATCCATCGGTCCCTTCCTTCTCAGAGTCACCGTGGGTGTTTCCAGAGCTGCGCTAGCCCCCCCCTTGTGGAAAAAAACAAAAATATTGACAACACGTTTTTTTACCGTGTTCGGCACGTATACGCTACTCTTTGAAAACACGTTTTTTTTACTGTGTTCGGCACCCGATGTGTCAAAAGTATTGGCATCAAAATATACTTAAAGTACCAAAAGTAAAATAGTATTCAGCATGGCAGACACACACACACACACACACACACACACACACACACACACACACACACACACACACACACACACACACACACACACACACACACACACACACACACACACACACAGTGTACTCACTCCTCCGTTATGGCTATATCTGGTTTCCACAGCTTTTCTCTTGGAACTGAAAGATAATCAATGCCACAGAAGAGCTCTGGGTCCCACTTAAGGAAGTCGGTGAACCATGACTGGATAATAACCACAAGGGGGGGGGGGGGAGGCACAATTGATTATTTGCTTATTTATACGGATCCCCATTAGCAGCCACCTATACTATAGCCTTCCTGGGGTTCAATACATGAACAACTATAGAAAACATTGCAATATCAGTGTATCACACACACACACACACACACACACACACACACACACACACACACACACACACACACACACACACACACACACACACACACACACACACACAAATTGAAAATGGTGAGTTGTTTAACCAGATAACCAAATGACAATACTTACCGAATAAACCGTGACAAAGGTAGTAAAACTTTGGGTCTTTGCATCCTGCAAACAAATGCAAATTAATTAACAAAGTTCATTTGTACTGTATGTGCGTGTTAACACATATAATAACAGTATATTGGACTAGTCTAGGGCTGCAACTATCCATTATTTGCTTAGAAATTATGCTATCGATGACTTCTGCAATTAATCGAGGCGTGCTTTTATATATATATATATATATATATATATATATATATATATATATATATATATATATATATATATATATATATACACAAACACACACACACACACACACATCATCAGGAGCAGTTGGGGGATCAGTGTTTTGCTCGACACCAGGGGGGACCGGGGATTTAACCGATTCCAAAGCGGCCACTCTATAGCTCCTGATCCACTGCCGCCCGAAAAATTGACTGCACCCGTAGACTAGTCATTACAGAATTGAGGGGTGTGATGCTGGCACTTACCACATCCAGAACAGCATTTATGATTAAGTCCAAATACACCGGTGTAGGTGTTTTCCAGGACTTTACAGGACGCATCTCTGCAAGTTCTTCATTTTTCGTGTCCAGTTTCAGGAACCTCAACAGATTTCTATAGGAGCAGTCCTCATCCTGCACAGCACCACCTGCTGCTGAACAGACGCCTCGCCATGACATTGCTGAGAGGTTATTTTGTTTAATGTTCATGTTCTGACATGGACTGTCCATTCACAGTAAACATATTCAATGTTAATATATCCATTTGTAACTCTGAGAGTGTACAAATATATCTAAAATGAATGGACCTGTCCATTTGATTACATTTGTACCAGAAAGACAGTTAACTTACCCAGCATCAGTGTCACAAAGAACAGAAGCAACCGGGTGTCCATGGCTGTGCAGGGTGCTTTGAGGTCCAAATGAGCTAAGTGGTCCCAGGGCTGTCCTTCTTATAGCCATGGCATGTCAGAGCGGACACAATTACTGACACTACAATGTGTATTTGCACAGGGGAGGCTTCTATATAAAACTGTCATTTCCCACTGATTGATGTCAATGTATTAGTTCAGCTGCTGAATGGACCAAGTCATTTGTTTTTATTTCATTAACCTTTATTTACCCAGGACCGGACCATTGAGAGCACACTCCCTTTTTCAAGGGGGTCCTATATCTGAGTACAGCATGTACAACCAACACAATTGGTCCCAAGTATAGCAAAAACGGTACATAGGGACGAAGCGGGCAGGCAATCAAGTTCTACACAGTAAAAAGCATCAGTTATAATTTAATGCTGAGAATGTACAAGTGACAGACTGTTGCGATCAGTCAAAGAATAGCGATCTACGGGCACGCAACAACTGTTAGGGCGGTCAAAAACAAAAGGCCACGCAAATGCAGATGCCCCTAACTTTTGATTTCTCAAATTCTCAAAACTTACAACACTGGGGGTGTTTCTTACATGAATATACATCTTTAAAAAGATATACAAATCCTGACTCAGTGACACCATAGGTAATTGCCTGTTTTGCCTATACGTAGAGGCTGACTTAATTTGTCTTATTTGTCGTACAGCAAAGGATAAACTGTAATGTAGTTCTCAAGTGTAGTTTGATACACATGGCTTTTTGTGTTATCCTTTTAACGATCATTGTAAATCATACCTCTGTACTAATTGCAAACTGTTAAGTATTCAATCAATCAATCAATCAATCAAATCAATCAATCAATCAAATCTAATCAAATCAAATCAAATCAAATCAAATCAAATCAAACTTTATTTGTATAGCATATTTACAACAGCCCAAAGCCGACCAAAACAAGGTAATTCAGACACACTGAAGCATCAACAAATAATATGTACGCAGTCAGTCAATCAATCAATCAATCAATCAATCAATCAAACAAACAAACAAACAAACAAACAAACAAACAAACAATCAATCAATCAAACAAACCACTCTTCAAATATGTAGACCATGAATGCAATGACAGCAGTGAAATAGAGACAAAAATAAAACCAGTCAACTTTTTGGGCCACTCTCCCATAAAACCCTGCTTTCTTCTTGCTTGGTTTCAGGTGAGTGTAGCACCATTTCTTCAACACCATCAACCAAAGAACACAGTGCTGCTCCCTTTCCTTTGGCTGGCACTCCAGCTCCTCCAAGGTACACTCAGCATCTCTCCCAGGCTCTGAGAAGGACATGATAAGGTAATATTGTAAGGGTGTAATGATACTGTAGCTGTCAATTAAATGACTTTGTTCATGTCAAGGTGTGAGTTTTTCCATATGTGTTAAAATACAATGTCCATGTATTTGCTAGATAATCACTGTGTTTACTTATTAATATCCATAATAATAATCATTTGTCTATTAAATGTATAATATTTAATAATAACTATGTTTTGAGTAAGGTACTTTTACCCCCTTGCAGGGACTCTTGGACTCTCATGGCCTCTCTGTGATCTTTGGCACCCCTCTAGTGTCCAGACCCCAGGTTGGATAACATCGGTATAGTGGAGCTAGTGAGCTGCTCTACAGGGAGTATGGTGGTGTAGCCTACTCTACTGTCTCTTAACTAAACCAATTAAGTCCCCTGTGTAGGTTCATACAATATGTAGATTCCTATCTCTACTGACACACTAGATCTTGTTTACACAAGACACTTGATTAATGACACATTTCTGGAGTAACGGTAAGGATACTGAAATTCACATCTGTGATATGAATGGTGATAAAATTGGTGGTGAACTATGAGGGCTACTGGCCACTTTCCAGTAGTGTTGCGTATTGTCAATGCTGGCACAGTGGCAGTATTCTTGCAGTATTAGTGCTTGCTAATTCTATTGGCCGCAGCTGTGTTGCTTACATCACGGTGTACTATTAAGCCTGCCATGTTTTTGCCCTTCTGTAGTGTTTTAACCTGATCAAAATGACCCTTATCTCCCTTTAGACCTCACATTCAGAACCATGGACAGAGACAGTGCCTTAAGCCTCACATTCAGAGTGCATCAACCCTCACATTCAGAACCATGGACAGAGACATTGTATTAAGCCTCACATGTGGGACCATGGACAGAGACAGTAACACTCACATTCAGGACCATGGACAGAGGACAGTGCATTAAGCCTCACATTCAAGACCATGTAGAGACAGTGCATTGACAGGACAGGAGCTTGACTCACTGCTCGCTCAATGAGCTTTAGATTGGTAGTTTTCAACCATTTTCATGTCAAGGACCCCCAAATAGATATGTATCTGGCCGCAGACCCCCGTCTGAAAATAAATTGTGCCAGGGACCCCCAGGATAGAGGATTTGTGTTGAGAATTTTCGAAATTATTCAAACATTTTGAAATGTTTAATAGATTGTTTTCAAAGATGTAAATAAAAATGCTCACAATGCATTGTATTGTGGCGTACTGTGACCTTGCAGATTGGCAAACTTGCCCTGTTCAAAGCCTCCCTCAAAACCCACCTTGTCAGACTCGCTTCCACCTTAAATCAAATCTCCCTTTCTCCTCTTTTGCCTTTTAAATACTTCTCTCTTAATAAAGATGTTTATTTTTGATACGTGTGATGTATAACATCATTATATCATTTCACCTTTCATCTTGGCATCATCTTGACCCTCCTGGCAGGTGGTTTTGGTACACAGGCGAACATCCTCTTCATCCTGGCAGTCCATATGGACCAAGAAGCTGACCAGTATGGTCTCCAGCAGGCTCACACCCGTCAGGGTGAAGACTGTGATGCAGTGAAGAGCTAGAGACAAACAGCAGAACATACGAAACACATATATATTTTTGTCTCCGCCAGGCTGAAAGGCTGGCAAGAGAGTATGTTTTGCACCCTGTCCAACCGTCCGTCCGCGCGTCCGTCCGCGCGCGTGTGCGTGTGTGTGTGTGTGTGTGTGTGTGTGTCTGTGTCCTGTCCGTCCGTTAGCAGCTAATCTCCGGCACCGTTGGCCCGGTCGCTGCGAAACTGTGCACACACACTCCCTGGATACCAATTCAGAACCTCTGTCCCACATTTTTTCACATGGGCCTATTATAGCGCCACCAGGAGACCAATTTGTGCAAAACCCTTTTTTTAAATATTACTCCTACAGATTTTATTCAAACGTCATGAAAATTGGTACACAGTATCTCTATAGTCATGTGATCAAGAGGGATCTGTTTGATTTTTCATATTCCATCCTTATTGGCTAACATTGACATGTGGAGGAGTGGCCTGTTTTGAACAAAATGCCGTAAATCATGAATCATGCAGCGTCCGATTGCGGTGGAACTTTGCAGACACATTTGCACTACGTTGAAGAACAAATGCTACCCTTTTAACATTGCCCTATTTTAGCGCCACCAGGAGGCCGAATTTTGCTAAACCTTTTTTTTCTTATAACTTATACAAATTTGGTCCAAACATCACGCAAATCGGTACACATTATCTATATAGTCAAGCGATCAAGACTATACTACTACTAATTGATTTTTCATATTCCATCATGATTGGTGCCTTCCGAACATTGCTGGCCCACAATAACCTACCTGACCTGGTGGAGACCTGTGCTCCCAGGAGCACTTTTTCTAGTTTTACTTTCATTTGCAATTGAATTGATCAAACATTTGGTTATCGTTGTGTGCAACTGGTTCATTGATATGTACCTTGTCATGACTTGTGATGTAAATTCTCTACCCCCCCCCCCCCCCCCCCCCCCCCACACACACACACACACACACACACACACACACACACACACACACACACACACACACACACACACACACACACACACACACACACACACACACACACACACACACACACACACACACACACACACACAAAAATTGCTCCAGTGCGCCTGGGTGTCTCCAACAAGACCACTACTAAACTGAATGATACACAGTATGAGTATATTATTTTTTGTCCTCCCACCTATCAGTGGCAGACGGTTGGCCGTGGAGGGCAGGAGGTCTTTCAGTATCAGCAGCAAGACAGAGATGGACAGCAGGATGGTGACTTTGAAGCCCAGTTTCTCTCCTCTGGCCTCGTCGATGAAGAAGGAAGCCACATCCAGGAACAGCAGAAAGGTGACGGGGATCACCAGGTTTATGATGTACAGCAATGGCCTGCGCTTAAGCGTGATCTAAACGGGGGAAAAATGCAAAGCAGGTGAAATGTGATTTTACTCCATACTGCATGGAGAGCGTCACGTGTGTTATCTTGTGATTTGTGTTATAACAAGCGTTAAATAGCTTTACGTTCTGATAGCAATCACTGTTGAGTGTTAGATCAGTAGTTTTCAGGTCAGAATAGCAATTTTTGTCCAAAAAGGACAGAGAACTCATGCAGGATAGAATGCAACTTTTATGACGGAGAGTGCCACTAAATTTCCACATTCACTCCAGGAGGGCACATTGTGTACCTGCACTCTCACCAGTAGTATACAGTAAACCTCATCTCTCAATTTAGTAATATTTATATTAACTTGATGAACAATACAAATAAATTGGACCTTCAAACAGTGCAATTTAATACAATGGACTGTAGTAATTAAAACGGCTCATGTAATCTTGCATATTTGGAATTGGAACTGCTGAAACCAATAATATATCAGTATTAATCAGTGAGGAACCAACTGGGCCCTTAGGGGTCTACACAAGTGCACAAATGGAACCAGTTCCATTTGTACACTGGATTTTGTGATCAAATTTGTACATTTTGCAGTGTATATTGGGGTTCCATGTAGGTAAATAATATCTCAAATGGGCCGATGTGAGCATGTAGTTCGGCTATTTTCACAATGTTTGCCTCTTTCTCATGTGATATTTGTCAATTTGGCCAATTTGGTATTAAAAAGGTCCCAAAAGTAATTAAATTGTAACTTTAAAAAGGTGCAGATACCCTGTATACACTTATACTGTATGTTGTTGTTTTTTTGTTTACTGTTGAGTAAACAAAAAAAAAAATAATAATAATATTAAAGTACCTTATAATAATCCATTGATCCAAGCTAGAACACGATCGATTGATTGGTCATTAAAATAAACATGTTCTGAAAATGTCCACCCATCTGTCCACATAACACAGTAGACCAGGGGTCTTCAACAGGGGGTCCGGTACCCCTAGGGGGTCCTCAGAGTTACTACAGGGGGTCCACCAAATCTTTGTGCGATATGATTTTTTTTTTTTTACCTTAACCACTTGAACCCTAGCATCCCTTTTCTGAGGAGAACTTTAGCCAAAAATAGCAGATCTACAAGCTCACAACGCCTCGCGCTGCGAGGCGTTGTGAGCTTGTAGATCGGCTATTTATGGCAAAGAGGTGTTTGGTGTAGAGGGAAAAAAGAGCAGACCAAGTAAACAAAAAAAGTTGAATCTGAAACACAATTTCATACAATATAGAGGGGGTCCCTGCTTCATCTCTCTCTCAGCTAGGGGGTCCTTGGCCTGAAAACGTTGAAGACCCCTGCAGTAGACAGTGCTTAAGTGGGCCTGGATCCAGAAAGGATTGGGAAGCACTGGACTACAGTGCAAACAAAAGGTATTTATCCTGTCATTGGCTTTTATGCGTGTTGAACATGAACCATGTCAGCCTGCAGGAAGGACAACAATCTATGCCCACAGGGATGAAAGACCATTTGAACAAAACAAACTTCTCACTTGACTTGACTTGAATGTAATTCATCTTCAGAGGGAGAACAACTGTAAACACACACATGTATACAATAGGACAGGAGTCCATTCATTGTGGTTTGAAAGGGAAAGACGAGACCTGATGGTAATCTAACACTAGATTGACAGTCAAATCAATGGATCAGTGGACATAAATACCTGCAGCAATAGACCACATATTATGTAATAAAAAACACGGTACAGTATAAAGACTCTTATCCCGTATTACTTCTAGCCAAACATTTGATTGTTGCTTTTAACCATTTAATTGTCCTGCGTATTGCCACTGCACTACAACAAGGCATGTTGTGTGATAAGTTTAGTGTGCTGTATCTAGGTCATGTAATGCAATTAAAGGCATATAACCTTGATATAAAACATACATGGGCAACTGGCGGTCCGGGGGCCACATGCGGCCCTCACCTTCACTTACTGTAATGCGGCCCACAGGTTAATACTGATATATTGATTTCAGCTGTTCCAATTCCAAACATGCGATCATGACGCTTTAATTACTTCAGTCTATATTATTAGTTTAATTACTTTTTTATGTCCAATGTATATGTATTTAAGTTCATAAAGTTAACGTAAGTATAACTAAATGCATTTGAAATTAAATAAAAATTGAACTTTTCAGGATTCCAATGAAAAAATACCAAAAAATAAGACAAAATAGCAAAAATAGCAGATCTACTTGCACAAAACGCGTTGCATTGCGACGTGTTTTGAGCTTGTAGATCAGCTATTTTTGCTACTTTTGTGTGACATACTAGAACGACAGGAGAGTAGGGCATTCGTTTACAAAAAAAGTTAAAATATAGTGGCCCTCTCCATCATCAAAGTTGCCCGCCCCTGATATGAAACTAGAAAAAATGCATAGCGGTTGTAATCATTCACCAACCAGGTTCCATTTTTAGTCTGACTCATATAATTAGTACTGTATAGTTAATGAAGACTTTGAAGGCATTTAATGAACGTGTTTGTGAGGTCACAGCGACCTTTGACCACCTACTTCTAATCAGTTCATCCATGAGTCCAATTGGACATTTGTCTTCACGTACACACACACACACACACACACACACACACACACACACACACACACACACACACACACACACACACACACACACACACACACACACACACACACACACACACACACACACACACACACACACACACACACACACCAATAATGGAGATAGAACTGTGATACTCACTTCTCAAGAATGAATATGTCTGGTATCCAGAGCTTTTCCCTTTGGACATGGATGTGTCCAATTCCACAGAAGTCATCAGGGTCCCATTGTAAGAAGTCATTGAACCAGGTCTGTGTGAAGACAACTAACTGTCATTTACTGAAAGTAAAATACAATAATTGTAAGTAATGGTGGAAGAAGTAGCCTACTTTTACTTGAGTGAAAATACAAAAGTATTGGTATCAAGATATACTTACAGTACCAAACACAAAAGTACTCATTATGCAGAAGTCATATTATAATTGTGCAGTCATCTTATAGGATTGTAATTAGTAATGCATTAATGTGTTCATCACTTTAATGTTTCAGCTGGTAAAGGTGGGACTGATTTTAATGACTTGTTGCTGCTGTGTTGCTGGGTAGATTAACACATTTTAATACATCATCATTTATCACTTAATGTACAGATGTGCCACTTCAAAACTTCACATGTCCTGCCATCGCCAAGACAGTAAATTTTCAGGGGATTCCCAGGGCAATAAGAGGGACAAAGAAGGGCATTTAAAGTGCTGAATTATTTTGGTGATCACTGCTTTTATGATGCTAATTAATTTGAGCAAATGGTCAAGGACCTCTTCAAATCACCTTTCGCCTCATAATGAGTCTGACACCTTCTTCAACACACATTCTTTTGTTCTCATGTATATGGATGTCTGTTGAAGGGAAAAACGGGGGTGTGTAGTGACAACTTCTTTTCAGGGGCAAAACAGTGCAGTTTTAAGGGCAAAACAGGGAGGAAAACATGCCTTTTCAGGGAAAGAACAGTAACATGTGAAGTTTTGAAGTGGCACATCTGTATGTCTGTATTAATACTCAAAATCTTCAAAGTAAGTAGTGACTAAAGCTTTCAAATAATAGTAGTGGTAGTAAAAACAAATGAAATACTCAAAAACAGCACCTCAAAACTTCCACCACTGATTTTACGTTATCCTTGCATAATATACATACACCACTACTACAAGAAATAGAAAAACAAAGTGCAAATGGGACCGTCCAAAAACAATTACACTAGGAGATGGCGCAAACATCTGGCTTCCTGTCTGTTCATTTCTACACTACACACACACACTTACTATTGCAACTGTGACAAAGCAGCTGAAGGTCTGAGTCCTCTCATTCTGCAGACAATCACAGATTAATGATTTAATTTAGACACTGTCATACGGTACCATGAGATCATGAAAATGCCTAGCAGAATGCTAGGCATTTAAATAATAAATAATGATTTTACAACACACATAAGACACAGCTAACAAACATACAAATACAAATAAGATATAATAAACCAACAACACATAACCCCCCACTTAGACCCACCCTTATTCTAATTTAATGTGTTTATCCTGTATCCTGTATGTTTACTAAAGAGCTAAGGACGTGGGGAAGAGTCTGTCATTTAACAAACACTTAATGATTTCTATCAGAATATAGAGCTATTTATCGCTTATTTAAATAAAGATACAAATAAAATACAAATACAAATATTAATAATATGTATTATTATTATTATTATTAACCTTATTATTATTATTATTATTATTATTATTATTGTTATTATTATTATATAATCACTTACAGCACTTTTAACTACAGTATATGTTCAACATGTGTCATTATTTAGATTCAAATGTTATACAGTTAGTCCCCTCCCACCTGACATTCCACATGCATGAGACAAGCCCTGTCCAGTGAAGCTGGGTAGACTCACCACATCCAGGATACCATTGAGGAGCATGTCCACGAACACATGCGTGGGCTGAGTGAAGTTCTTTACAGGCCGCAGTTCTGCGAGCGCAGCGCTTCTTTGGTCCAGATTGAGGTGGCTGAGCACAGCGTGATATGAGCACACACTCTCCTGTGTTGCCAAGACACCCCCTGATAGAAAGAACAGGTCCCGTTTTATACTCCTTAAAGGAGTTCAGCGAAAAAAGGACTTATTTTCTATCAATTACACACCCCCATGAAGCACTGAATTCATGGATTTTTCTTTCGTTTTTGTTGCATTTCTAAGCCAATAATTTGATGACCGGTGGGAAGATGCTAATGTGTCCGGTAGGAGACTCAAAGAGTCTACTTTGAGACTCCTACCGGAGAGACCGCCGGTAATGAAAGTATTGGCTAAGGAATGCAAAATAAAAATAAAAAAAATCTCCATGAATTCAATGCTTTATGGGGTGTGTAATTGATAGACAATTGTCACAGTGCGGGGCAGAGAAGTGTAGGACCCAAGCGCAGACAGTGAGCAGAGACAGAACGAATCAGATGCAGGGGGATTTATTTCTTAAACAGGGAATAAAAGGGCAACAGGTAACAGACAGAACACTGCAACAACATTAATGAACCGACACAGACTGGAAACAGAGGGGCATACAAATAGACAGGGACTAACTAGGCACAGGTGAGAACAAAGGACAATTAACACATGATTGGCTGTAACAGAACAAGACACAGGTGAACTACAATTGCAAAGACATACTGGTGAGACAAGACAGGAAGCAACAACTAGGGCAGACAGGAAACACCAAGACAACACTACAGAATAAGGGAGAACAGGGAACAATACAACAGGAGGAGTGGCCAAAAGGGTCCAAAAGGGTCCAATACCATATAAGGTCAGACACGGGCTAAATAATAAAGTCACAGTCCACGGTCCGAGCGGACCGTGACAGACAATAAGTCATTTTTTGGGTGAACTACTCCTTTAAGTCATGACTAGACAAGAATTGTGTAAGGGTCCATTTGGTTCCATTTGTACACTCTCAGAGTTACACACCCACCATAAGGGGCCATTTGGGAACCAAAATGGAGTGTGTCTAGTGAGCCAACGTGCAATGCAGGATATCAGCACCCTGACCAGAATGGAACAGAGCCTTCATTAATATCATTGGTAACACCTGTGAAGGAAGTAAGAAGAGGCCCAAATCCCTTCCAATATGGCTGCTGTGCGTAGAGCCTCAGGAAGACGGAAAGTACCTGAATCCCAACTCACCCAGCAGAGTTAGAGCACAAAGACTGCAGAGAATGCTCATTGTCCTGTCCATCCATGGCATTTTGGTTAAAGATCATTTATTACGTACTCCTCCTCT
Organism: Gymnoscopelus microlampas; assembly: GCF_963454915.1. NCBI lineage: Eukaryota > Metazoa > Chordata > Actinopteri > Myctophiformes > Myctophidae > Gymnoscopelus > Gymnoscopelus microlampas. Next base: position 8,115,783 of record NC_139948.1, read on the forward strand.
CCGACACCGTCTCCCTCTCAGCTGTCCTGTCTTTCTCTCCAACACTTTCTCCCTCTCAGTTGTCCTACTGTTTGTCTCCTACACTGTCTCTCTCTCAGCATAAAAAATACTTTTGTTTGGCTTGTTTTGCTGTACCCTAGAGCTAGTCATGTAGTGACTGATGTCCGCCTGTCATTTACTGTGTGTATATATATTGCCTGCTGCAAGTTGGCACCCAACCAAAATATAATCATAATATTTGCTCAACAAGCTCGCCACAAAATCATCATCTTTTCTCTAACAAGCTCACATTTATGTGTATGATTATTTATTGAGCTTGTTTAATGTTGACCTGCTGTATATTGACTGTGCACACATATGACTGCCGTCTTGTCTTTTGTTGTTGTTGGATGGATGGTACAGTAATAATGATACCTGCTCGTCAGCTGAGCAAATAGCCTGTGTCAATAATCACTGCACTGCTCTCACACACGCAGGCGGACTCTAATAAGCTTCTCAGTAAAGATAGTGGGGAGAACTATGTTTTCATCCCTGTTTTAAATTGTTTTCATCCCGTGTGTGTGTGTGTGTGTGTGTGTGTGTGTGTGTGTGTGTGTGTGTGCGCAGCTAATCTTGTCTCAACATAATGCTACAAATGTCACTGTTTGTTGCAGTAAACATGATGTTTTCCACCAAATTAAGTACAAATATGTCATGAATCATGTGACAATGCCACAAAAGCTACACATTGAACCATATCATGGAAACATTATTTAGAGTCTGCACACTGGTAAAGTTGCAAAAAGCTCCACTTGGTAATTTATTGCTCGTCAACGTTTCGGCCTGTTCAGACCTCCATCAGGACTTATATGTCCTGATCAGGCCGAAACGTTGAAGTGGAGCTTTTTGCAACTTTATCAGTGTGCACACTCTATTCTTTCTTTCATGATACTTTGTTTGTCTAGCACCTGGGCCACGGATGTGCGTGCACTACCTTTTTCATGGTTACATGGCGGCTTTCCGACATGTCGCCTTTCCGACGTTAACGAACCCTATACCTAACCCTCACCCTAACCCTAACCGCACGCGGAAGCCACTAGTCGGAGTGGCGAGATGTCGGCGTGGAAGACTGTTACCCTTTTTCATATGGAAACATTATTTACCCAACAGTTTCCTTGTGTCCTGCCATCTGCAACCCACAACTGACACAGTTCGATTTAAATCTACTACTGCATGGGTATGCATGTTGCAATGTGCCAAATTTGGCCATTTCTTGAGATGTGAACTACAGACGGACAGACAGACAGACAGACAGACAGACAGACAGACAGACAGACAGACAGACACACAGACGGAAGGACACACAGACGTACAGAGATTTGGGGCATTTATTGTAAGATACTATGGACATGCCCTTTACCTACAGTATTGCCCTATTTTAACAGTAAAAATTGCCGATCTACGAGCATTAGGTTCAACGGTACATAACCGGAGGGGCATGCGATCCCAAAGGTCACGCAATAACCCCACATTTGCAAGACCACTTTGGTAGAGGTTTGGGTGGTGTATTACCTTGCCATCATGATGTAACTCCAAAGGTGGACAAGAAATAAAAAATAATTTCTCCATTGACTAGAAATTGATCATTTAAAATATGCTCCTCATTGACTTACATTCAGTGGAAAAAAAATCTGTTATATATTATCAAACATCTAACAACAATATGAACTATAGTGTTAACAGAGTGACAATGACATCACATGAGTCATTGTGAAACAATTATGTTTCATGGTCACACACTATTTCAGTAATATAATTAATTTGATTATATCTGATTGTATTTATTTCATTTTATTTGAATGCAAGGTCATTAAAATGAGTCCATATTCAAACACATGTGTTGAATTAACTGTGGAAAAACTTGAAGAACAAGACACTGGATTAAGTAAGGGCAGGTACACACTGCAGGACCTTAAAGTGGTCGGGGGGTCATCTGATCGTTAAGCATAACATACTGCAGGAGTTTATTTCTTGAAATCGGCTGTCATAATGTCGTTGTGGTCTTCACAACACGATTGATCCCCGACAAGGGCTGACACACTGTAGGATAGTTCACTAGGATGCTATCTCCAGAGTCAGACCCAATACATACATTTGTGTTTATTCCAATTCATTTTAATCGACGTATCCCGTGATATGCCCCTCTCCCTCTCCCTCTCCCTCTCCCCCCTCTCTCGCTCGCTCGCTCGTCAAGAGCGCAGAAGCGGTCAATGACAGAGTTGCCATGTCCGCTTATTATAAGCGACTTTGGGATTGTTTTTCTGTAAAGTTGCTTGAAAGTGTAGTTGCTTTTTTGCCCTTGTTTCCTAATGTTATTTGAACCAGTTGTTCTCAAATATTTTCATGGCAAGGACCCCCAAATTAATAATAATAATGAATTGTCCACAGAGGCGCAGACCTCCCCCTTCTGAAAACATGTTGTGCCATAGACCCCCATACAGATCTGTGTGGATTTGGAAAATACTCCACAACCCCCCCCCTAAATATCTTCTTTAAAAATAGCCTATCTACAACGTGAGCTTGTAGATCGTCTATTTTCAAGTATCCAATGTATTTTTATATAGGCTTGAAGTGCTCATAGTCGCTTTTGTTGGGCTTGTTTTCACAAAGTTGGTTGCTTATTTCTCACGCAAAATCTGGCAACACTCACAGACTACGACACACACACACACACACACACACACACACACACACACACACACACACACACACACACACACACACACACACACACACACAGCTCACTCTCTGTGTCTTTCTCTGTCTCTCTATCTCCTCAGTGCAATAGTCTCAAATAAACAGCCCCCCTTTGAGCACGCTTGCTCACTCATTCTGTTTTATAATAATGTTTAACTTAATACAGGACTGGACGGTAACTGTGTGGGGGATCTGTTTGTTGTGGTCAGGTCCACCGACCTTCCATAGCCACGGTGGCTGTAATGTGCTTTCATTGGCTGTAGCGTGCATCTCCTCGCAAGGTGCTCGCAGCCCCGTTCATAGTGTATGATATTGTCTGTTGTCCTGTCCCAGACAGATCTGAATATCTAACAATTTAGATATCTGAAAACGGTCGGAAAGCCGTCGCAGAGCGGAGAATCGCGGCCACATCGGGTCGCAGAGCCTTTCACACACACAGAGCATTATCTCGCCGATCAAAGGCCGATCTGCGTCAGGTCGGGAGGTTTTGTCGGCGAGCGCCAAAAAATGTCGGCGACAGCAATATCGGACCTAATGTCCTGCAGTGTGTACCTGCCCTAAGCGTGGCTGTTAGCCTGACCAGGCTAACTTCACAGCTAAATTGCCATGGTCAATTCTCTTTTGAGGAATCGGGTCATGGCTAAACTTAGCCAGGGTGAACTGGCTAAACTAATCTTCAAGCTAATTCAGCTTTTGAGGAACCGATTCAGCCCTAATCCTGGCTAAATTAAGCCAGGATAGGTGTTAAAGCCAGGCTTAAGCTCTAATTCCCTTTTGAGGAACAGGCCCCTGGTGGACATTACGTCAGTCAGGATGCTCCGAACTGTACCAACGCCTCTGGGGAGACTCTGGAAGAAACTGTCCTTCACAAAGGTATGTCAAAGGTATGTTTGGGTCTTGTTTCCTACAACATTGTTATTATTTCGAAAGATTTAAAGAATAACGTGATTTCTCTGAAATGTTCTTAACATTTTCAAGAATTTCAGAGATTTTCTAAAAAAGAGATCCTTAAAAAAGCAGATTTTCGTTTTCAACTTTTTTTTAAAATAGGGCATAAGTGGTTAATTAATCATCTATTTTTGTGTTTGGGTCCAGGGGAGACACCAAATGTATCTTCTGGGTCTTGGGTCAAATGTTGGGAAACCCTGCTCAACGGGCATATTCAAAATGTTTTATGCATTAACAGAAATGCTTTAAAAGAAATAGGATATACATTTCTTTGACTCATGGATAAAAGCATTTATGCAATTGTCCAATTGGCACTTTCATCTAAACTCTTAAGTATGCACATTCTATGGCATTTCAAAAAGAAAAGAAAAATACACCGCTTTTTCATTTTCATAATCATAAATGTAGTTATATATTATATTCATAATTCACACCAACTCGAAAACAAAATGGACGATGCAGGGCGGTGACGTCAGACCACAGTCCGACCGTGGCACACTCTGGTGTAGATGATATGCACCTTCAAAGTACTTGAAGCAAACAATAGACCCATTAACAGCAAATTAAACCCATTCTGTCAGGTCTCGCTAGGACGCGCCTCACTAGCCAACACACAAGAGGAGGTTGAATGAGCTGAAACCAGCGCACCCCGAAACAATATCTTGGGAATTGATTGCATGAAACAATCACCTGTGCTTCCAGTCTCAATGTTGGTAAACACATCATTGGTCTATACATTGTCAGGGACCGAGAACCATGCCTTCATTACACAGCCACATATACATTGTCCTATTATTACACATGTTTGAACATATTATATGACATGAGAGGACATGACACAACGCATGTCACATAATATGTTCAAACACCCTCTAACTATATAACATGTGGCAGCCTTCTGTAAAGCCCCAGCCACACTGCGATGATGTTTCCACAGGCCTTAGCTTTCCTTGTCCTGATGGGTGAGTTATTAAATTAGTTAGTTGGTTATTATTATTATTATTATTATTATTATTATTATATTTGTTGTTAGTTTCAGTGGTGTAAAGTAACTAAGTATATTTACTCAAGTACTGTACTTTGGTACAATTTTGAGGTACTTTTACTTTACTGGAGTATTTCCAATTGTATATACTTTTACTTCTACTCCACTACATCTCAGAGGCAAATATTGTACTTTTACTCCGCTACAATTATTTGAAAACTGTAGTTTTACTTTGCGGGTATAAATTATTACATTATAAAACTTACATTAACCACTTTAGCCCTATTTTAAACCTATTCTAAAATAGGGCTATCCTCAGGAAGATGAAAAGTACCTGAATCCCAACTCACCCAGCAGAGTTAGAGCACAAAGACTGCAGAGATGCGATGTGACGCGTTGTGAGCTTGTAGATCTGCTATTTTCAGAAATGTTTGTACTTTTACTACTTTAATTACATTTTGATACCAATACTTTTGAACTTTTTATTCAAGTACATTTTTAGTTTTGGACTGTTACAGAGTGCTTCTACATGCATTGATTTGAAGTATTGATACTTTTACTTAAGAAAAACATTTGAGTATGTTTTCCACCACTGGTTAGTTTATGTATTACACTGCTGATGTGAGTTCTTGACTGTTAAAGCTGCACTATGTAACTTTCCTCTTCTACCCCGGATTTGAACCCGGTTTCCTGTGCAAGTGCTGACATTTTTACCATTGATCTAATGGAGCCTGCCTGCTTGCTCAGGGGAATACATTGAATCTTAACCATCAGGTCAAAATTTGTGTCAGATCCTGTGTCTAGGTGAGGCATGACCTTTGACACGATGTCTCAATAGAAGAGCAGGGAGACACAACTATTAACATACTCTTCTACCATACAGATTGGACTAAATAAAAATGTATTCATTAAAAGTTGCATAGTGCTGTTGTAACTATTTTGTCAGTCATTTTGTCAATGTGCTCTATAATTCTAAGTGTTGTTCCTTGTCCATAGCTGGTGTTTCTAACAGCCAGGGGGTGGACTGTTCATACTTTGGTCTACTGGATCACTTGAACCTGACAAGCAAAAGCGATGCGCACGCAAATGTTCGGCCTGTGAAAAACTGGAGAACTCCCACCCGCGTTAGGACGCAATTGAATATATTTGGTATCCTGGAGGCGGTAAGGACTCTTTATGATATTGATTGAACTGCATGAAGATTTATTGTGCCAATTTATTGTAAAATGTCCCTTTCACTTTGTCTACTAAAATAACTAACACAGTGATCCCTCCCAACTCTATGCAGAATGCGATGTCTCAAACCCTCACCTGCCATGCCTGGATCATAACGGTGAGAATTGTTATAGGAGGCTGTATCAATCGGCCTTTACCTTGAAAGGCCAATTATTAACTAAAAGGAAAACAACGGGATCGGCAGGTTGCTAGTTGTGGTTACTTTATTTTAAACCACCTAAACCACACAAATAATATTCGACTCAACAAAAAGGTAAATAATAATACACTTCTTGGTTTTAACTACTATCCCTACCTCTGTCCCTAATAAACAAAAGAAATATACAAACAAATCAACAATCAGTAATTATTTCACAAGCCCCTCCCAAACAATTCCCAAGTCCTGTGCAACCCTCAAATGCAAGTTCAAAACGTTACTATAAACAAGGTTACATAATAAGGTGGAAACGCAACGGCAGTCAGTCGTTTACTCGCTTTACATAACAACAATAAGCAGTCTCACGTTACGGGCACGAACAGCTCCTTCACTCCGCGGCCTCGAGAAAGTCTATTACGTCCTTTGATCTAAAACGATCCGCAAACGGTCTTCCGCAATCACGTTCCAAATATAAGTTCGGGGTACCCCTAAAGTTTTTAATCCACCGGAACAGAAAGTATGGAGTTATCTCACCCGCGGCTCCGTCGGAATCCTCTCGCCAACCGGCGGTTCATTCATAACTCCCGACTGTCCAGTGTCGCAACACGGCCGTTCTATCCGTCCTCCGCTGGGCTCGACCGCACGTAACTTTTGGCTGCAGTTTACACTCGGTGTCTTCTATAATTAATATAACACTGGCGCCTCGGAGCTTCTCTCTTCCCACCCGTTCACACTAGTACACAGGTTGTCGGTTTGATCTCCCCTCCCCCCGTGGCACACCCTCTATTTGTAAAGTCAGGTGGCTCCAATGTTCCAATCTCCCGCAGCACTCAGCCCCATTACCCCTCAAGTGAATAGGAAATGTCCATATATTCTCAGTGTCCAACATGTCACATATCACTCGTATATAATCACATGCATAAGATCAGATGTTACATATCAACCAGACATAACAACATCCATAGATCAAGCAGAAAAATAAAATAAATATAATGTGCATTTGTCACAAGGCATTAATGCAGCAGGTGTGAGCGTATAAAGATAGATTATAAAGTGATTCAACGTAAAATAATTAAAATGTTCACATATGGGCAAAGCAGATATCTTCAGAAAGCTTTATGTATGGATTATGTGTGATATTATCACATAAATGTGGGGACTAAACAGCTGTACCTTTCTGTACACAGGAATGGCAAAATGAATACCTCTCCTGGGATCCAAAAGAGTTTTGTGGAATAAAGCTTCTTTCCATCCCAAGAGACATGCTGTGGCTCCCAGATATAATTATCACCGAGGAGTATGTAAAAAGAAAACTGCACATTGCAGCAATTAACTTGTTTCTTTTTGCATTTTGTTTTATTTTATGTTCCGCTGTTACGGCAGGATCAATGACAGTGTGCTTGTGGAAAGATTACACACACACACACACGCACGCGCACGCACACGCACACGCACACACACACACACACACACACACACACACACACACACACACACACACACACACACACACATTCATTATAGAGGGTATGAAAGTTCTTCACTTAATTTTGGAATGATCAAGCCTTCAATTCTTTGAAACACTGCTGTATAGTATATATATATATACACACACGCACACACACACACACACACACACACACACACACACACACACACACACAAGTCTTCTTTCTATAAAATGTTCCCTTTCTCTCTTTGCTTTCTTCTGCCCTATCAGTGTATCTGACAGTGGGGCTGCTACAAAGGGTCCATATGTCCGTGTGGATTCCAAAGGTCGTATATTTGCATCTGAAGCTCGCAGATTGACCACCATGTGTGAGATGGATCTTATGAACTTCCCGTGGGACACTCAAAAATGTAGCATCACCTTTATGTCCAGTGTCCACACAGGTAAGTCACACTAACACTGATATAGTGTACATTTTAGTGTATAAAATCGTACATCTTCAACCTATCTTCATGTAATTGGGCCTCACTAATGCTTATTGTAATATGGTACCATTTTTGTCCTGTGCCTCAGAGGCGGGCTGTGGGCAGTTCAGAAACCCACCTACCAGTGACATTGTGTATGTATGGGGAGGCTCTATGCACAGCAGCCATATTGGAAAGAAATTGGCCCTCTTCCTTACTTCCTTCAGGTTTTACCAATGATACTAATGAAGGCTCTGTTCCATTTCATGCAGCACAGTGGTTCTCAAGCCTTTTAATTTCAAGGATCCCCATAACTCTGAAAGTGTACAAATGGAACCAAATGGACCCTTACGGGTCCATTTGGTTCCATTTGTACACTCTCTAACGTTCCATTTGTACACTCTCAGAGTTACACACCTTTTTAAGGGGCCATTTGGAACCCCCTTAAGGAACCATGAGGGTACCTGGACCACACTTTGAGACCCACTGGTGTAGCAGAGAGTTCACAGTGAGAGAAAATGCACAATATCAGCATCCTGACTCTGTTTGACCAGAATGGAACAGAGCCTTCATTAGTATCATTGGTAACACCTGTGAAGGAAGTAAGAAGAGGCCCAATTTCTCTCCAAAATGGCTGCTGTGCATAGAGCCTAGGCTTTCAAACGTATGGAGTGTATGCTATATTATACAACAGGTAGTTCCGACCAAGCAATCTGATTGGTTGAAATAGCTTTCTAGCCGTGCTTCAAACCAGCATCATAGCACGGGCCTAATCACATTAATAAATCACTCCGCAGTGCAGTCCAGTCCGCACCTGATTAGACCATTATATGGCACAGCTGTGCTGTGAAGTCACTCTGTCCCACGGTAGGAAAACAAACAGACAGTAGCCTGACCTACCGCCGCCACCGGAGAACAAACAGCTATGCAAAATGGACTATGTTGTTAATTTGGTGGATTTACGGTTGATCAATGGTTAGAAGGTTATAAATATCCTCCTGTGTAAAGTAAAATGACTCCCATTTCGTTAACAGTCCAGTAGGCTATATGCTCCGTCGTACGACCGTGTCACGCGGCCAAAATAGCCGATCTACAAGTTCACAACGCGTCGCCATCGCGACGCGTTGTCAGCTTGTAGATCAGTTATTTTGGCCGCGTGACACGGTCGTACGACGGAGCATATAGCCTACTGGAATTCATTCCACTGCGCAAGCATTGATAGCTCAGCTGTGTTGATGAGACGGCGCCTCAAACTCAAAGCACTGCTACAGGGACTATTTAATGTCTCTCAGTCAAAAACTCTTCTCTTTACAGGGAAACGGACAATAGCGAAACATTTGTATTATTAATTGCCCCACAATATGAATACATGTGGATGTGTTTTGTTGGTAACTGTTGTATAATCGCAATATTACACTCGAGGGTGTGCTTTACCTTACATTATTGGCACTTCAGTGATGCTGGCGGAACTCGGCTGGCGCCTCGTTCCTGACCGCATCACTGTCGTGCCAATAATGACGGTAAAGCACACCCTCTCGTGTAATATTGCTTAAATAGAAGCCATTGTTCTCACATTAATAGAAAATCAAATAAAAATGTGCTAGGCAGGTTTCTGAACTGTCTAGCTCTCTCCCGCCGCTCCCTCTGAGACACAGTGAGAATCGACAAAATATTGTATTAGTGAGGAGTTGAGGACCAATTATATGAAGATATATGAAAATGGGTGAAGTGGTCCTTAAGATAAGATTTACTTTCCTCCACTCAGAGCAAGACATAAAGTTGCGTCAACTCGATGATGCAGATGAAATTACAGAGACATCTGCAAAGTACATGCGGACCCAAGGGGAATGGGATCTCAAGGAGATTACCATTAACCAAACCAGCCCTACCTACGGTGACACACGTGTAGCACAACTTACTTATGAGGTATTAAAGAATACAATTATTACAAATTGAGACAACGAATTATACATATTTTCAAGTGAAACAAATTACATGGTATCGTCATGCCTCATCTCTGTGACCTTACACATCCAGGTCACCATAGCTAGGAGGCCGATGCTGTATGCAATGAACGTCATGCTGCCTCTCCTCTTCTTCCTGGTTCTGGATGTGGCTTCCTTCTTCATCAGCGAGGCCAGAGGAGAAAAGCTGGGCTTCAAAGTCACCCTCCTGCTGTCCATCTCTGTCTTACTGCTGATTCTCCAAGACATGCTGCCCTCCACCACCGCAAAGTTACCTCAGATAGGTGAGGGAACCTCTCAAACCTGGGTCTTCAGCAGTGTTGATTTCGTCGTTGACTAAAACTATGACGAAAATGTTCGTCGAATACCTTTTTTTCACTGACGAAAACTAAATAAAAACTAAGCTATGATGACTAAAATTAAGACTAAATATATTGACAATTTTGTCAACAAATAAAAACTAGACTAAAATGTCAGTGAGGGACTAGTGGAGAAGAGATCCATTAGAACTAAAAGACAAGTCATTTTATGTTTGGTTGCACTCGGGTGTTGCGCTCTGAAAATAGCACATCTACAAGCTCACAACGCGTCTCAACGTGACGCGTTGTGAGCTTGTAGATCTGATATTTTCAGCATGCAACCAAGTATAAAATCTACCATTACGACGCCATCAAGGCACCGCCAAAATACATTTTAGTCGACTAAATCAACTGTAGATTTAGTCGATTATAATCTTATGATATTTAGTTGACTAGAACTAGACTAACAGTAAAACATTACAGATGACTAAAATGTTACTAAAACTAAACGAAATTGTATTCAAAAGACTAGGACTAAAACCAAATCAAAATTTGCTGTCAAAATCAACACTGGTCTACAGAACGTACTGGAGAATAAAGTCATGAATTGTCCTGTGTTCCCCTCATTATCAATGACGCTGTCACTCTGCCCTTATTGTAGCTCTGTACTGCCTGGTCATCTTCACATTGATGACCATAAGTCTCCTGGAGACCATGCTGGTAAGCTTCCTGGTGGACATGGATGGTTACGTCAGTCAGGATGCTCTGAACTCCACCAACGCCTCTGAAGAGACTCTGGAAGAAACTGTCCTTCACAAAGGTATGTCACACACTCTAAAAAATATACTCCCCACATGTTGCTCAATCACACAAATAAATAAATAAATCAACTAAAGAATAAAAACATAGATAATGTTTAATGTATTCATGTATCCTTGTGATGGATTGTTATCATTTCCTCCTTTCAGAACCTGTTGCAGATGGTGAGAATGGTGAAGACAGAACAGTGAGTGAGAAGATCAACTTGGAGCAGCTGAGTGATGCTGTGCTGCTGAAACTGATCCTAGAGGAGGTGAAAGAGTCTCGTCAGGACTGCTTCTCTGCTGCTAGGACAGGACAAGACAAGAAGAAGTATGGATACTACACTACACTGGCCAGATACATAGATAGTGTGTTCTTGGTAATGTACATCATTACCATTGTAGCATCTCTGATGTACATGTTTTACGGGTGGATGTAACTTTTTTTCTCTATCTTTGTCTGTCTCTGTCTGATGGTGTACATCTGTGTATGGATCTGTCTGCCCTCACAAAAATGGACCAATCACAGCTCCGCTCACACTGTTAGGTACATACAGTGAACCACAAAGGTCAAGCTTCTTGAGCAATGTTTATCTTATTATATATGTGTTGACAATTCACTGTCACCCCTTTTTTTGTTGTTCTAATTTAGTTACCAATTCCCGATTCCCTGTGTATTGTAGTCCCATGTCACTTCTACTACTGAAGTTGGTCCAAGTCAGACGGAAAACCATCACATTTGCTCTGATACGCGTGGTGTACAGCCACTTCTTTCAACCTGACAGTGAGTCAGGTTTTTTGCCTTGAGGTAAACAAAAATGGTTGGTTGTGGTAATGATTTAACCCATTAAGACCTGGAACGCATTTCTTTTTCAAAAAACTGTTAGGATTTAGAAAACATTTTTAAGAATCGCCTCAGGTCTTAATGGGTTAATGTCAGGTTGTAAATGACACACAGCCAGGGGAGGATCCAAAGCGGTCCTCCTCTCCAAATGTTCAACAATTTTCTGCTTGAGGCGCCCATGTATGCAGAGAGAACTGAAACAAGGTGATGGAAAGAGGTGTGGCTTTAGCCATAGAAATGCATGGCAGAAAGGTGCCGGCAGCTCACAAAACACTGTTTATGGACGCTGCATATATAGCACCTTTTTCTATAACTACTGTATACTGTATGTTGGCTACAAAATTATCCTATGTTTCTTTTGCTATAACTTTATGTACAAACCGTTGTTGCTATAGGCACTTTATTAGATGCAATTAATCTGGTAGCCGATGGTCTATATCAGTGTCTTTTTTTAAATAAACAAATATACCTCCATTGTTGCATTCAATAATATTCCCCAACTCCCTGTTACTGTTGTTCTGACCACTTGATTGAATGCTTTGTTGAGCGGACAATGAGGTATATACTGTATATATATATATGGCTATATTACCAGACAGCCAGAGATGACAAACGATTATTACACGATACATGAGCGACGAGACACAAGGGGTAAACTCTCTCTCTCACACACACACACACACACACACACGCGCGCGTGCGCGCACGCACACGCACACGCGCATGCACGCGCGCGCGCACACGCAGACAAAAGGAGAACTGAGAGCCAACATGATGACAGACAAAGATGTTGGCATGTAGGACAGCAGTTCAAAATGATGATTGACGCTGATGCGTTCATGAACCTAATTAACACTAACACACAAAGCAAGCGTGTCTGCGTGTGTGTGTGTGTGTGTGTGTGTGTGTGTGTGTGTGTGTGTGTGTGTGTGTGTGTGTGTGAGATTCAACAAGTCTTCAATCTTGTGTTAAATAAGAGATGGGGTGTAGTGGTACCAAAAGGTCAGCAGGGGGCAGAAGGCACCTAGAGGACTTTATCAGCAACAATAAAGGGTGAAAAAAATGTGAAAGATATTTGTATCAGCTGTCCTAAAATACAAAAGTATCAGTATCAAAACATACTTACAGTACCAAACACAAAAGTACTCATTATGCAGAATGTTCACTTTGACAATCATACTATTAGTTTGTAATTAGTAATGCATTAATGTTGTTCATCACTTTAATGTTTCAGCTGGTAAAGGTGGGAAGTAACTAGTAACTAAAGCTTTCAAATAATAGTAGCGGTAAAAGTATCAAAAACTGAAATACTCAAAGAATCACCTCGAAACTGCAATTAGGTATATAAATGTACATAGTAAGCTTCCACCACTGAATTTTTTTTATCCTGTATCCTGTATGAGATCTCTCTCCTGAGAGGATAACATTACTGTTTACTAAAGAGCTAAGGAAATGAAATGAAATGATTTGTTTTGTTTTTGTTGCATTTCTAAGCCAATAAATTGATGCCCGGCGGGAAGATGCTAATGTATTCGGTAGGAGACTCAAAGAGTCTTCTTTGAGTATCCTACCGGAGAGACCGCCGGTCATAAAAGTATTGGCTTAGGAATGCGACAAAAAAAATAAAGGAATCTCCATGAATTCAAGGCTTCATGTGGTGTGTAATTGATGGAAAATGACTGACGAGACAAGAATTGTGTGATTTCAACGTATTGTGTCGGCAGACTCTAGGACAGTGGTTCTCAAAGTGGGGTCCAAGGACCCCCAGTGGTTGTTGAGGGGGTTCCCAGGGGGCCCCCCACAAAAAAATGTAGCTACTATAGCATCAAAATCACGTTAACCACTTTAAATGTCAAAACTTTATGGGGGTCCCTGACGTAAAATCTTTTAAGATGTGCGTCTGCAGCCAAATAAATTTGGGGGTCCTTGACATGAAAAACATTTAAAAAAATGTTAATTATCCTCAGGAAGACGGAAAGTACCTGAATCCCAACTCACCCAGCAGAGTTAGAGCACAAAGACTGCAGAGAATGCTCATTGTCCTGTCCATCCATGGCATTTTGGTCAAAGATCATTTATTACGTACTCCTCCTCTCCGACACCGTCTCCCTCTCAGCTGTCCTGTCTTTCTCTCCAACACTTTCTCCCTCTCAGTTGTCCTACTGTTTGTCTCCTACACTGTCTCTCTCTCAGCATTAAAAAAACTTTTGTTTGGCTTGTTTTGCTGTACCCTAGACCTAGTCATGTAGTGACTGATGTCCGCCTGTCATTTACTGTGTATATATATTGCCTGCTGCAAGTTGTGTGTGTGTGTGTGTGTGTGTGTGTGTGTGTGTGTGTGTGTGTGTGTGTGCGTGCGTGCGTGCGTGCGTGCGTGCGTGCGTGCGTGCGCGCGCGTGCGTGCGTGTGTCTGTCCATTCGCCCGTGTGTGTGCAGCTAATCTTGTCACAACATAATGCTACAAATGTCACTGTTTGTTGCAGTAAACATGATGTTTCCACCAAATTAAGTACAATTATGTCATGACTCATGTGACAATGCCACAAAATCTACACATTGAACCATATCATGGAAACATTATTTAGAGTCTGCACACTGGTAAAGTTGCAAAAAGCTCCACTTGGTAATTTATTGCTCGTCAACGTTTCGGCCTGTTCAGACGTCGATCAGGACTTATATATGTCCTGATCAGGCTGAAACTTTGTGGAGCTTTTTGCAACTTTACCAGTATGCACAGAGCCGTCTGGGAGAAATGCGGGGCCCGGTGCGGAGTTGGCGCGCGCGTGCGTGCGTGGAGTACCCGCGATTTTTTTGCGGTTTCTGTCGGATATATCCGAGTTTTGGGTGGTTATTTGCGGTTATTTTTGCCCTCAAAACATTAAGTTGGGTGTCATGTTGGGTGTCATGTTAAAAAAAAAATGTTCCCGTTTTTTTGCGAGGCCCCCCCCAGCGCGGGGCCCGGTGCGGCCGCACCGTTCGCACCACCCTTCCTGCGGCTCTGAGTGTGCAGACTCTATTCTTTCTTTCATGATACTTTGTTTGTCTAGCACCTGGGCCACGGATGTGCGTGCACTACCTTTTTCATATGGAAACATTATTTACCCAACAGTTTCCTTGTGTCCTGCCATCTGCAACCCACAACTGACACAGTTCGATTTAAATCTACTACTGCATGGGTATGCATGTTGCAATGTGCCAAATTTGGCCATTTCTTGAGATATGTGAACTACAGATGGACAGACAGACAGACAGACGGACGGACAGACAGACAGACAGACAGACAGACAGACAGACAGACAGACAGACAGACAGACAGACAGACAGACAGACAGACAGACAGACAGACAGACAGACAGACAGACAGACAGACAGACAGACAGACAGGCAGGCAGGCAGGCAGGCAGGCAGACAGACAGACAGACAGACAGACAGACAGACAGACAGACAGACACACAGACGTAAGGTCATCACCCTAGTTTTAATAAATCTTGAATGCTGTACGTCAGGCTACTATACAGGCTTGTACGGCACTACAACACTGAGACCCTCTACAGCAGTGGTTCTCAACCTGGGGGTCGCGACCCCCAGGGGGGTCGCCAAATAATTTGGGGGGGTCGCCAGATTTTTTGGTGAATTTGAAAAAAAAAAAAAAAAAAGTTTTTTTTTTTTTTTTTTTAACAAAATATTTTTTTATGTTATCATTAATTCATGTTTTATCAGTTAATTTACTCAATTTGCCCACTTTTTGCAAAAATGTTTTGATAATAAACAATTATCAAATAACCTATTATAAATAAATAACCTTCGCGCGCGCGAACGGGACCGCTCGCGTGCACGCGGGGGGTCGCGGGAAATAATATCATTATTTTGGGGGTCGCGGCCTGAAAAGGTTGAGAACCCCTGCTCTACAGCAGAGTTTTCCAAACAGTAAATCAGAACCAATTTTTGTGTCTTGATTCCTACAACATTGTTATTATTTCGAAAGATAAAAGAAAATAAGTGATTTCTCTGAAATGTTCTTAACATTTTCAAACATTTTCAAGATTTTCAGAGATTTTCTAAAAAAGAGATCCTTAAAAAAGCAGATCTTCGTTTTCAATCTTTTAAAAAAAAATAGGGCTTAAGTGGTTAAAAATCATCGATTTTTGTGATTGGGTCTAGGGGAGACACCAAATTCATCTTCTAGGTCTTGTCTTGAGATGAACATGTTGGGAAACCCTGCTCAACAGGCATATTCAAAATGTTTTATGCATTAACAGAAATGCTTAAAATATATATATAAGAGCATTTATGCAATTGTCCAATTGGCACTTTCATCTAAACTCTTAAGTATGCACATTCTATGGCATTTCAAAAAGAAAAGAAAAATACACCGCTTTTTCATTTTCATAATCAAAAATGTAGTTATATATTATAGTCATAATACACACCAACTCGAAAACAAAATGGACGATGCAGGACGGTGACGTCAGACTACAGTCCGACCGTGGCACACTCTGGTGTAGATGATGGTGGTATGCACCTTCAAAGTAAAGCAAACAATAGACCTCTTAACAGCAAATTAAACCCATTCTGTCAGGTACCGCTAGGACGCGCCTCACTAGCCAACAAGAGGAGGTTGAATGAGCTGAAACCAGTTGCACCCCGAAACAATATGTTGGGAATTGATTGCATGAAATAATCACCTGTGCTTCCAGTCTCAATCTTGGTAAACAAATAATTGGTCTATAGAACATGTCAAGGACCGTGAATCATGCCTTTATATTATCAGGGACCCCTGCCTTCATTACACAGCCACATATACATTGTCCTATTATTACACATGTTTGAACATATTATATGACATGAGAGGACATGACACAACGCATGTCAAATAATATGTTCAAACACTCTCTAACTATATAACATGTGGCCAGCACTCTGTAAAGCCCCAGCCACACTGCGATGATGTTTCCACAGGCCGCAGCTTTCCTCGTCCTGATGGGTGAGTTATCAAATTAGTTAGTTGGTTATCATTATTATATTTCTTGTTAGTTTCAGTGGTGTAAAGTAACTAAGTACATTTACTCAAGTACTGTACTTTAGTACAATTTTGAGGTAATTTTACTTTACTGGAGCATTTCCAATTGTATATACTTTTACTTCTACTCCACTACATCTCAGAGGCAAATATTGCACTTTTACTCAACTACAATTATTTGAAAACTGTAGTTTTACTTTGCGGATATAAGTTATTACATTATAAAACTTATATTTAACCACTTTAGCCCTATTTTAAACATATTTTAAAATAGGGCTATCCTCAGGTAGATGGAAAGTAGGCTACCTGAATCCCAACTCACCCAGCAGAGTTAGAGCACAAAGTCTGCAGAGATGCGATGCGACACGTTGTGAGCTTGTAGATCTGCTATTTTCAGAAATGTTTGTACTTTTACTACTTTAATTACATTTTGATACCAATACTTTTGTACTTTTTACTCAAGTACATTTTTGATTTTGGACTTTTACTTGTTACAGAGTACTTCTACATTGCAGTATTGATACTTTTACTTAAGAAAAGTATTTTTTCCACCACTGGTTAGTTTATGTATTACACTGCTGTTGTGAGTTCTTGACTGTTAAAGCTGCACAATGTAACTTTCCTCTTCTACCCCCCATTTGAACCCGGTTTACTGCGCAAGTGCTGCCATTTTTACCATTGATCTAATGGAGCCTGCCTGCTTGCTCAGGGGAATACATTGAATCTTGACCATCAGGTCAAAAATTTGTGTCAGATCCTGTGTCTAGGTGAGGCATGACCTTTGACACGATCTACATGTCTCAATAGAAGAGCAGGGAGACACAATACAACCACACCAATTGTATGAGTTATATTGTAACATTCCATGGCAGAGTTTAATATCATAATGTACTCACCCACTGCCAGCGATTTATTGTTTTTTTTTGCGTTTTTTTCACCTCATCACAGACCTCGCTAAATACCTTATGATCGCGTGTTCAACTGTTTGTAGACACAGGTAGTTGTGTGAGTGGCCCAGAGATTTTTTTTTCAGTCGGCGACATTCCATTTTGCAGTAGTCGCAGTTTCTAAAACCCTTTTCAAACAGCGTTCAGCGTGGAGAAAAACAACACTGAGATAATGTCGATTTAGCGGAAGCTTTAGAGCGGCGGCAGATGGGAACGGAAATCTTCGATTGACGTCATTTCCGTATCCGGGTGTGCTACAATGAAATGTGTCACTGCGAGAGAGTGCTACAATGAAATGTGTAACTTTGAAAAAAAAAAAGACCACTTCACGTAGGCTACGCGATTGGCATGCAATGTGTTATACTCTACCATACAGATTGGACTAAATAAAAATGTACTCATTAAAAAAAGTTGCATAGTGCTGTTGTAACTATTTTGCTAGTCATTTTGTGGATGTGCTCTATAATTTTAAGTGTTGTTCCTTGTCCATAGCTGGTGTTTCTAACAGCCAGGGGCTGGACTGTTCATACTTTGGTCTACTGGATCACTTGAACCTGACAAGCAAAAGCGATGCGCACGCAAATGTTCGGCCTGTGAAAGACTGGAGAACTCCCACCCGCGTTAGGACGCAATTGAATATATTTGGTATCCTGGAGGCGGTAAGGACTCTTTATGATATTGATTGAACTGCATGAAGATTTATTGTGCCAATTTATTGTAAAATGTCCCTTTCACTTTGTCTACTAAAATAACTAACACAGTGATCCCTCCCAACTCTATGCAGAATGCAATGTCTCAAACCCTCACCTGCCATGCCTGGATCATAATGGTGAGAATTGTTATAGGAGACATTAATGCAGCAGGTGTGAGGGTATAAAGATAGATAATGAAGTGATTCAACTTAAAATAATTAAAATGTTCACATATGGGCAAAGCAGATATCTTCAGAAAGCTTTATGTATGGATTATGTGTGATATTATCACATATGTGGGGACTAAACAGCTGTACCTTTCTGTACACAGGAATGGCAAAATGAATTCCTCTCCTGGGATCCAAATGAGTTTTGTGGAATAAATCTTCTTTCCATCCCAAGAGACATGCTGTGGCTCCCAGATATAATTATCACCGAGGAGTATGTAAAAAGAAAACTGCACATTGCTGCAATTAACTTGTTTCTTTTTGCATTTTGTTTTATTTTATGTTCCGTTGTTACGGCAGGATCAATGACTGTGTGCTTGTGGAAAAAATACACACACACACACACACACACACACACACACACACACACACACACACACACACACACACACACACACACACACACACACACACACACACACACACACACACACACACACACACACACACACACAGACACACACACACACACACGTTTACACATTCATTACAGAGGGTATGAAAGTTCTTCACGTAATGTGTGTGTATATATACATACATACATACATACATACATACATACATACATACATACATACATACATACATACATACATACATACATATATATACATATATATAACAGTGTTAAGGTAACAGTGTTGTGAAGAACTTTCATACCCTCTATAATGAATGTGTAAATGTGTGTCATACATACTAAAGTCTTCTTCCTATAAACTCTTCCCTTTCTCTCTTTGCTTTGTTCTGCTCTATCAGTGTATCTGGCAGTGGGGCTGCTACAAAGGGTCCATATGTCCGTGTGGATTCCAGCGGTCGTATATTTGCATCTGAAGCTCGCAGATTGACCACCATGTGTGAGATGGATCTTATGAACTTCCCGTGGGACACTCAAAAATGCAGCATCACCTTTATGTCCAGTGTCCACACAGGTAAGTCACACTAACACTGATATAGTGTACATTTTAGTGTATACAATTGTACATCTTCAACCTATCTTCATGTAATTGGTCCTCACTAATGCTCATTATAATATGGTACCATTTTTGTCCTGTGTCTCAGAGGAGGGCTGTGGCAGTTTAGAAAACTGCCTACCAGTGACATCGTCGATGGGGAATCAAAGCTAACAGGCTCTATGCACAGCAGCCATTTTGCAGAGAAATTGGACCTCTTCTTACTTCCTTCACAGGTGTTACCAATGATACTAATGAAGGCTCTGTTCCATTATGGTCAAACAGAGTCAGGGTGCTGATATTGTGCATTTTCTCTCACTGTGAACTCTCTGCTACACCAGTGGGTCTCAAAGTGTGGCCCAGGTACCCTCATGGTTCCTTAAGGGGGTTCCAAATGGCCCCTTAAAAAGGTGTGTAACTCTGAGAGTGTACAAATGGAACGTCAGAGGCTTGAGAACCACTGTGCTGCATGAAATGGAACAGAGCGTTCATTAGTATCATTGGGAAAACCTGTGAAGGAAGTAAGGAAGAGGCCCAATTTCTTTCCAATATGGCTGCTGTGCATAGAGCCTATAGAAACTGCAGGCTTTCATACATATGGAGTGTATGCTATAATAGAAGCCATTGTTCTAACATTAATATAAAATAAAATAAAAATGTGCTAGGCAGGTTTCTGAACTGTCTACAGCTCTCCTCTGAGACAGAGTGTGAATCGTCAAAGCATGTTATTAGTGAGGAGTTGAGGACCAATTATATGAAGATATTTGAAAATGGGTGAAGTGGTCCTTAAGATAAGATTTACTTTCCTCTACTCAGAGCGAGACATAAAGTTGCGTCAACTCGAAGATGCAGATGAAATTACCAAGACATCTTCAAAGTACATGCGGACCCAAGGGGAATGGGATCTCAAGGAGATTACCATTAACCAAACCAGCCCTGCCTACGGTGACGCATATGTAGCACAACTTACTTATGAGGTATTAAAGAATACAATTATTACAAAATGAGACAACAAATTATACATATTTTCAAGTGAAACAAATTACATATTATCGTCATGCCTCATCTCTGTGACCTTACAAATCCAGGTCACCATAGAAAGGAGGCCGATGCTGTATGCAATGAACGTCATGCTGCCTCTCCTCTTCTTCCTGGTTCTGGATGTGGCTTCCTTCTTCATCAGCGAGGCCAGAGGAGAAAAGCTGGGCTTCAAAGTCACCCTCCTGCTGTCCATCTCTGTCTTACTGCTGATTCTCCAAGACATGCTGCCCTCCACCACCGCAAAGTTACCTCAGATAGGTGAGAACCTCTCAAACCTGGGTCTACAGCAGTGTTGATTTCGTCGACTAAAACTATGACAAAAAAGTTCGTCGACTACCTTTTTTCACTGACGAAAACTAAATAAAAATAAAGCTATGATGACTAAAATTAAGACTAAATATATTGACAATTTTGTCAACAAATAAAACCTAGTCTAAAATGTCAGTGAGGGACTAGTGGAGAAGAGATCCATTAGAACTAAAAGACAAGTCATTTCATGTTTGGTTGCACTCGGGTGTTGTGCTCTGAAAATAGCACATCTACAAGCTCACAGCGCGTCTCAGCGCGACGCGTTGTGAGCTTGTAGATCTGCTATTTTCAGCATGCAGCCAAGTATAAAATCTACCATTACGACGCCATCAAGGCACCGCCAAAATACATTTTAGTCGACTATAATCTTATGATATTTAGTTGACTAGAACTAGACTAACATAAACATTTCAGATCACTAAAATGTTACTAAAACTAAATGGAAGACTAGGACTAAAACTAAATTAAAATTTGCTGTTAAAATCAACACTGGTCTACAGAACGTACTGGAGAATAAAGTCATGAATTGTCCTGTGTTCCCCTCATTATCAATGACGCTGTCACTCTGCCCTTATTGTAGCTCTGTACTGCCTTGTCATCTTCACATTGATGACCATAAGTCTCCTGGAGACCATGCTGGTAAGCTTCCTGGTGGACATGGATGGTTACGTCAGTCAGGATGCTCTGAACTCCACCAACGCCTCTGAGGAGACTCTGGAAGAAACTGTCCTTCACAAAGGTATGTCACACACTCTAAAAAATATACTCCCCACATGTTGCTCAATCACACAAATAAATACATAAATCAACTAAAGAATAAAAACATAGATAATGTTTAATGTATTCATGTATCCTTGTGATGGATTGTTATCATTTCCTCCTTTCAGAACCTGTTGCAGATGGTGAGAATGGTGAAGACAGAACAGTGAGTGAGAAGCTCAACTTGGAGCAGCTGAGTGATGCTGTGCTGCTGAAACTGATCCTAGAGGAGGTGAAAGAGTCTCGTCAGGACTGCTTCTCTGCTGCTAGGACAGGACAAGACAAGAAGAAGTGTGGATACTACACTACACTGGCCAGATACATAGATAGTGTGTTCTTGGTAATGTACATCATTACCATTGTAGCATCTCTGATGTACATGTTTTACGGGTGGTCTGTCTCTGTCTGATGGTGTACATCTGTGTATGGATCTGTCTGCCCTCACAAAAATGGACCAATCACAGCTCCGCTCACACTGTTAGGTACATACAGTGAACCACAAAGGTCACGCTTCTTGAGCAATGTTTATCTTATTAAATATGTGTTGACAATTCACTGTCCCCCCTTTTTTTTGTTGTTCTAATTTAGTTACTATGCCAATTCCCGATTCCCTGTGTATTGTAGTCCCATGTCACTTCTACTACTGAAGTTGGTCCAAGTCAGACGGAAAACCATCACATTTGCTCTGATACGCGTGGTGTACAGCCACTTCTTACAGTGAGTCAGGTTTTTTGCCTTGAGGTAAAAAAAAATGGTTGGTTGTGGTAATGATTTAACCCATTAAGACCTGGAACGCATTTCTTTTTCAAAAAACTGTTAGGATTTAGAAAACACAGCCAGGGGAGGATCCAAAGCGGTCCTCCTCTCCAAATGTTCAACAATTTTCTGCTTGAGGCGCCCATGTATGCAGAGAGAACTGAAACAAGGTGATGGGAAGAGGTGTGGCTTTAGCCATAGAAATGCATGGCAGAAAGGTGCCGGCAGCTCACAAAACACTGTTTATGGACACTGCGTATACTTTAGCACCTTTTTCTATAACTACTGTATACTGTATGTTGGCTACAAAATTATCCAATGTTTCTTTTGCTATAACTTTATGTACAAACCGTTGTTGCTATAGGTGCTTTATTAGATGCAATTAATCTGGTAGCCGATGGTCTGTATCATTGTCTTTTTTTAAATAAACAAATATACCTCCATTGTTGCATTCATTGATATTCCCCAACTCCCTGTTACTGTTGTTCCGACCACTTGATTGAATGCTTTGTTGAGCGGACAATGAGGATGGATGCGTGCGTGCGTGCGTGTGCGTGCGTGCGTGTACGTTCACTTGCTACGAGTGACAAAGTCACAAGTTGACACGGCACCAGTAGCTTCATATTGGCTGTGTGTGTGTGTGTGTGGCTACGCACGCACGCACGCACACTGTCTGCAGACTGAGTGCCCACCTATATCGTGCCAGGCCTAGCCACTAATTAATTCCTGCTTATGCCACTACTGCTGTCAACCTCCATAGATATAGACATAGATTATTGCTTCAACTGTCATGTGGTAAGATTCTGACAGGTGATTTACTTTATTTGGCCTCGTTTGCACTCTGGAAAACAGAATCTTGTTAACCCTGTGTGACTTCACGTAGTCAATGAAGTATGACTCTTTGAGTGTACACTCCACTCCACCATACAGGTTCTAAATATGTTGTTAAGCTATTTACTTGATTATGCAGAGGATGTGTGTTTCATCATTAAACCAGTACAACCACTTCACTCTTATTAACTGACTTTGTTTTCCGTGAAGCTCTTACTTTTTTACTCCACTACAATATGCTCATCAATATTTCTCATTTATGTTTTGAAAATACAAAAAGATCATTTCTGTCTCATGTTCACTGCTGCCTGTAACTTTACATTGCAAAGCAAAATCTATGTGAAATAAGGAAGGGGGCTGCTTATTCTCTCTTCACAGACCCGTTGCACACATGTTTTAATGGTGTGTTATTGTGTTATTTGAAATAAGAACGATAAAACCGAATGATTTTAATGCTCCTTAGCAACATTTTTGTTCAGGGTTACAGCATATTATGTTATTATACAGAATGCTGGCTTTGTAGAGGACAGTGTTTCATGAGGCCAGGAGAAGATCAAATGCTACCAACAGAATGTGTTTGGCAATGTTTCCATGAAGTTGACAAGTACTGTTGATGAGGAAGTAACATTATTGTGATTCCATGCCTAGTTGTGTTGTGAGGTCATGCATCATGATTGATTACTGAAGATAAGATAAGATGTGGCAGGATTTAAAGGAATGCAGTGTCACAACTGTTGTATCCTGATGCATCACGATTGTTTCATACTACAAGGAAGGTACTTAAAATAAATAAACAATCCTGTATGGCATGACGTGTCTTCTGGGGTTTTGTTACAGTATGTGGTGCATACAGTATTATACAACTGAATACTGCTTCTCCTCTTTAGTTCTGCACTCTGGGTTCAGAAAACCGACCTGTCCCAGATGACCTGGGAGGTCTGGATGGTTTGTGGTGTATGCATTTACAATACAACGTATTTAGGCTCTAAACCATTCAGTGCTTTATAAACCAAGTGTAGTATTTTGAAATCAATGATTTGACAGACAGGAAGCCAGTGTACATTTGTGAAAACTGGAATATGATCCACTTTCTTGGTATTAGTAAGGACTTGAGCAGCAGCGTTCTGAATCAACTGCTGCAGTACCGATACATAGGGGAGGACTTTACCTGGGTGATTCAAGCATGGGAGTTTGATCCCTCTGGGAAGATGATAACCCGGTGGACACCAGATGACCCTCAGACTGGGGCATCAGAGCCTCTGGGCTCTGGGTAAGTGAGGGAGACGTTGACCTCTTTATCCCAGGACTTTTTTTAAGTGAGTTACTACTGTAAAAATCCCAACTTATATTTGGTCTTTATTTCAAGTTGTTAAGACATATACAAAAAAAATATATATATATGAACATTGAGGCAACTTAAGTCAGACCAGCAAACCTAGCTAGAGGTATGTTGCGAAATCACTTGGTGAGTTTTAAAAACTAACATGTTTCAGTTTAGAGATAAAACAAGCTGCTAACTTATTGTGCAGTGTTTGCATACAGTTCACTAAAATCAGTTCAGTGTTTTACAAGATAGCGCGCGTGTGTGCGCACGCACGCACGCACACACACACACACACACACACACACACACACACACACACACACACACACACACACACACACACACACACACACACACGACAAATAAAAAGTTGAAAAACCAGGCTCCCCAACTCACTGATTGGATGTCAAAATGTAAATTAACCCGCCTCCCCCTCCCGCTGATTGGATGAGTCAGAGAACTAATATCATGCAATGCTGCCGTCAGAATGCCATCAACTCTGTGCACACCTTCAGCAACATTTCGGTTGTCAAGATTCAACTCCTGTTATTGAAATTTTAAGCATCTCTACTTGTCTTGTCTATACTGAAACGTTCCTCTCAAACTTAGTTCCAACTCAGAAGCATTGACAGGTAAGCTTCCTCATTCTGAATATTTAGCATTAACTTGTTTAAAAAGTAATCACAATACTAATACTAATACTATTAATAATAAAAGAAGGATTGCTACCTCACCCTTGTTGTTTAATCAATCTACTGCGGAACAATATGGATAATATAAATGCATGTTGATCAATAGGGATTTTTAGCGGTGCCAGCCGCTCTACATTTGACCGTGTCTGTGTGTCCGTCCGTCCGTCCGTCCGTATGTTTGCGGACGGCAAAGATGCAACACCTGCGGCACTTCAAGAAATGCACACAAACACACACACACACACACACACACACACACACACACAAGCCAGCACTGCACACGTGCGCGCGCACGCACACACACACACACACAAAAATGCAGACCTGCGAGGCGCACCGTTGCAACACATGCGCCACTTAAAGACATGCACACACACAAGCCAGCACTGCACACGTGCAAGCCAGGACTGCACACGTGCCTGCGCACACGCACACACACACACACACACACACACACACACACACACACACACATACACACACATACACGTAACATGCGGACCTGCGAGGCGCACCACAGCTCCGATCCGCACCAAAATTGGCACCCAGGGGGCCCGCCAGCACTGCACGTGCACGTGCATGTGCACGTGCACAAACACACCAATTAAATAACCTCATCAAAGGCACCGCTTCCTTCACACAGGGTGTTTTTTTTTTTTTTTATCACATTTAGATTATTGTTTCCGCCAGGCCGAAAGGCATGGCGAGAGAGTATGTTTTGCCCCCTGTCCGTCCGTCCATCCGTCCGTCCGCCCGCGTGTGTGTGTGTGTGTGTGTCCTTCTGTCTGTGACCAGCTAATCTCCGCCACCGTTGGCCCTGTCGCTGTGAAACTGCGCACACACACTCCCTGGATGCCACAGCAGAACCTCTGCCCCACATTTTTCCGATCAGCCTGTCATAGCGCCACCATGAGGCCGACTTTTGCAAAACACATTTTTTGCTATTACTCCTACAGATTTTGTCCAAAAAACACGCAAATCGGTACACAGTATCTCTATTGCCATGTGATCAACATGGATCTGTCTGATTTTCCATATTCCATCCTGATTGGCTAAAATTGGCTTCCAAAGTTTCCAGGATTGGTTCATTTTGAACAAAATGCCTCAAATCATGAACGCAGCATGCGATTTCCGTGAAATTTTCCACAGAGATTCCCACTTGGCCCAGGAAGAAATGCCACCCTTTTCACATTGGCCTGTTATAGCGCCACCAGCAGGTGTAATTTAGCAAACCACATTTTTGGAACAAAATGCCTCAAATCATGAATGCAGTGTCCGATTGTCGTGCAAGGCCTAAGAAGAAATGGCACCCTTTTCACATTGGCCTATCATAGCGCCACCAGGAGGCCACAATAATCTACCTGACCTGGTGGAGACTGCTCCGAGGAGCACTTTTTTTAGTTACACATGTTTTCTTCTTTTTGTTGACATATTGGGGCCAACTAGGTGGGGTCACTGGGGGAAGAAAGATTGCGGGAGTTGAGCGAGGGTGGCTAATATTCCTATTAAACTCGCAAATGTGCAAGTTTATAAACTCATTTCTGAAATGTAAACTTGTATTTTTCAGAGAAAAAAAAGTCTGTATAGTACAGCATATTTAAGAAAGCACATCCCTTGACTTTAGATCACGGGTGGGCATCTTCTTGTTCCAGAGGGCCATACTGACTTTGATAACGTGAGCGAAGGGCCAAAACGTATTTTTCTTTACAGCTGTAGCCTATAGTGTCACAGCTGGTGTACTCCGAGGTTACAATGAAAATACTACATCCAATACATACATACAACCGACCGCCCTGCACTCAACTTATATGAACCTACTACTTTATATCTTGCCAGGCAGTGCTGGCCCACCCTATACGGGAACATCGCAGACGTGTAGGGCCCCGGGAGTTGCTAGGGGCCCCCAAGGGATGCCGTTAGTTTCTGCTGAATTTAACTGATCGGGTGACAAGCGAGCGTCATCACTCCTAAAACGTTTGTTTTAGTTGCCAGGCAGGAATGTTGTCACTTGTTGTAGGTGTCGGGGAACATTAATTAGCATCATAAAAGCAGCGATCATCGTTTCTCCATGATGACGATCTCAGCAGAGCTAGGCTACTGTGGTGTCTGACTCTGAACCAACTCACCAGTGGTGTGTGTGTACAGGATTGCTACCTCATCTACAAGCTCACAACGAGGTGTGACGCGACACACTGTGAGCTTATAGATCTAGGCTATTTCTGGAGTGCGGCACCATCGTGCAACAAAGTTTAAATTAGACATTTAAAGTGACAGTACGTACATTGTCGTGTCTGCAATAACTTATGTTCAATGATAGATATAGGCCATCATATCCTATAATACATTAGGGATAAGTCCCGTCTTCCGTCATCCTTCAACCAACTCTCTCTCAATACAAACTGATGGAGAGAGAGAGAGAGAGAGAGAGAGAGACACACAGAGAGACCGCTGTTGCAATGAACGTGTACATTATACTCATGTAGAATACGGCTACAATATCTACTTTGTAGATTCTGATTATTATTTCAACACATATATTAACCACTTCAGCCCTATATACTTTTCAGCCATTTGAAAATAGCAGATCTACAAGCCCACAATGTGTCGCAATATATTACTGTCGAGTTGCCTGCGCCTCTCTCTCTCTCTCAATACAAACAGATGGTCACTCGAACTACATGCTCTCTCTGCTTCTGCAGTACATCCAGGCCTCACTACATGACTCCTCCCCTTCATTACACAACATTTAGGGCCCGATAGAGCACATTTCTGTACATTTAGGTTAGACTTTTTGGATATACAACAGGGCTTCTCTCTTCGCCTCTGCAAACCCTGTTTGGCGGGGGGGCACCTCATAATAATACCAACACCGCTAATCTATTGCCTCGCCACCATTTGCCACAATGTCACACAATACTTATTGCAATACAATGTTATATATCCTAACATCATACTATAATCATATGTATTATTATGTATATTACTAGAGGTTAGGGCCGCGTTTATATATCTTCTACACACATATATATATATATATATATATATATATATATATATATATATATATATATATATATATATATATATATATATATACACACACACACACACATATATATATTTCAATTACATATTAAAATAATTATTGCAATAAAATGTTACATATCATAATATTCTACCTTATAACTAACTTATAATGGCATATGCTGTATTATAGTACATAATAACACTTACAGTCACATATAAATGATATCTACAATACAAACACATACTATTATGACGTATGAATACATACATATATCTATTTTTACGTATACACCTGAGCCATAAATGAGCCCGTATTCACAACACCTCTTTGAAAGGAACAGAACCCCACGATCCGCCTCCCTTCAAAGAGACATAAATCCCATCTCTACTGCCCACTCTGTGCTGCAGCGACACGGACACAGAGAGAGGGACACGGAGGGAACAACAAACACAAAGCCCCGCGCAGGGCCCGAGACTCTAGTGTTTAACATTTGCCAAATTTGCCAACAACAACTACCAATTATAGAACAGGATCAATAGTGGGATCGATAAAGAAGGCTTGATAAGGGTCAAAATGGATACAAAATTGCAATCCTTATCCACACTGTGATAATGTTTTATTTCATTATTATACATTTAAAATGCATGGCATAGACTATTTGCATTCAACCCTTATGGTGGACAGAATTGACCCGTTATTGATAAGTTGTGCTGGTCTTAAATTTCATTTAAAGTGACATTAAAAAAGTCGTAAATCTGCCAGGTGTCTTATATGCACCACTTCACAGATCACTGATGATGAGACATCATTGTATTATGTTAAATATGGACTCAAGGCAGACTGTTTCACAATTTAAACATTTTATATTTACCATTGAGCACATAGAATTATCTTCATCAGGTATGGACTCAAATTGTAAATGGTGCATTTGTGATGATAAAACATTGAATTGGTGGATGAATGAAGCTATGGGAGGCTGTGAGAGGAGTGGTCAATAATTGAAGGGATAGGTGTATGGGTGAATGATGAATACCCTGTAGGGCCACTGTTACCAAGACGACGATGGCGATGAGATGATCGTCCCGAATATGGACACAACGCCAGTGTGACGTAGCCTTACGACCGCATGACATCGTATCCTGCCCATAAATACTAGGACGCGGTCAGACAGTGCGAGTTGGACGGCTTCCATAGTAATAAATAGTAATAATCTATAACAATAGAAAGAGTCATAAATACTCATAATATACTTAGAAACTAGGCCCATTCATCATAACTACTTAGGTGATTAAGGGAATTCTCCCGGGCCTGTGGAACACTCCACAGCGGTTATATATCCGCCAGCACCTAGAAATATACAGTCCCTTAGATCACTGAGGCTAACTCCTCAACAGCCACAATGTAAACAACATACTGTACCACTGTACTGTTGCAACTGTTAAGTATTCAATCAACAGATGGGTACAGTGGAGGGTGGACGAATGAGTAGAGGAGGGAGTGATGTGGGTATAGGAGTCGGGGTGTGTTGACTGTTGAAAGATACTTAGCTTTTAAGTGTTGCTGGACGGAAGAAACATTTTGCATGGGCTCGGCGTGGGGCAGCTCTGGGTCTGGGAGTGACGTCAGTGCCGGAGCAGAGCCTTATATGGAGTGGAGGTCCATTCAAAGACAGTTTTGAATGACGGAGTGGGAGAAATATTTTTCTGGCCACGGAGGTGACTCGAAATACCGCGGCGGTCCGGACTGGCCCGTCCGTCCGGTTGTGCAGAATTGAGTGGCGTTGTAACGTGCCGAACCATGACTGCCCGCGAGACGAGCGCAAACCGGGTCGCTGGCGAGACGTGTGGAAGTGGGTGGCCATGGAATGAAGCAGGACTGTATCAGTGTTTGATCTCGCTCGCTAACGCTGGATACTGGCGATGTCATTGCTGGAGTACAAGCTGGCGCCTGGTGTTGTTGGTTGAAGGAGGAGAAATGTTGGTTTCTGATATGTGGTATCTTGTGTGCGTCCTGCGTCCATGTAGATCGAAAAATGGCTGTTGGTCATGTATAATGACCAACTGTTGACACAACCCTTGATTGGTTTCAGGGAGGAGATAAGGGAGGAGCTGTTATCAGAATGATTGAATCAGGTGGGCGTGAGAGGAGTTGATATCAGCCGAATCGGAGGCGATTACATGGGGGAAGAGATTGTTATCCAATGTGGTCTTCCCTTCCGAACTTACGTACATTAATGGCGAATATTTGGAATTTAATTCAATTCATTTTGCCTTTTATAATCTCGATTTTTTTGGTGGAGTCATTACGTTTGTCTTTGAGGACGTCACAGGCCGGATTGAAATGGTCCAGGAGTTGGGTCTGGCCCTGGGGCTGTATGATGCCTGTGTGTGCTTGGGTCGGGAACCATCGGTTCCCAAAGATACTTACTTATTTACTAATAATATTTGTAAATAAGTTACTAGCAGTAACTTAATAAATGAACTTACATATGACATACGTGGTTAGGCTGACTTGCTTATATTATAATCAAGTCAGCCTAAACACATGTCATATGTAAGTTATTTATAAAAAAAAGTACCATACCATTAAATTGAGTTACACCCCACATAAATCCTAATTGTATCTTTAGCCCCTCGCTAGCTAGCTTGTGTATTTTCTAAAACCGTTTGGAGATGTATACATTTGTAATTAAACCCACACTACAGTACATCTGTCGTTCTCTTTTGTAGAATGGGCAACGCGGCAGTCACCATCAACCACCCAACCAGTCTGATCCATGGTATTACCCACCTGCAAGATGGAAAAATAATGGACCAATCAACCAGCATGATCCGTCTCTCGAAGAACTATGGTGCTTTAATAGGTGTTGGTGGCCGAATTCAATTCAAGAAGAATGTGCTAGAGAGCAGCTGGACCTACAAGATCAATAAGCAAATCTCTTCACGCTTTGAAGTTGGTCGGGAAATAACTGTCGAAGCTTCCACCAAGAGTGAGGCATCAGACAAACTTTCTGTGATGTTTGGCATCACAGAGACTGAAACAAGAGACTCTACAACTTTTATCAAGAGTGCTATATCTGATAAGAATGCCTACTCTGAGCTTTACTGCTATAGTGCTTTCGGTGGAAAGACTATCGGAGAGGTGTACTGGACCAAGAATGATCTAAAACTCAAATTTAAGTACAGATGGGGTGAAATATCAGAGATGATTATCGACATCACTTGTTCTCTGTTTTTTTCTTCTCCACCTGCTTTACTCTCTCTCCTCCATTCTTATTTACACTCATACTCATATATTCATGATATGCTTGATGTAATATTTGATCTACGTCTGAATTTTGTTTCATAAATATCACTGAATTTTAGAGGTTTCACCTGGGAACCCATTTTACTTTCTGGCAGAAGGTTGCCACAAATAATGTTCTAACTTCAATAAAGCTTCAATAAAGAAGTACAGCTCTTGTGTGGGTTATTGGTCTCATAGTGAATGAAGGATACTGGTTTAGAAGAATGAAAAGACAGACATGTAAACTATGTAACACTTGTTTCTCCAATGTAGTTATATAAACATAAGAGGATATTTTATCTCTACATTATAATACTGGACATGAGGAGAAATGGGGTAGGTATAATCAAGGACGAGTAGTGGATAACTATCCAAAGTGTTGGGGAGTATGGAAGAGAGGTGAAGAGGAGAGTGCAGGCACAGTGGAACAAAGTGTCAGGAGTTATTGTGACAGAAGGGTACCAGCAAGAGTGTGAGGGAAGATGTAAAGGACGGTAGTGTGACCAGCCATGCTTTACAGCTTGGAAACGGTGGCAGTGACAAAAGACACGAGGCGGAGCTGGAGGTGGCAGAATTGAGGATGCTACTGTATGATTCTCATTAGGAGTGACAAGGAAGGACATGGTCAGAAATGACTACATCCCAGGTTAGAAGGTTTGGGGATAAAACAAGAGAAGCACGTTTTAGATGGTTTTAACATGTGAAAAGGATGATGAGGGTGAAGGATGCTGAAGATGGAACTGCCAGGTAAGAGGAGAAGAGGAAGGAAAGCAGATAGAAACTGATGATCCGATGTGGCGACCCCAATGGGAATTAGCCGAAAGAAGATGATGTATAGCATTATACCTACATGTCCGGCATTTGTCCTATGTAAAACTGGTACTTTAAAGAGATGAGTGGTAGGCCCCCATAATGCCATAATGCTATATTCATCATGTCAATTAACGCCTATATCAAGTTGTCTGTCTATTTGATGTTTTACTGATTATTTTTAAGACTTAAATACATAAAAAAAAACGCCAATGATAATGTGTTAATTTGTCCATACATGCCACATGCAGTATTATGACAAAAACAACATCCATGTGTATCACAAAATGAAGCATTCAGGTAATGTTCAGAATATATTGTTAGGGTAATCTTCCCAAACAGTAGATGTAGATGGTCTTTGGTAATAATCCACACTAGCAGAACACATCTGTTCCAGCAGGGGGAACCACAATCACATAATGTAGGTTACTTATTGTTTGACAGTTTCATGATTATGTTTTAAAGATTATAATACATTACATTACATTACAGTCATTTAGCAGACGCTTTTATCCAAAGTGACTTACAGTACAATAAGTGCATTCAACATAGGTACATCTTCTATCTAGAACACTTGGTTCCCAAACAGTGGGTCTTGAACTAAACTGAAACGTTTAGAACCACTGTTCTAGAAAGTTTGGTTTGGTTTATTTAGGATCAACACTAAGCTGTGAACTGTGAAGCAAGTTGTGACAGTATAGCTCTGCTATTTCCGGCATGTGACACTGTTGTACAGTAAAGTATAAATCAAGCTTATAAGGCACTATGTAGAACACCGAATGTCCTTTGGCATTGTCAAGGCATTCTGTATAGGGGTACTCAGAAATTATAAGGGCACAATAATGAGATAGAGACAACAACTCAGATCTTAAAGTATGAGAGAGATTTTTTTTAAAATTATTATTATTTTTTTAATCTGCCCCTTGTACCTTGTAAATGCAGGTTCCACACAGAGATACTGTACCCTTCTATCTCTACCCAGTGATATTAGTCTGGTCATGCCAGGCTACATCAGCATCTACATCTTCAAATTGTAAATAGTTGTGTAAGTTGTAGAACAGTATAATACAACTAATAAATAGTACCATCAGCATCTACAGTGAAGTTGTAGACATGTACAGTTGCAAAAGTACCTACAAGAAAACATAAGTGGGTTTCAGGTGAGGTGATTTGAACAAAGGTGCCATCTTTACACTCAAGTTGTCATCAGTTGAGTTTTAGTGAAATTGTATATATATTTCGGCGCTAGCCTAAGTTCTCATAGCAAACACTCAGGACGGATGTGTGTGTTTGGACACATCGCTGTCACTAAGACGGACGTGGGGGTTTGGATTTAAGGGGCGCAGCCTTTTAGCCTTGTGCGGCATCATTTCAAAGCACGCGTCCCGTGTCATCCCGTGTCATCTAAACCTCTGGTTTAGATGACATATCCTGAGAGGATGGCGAGAAAGTGACGAGAAAGTGACCACTAGTTGCAGTGTCTGAACACTGATCAGCTGCCTCTGGCGAGCTGACAAAAACTGCCATTCTGCCAAAGCAATATTATTCCTATTAAACAATTAAGTTCATCCACCCTCTGTACTGTGACTTCACACAGTCCATGAAGCATGACTCATACAGGTTCTAAATATTTAGTTTACTTGATTAAGAGAAGAGGATTACATTTTTCACCCAAACACACAATTTCTACAGGATTAACTACAACTACTTCACTCCTCTACTCCTTTGTTTTCCGTGAGCATCTGTTGAGCATATTTAAGCACGTTTATTAGTGTCTATTTTGATTTTTTACTCCACTACAACTTTAACCACCTCATATACTTCATTGACTGGGGTCACCCAGGGGCCTATTCTAGGCCTCCTTTTTCCACTCTACATTAAACCTCTTCGCTTTTTACTCCAAGTACTCCTTTGTCGTGGCAGAATGTTAATCCTGGTCACTATGTTATTGATACCAAGGAAGATGACAGCATTTACCATTGACTGTGTCTAAGAGATCATGTGTAGGTCGATTATTGAACCATTGAATTATTAAAATTAATTGAATTGAGGATGAATTCTTTTGAGGACAAATGTCCTTGTCTTGGCCTCAGCCAAAAGTACACATGATCATATGGCCTCAGCCATGTGATCAGTGTCATACGCAAGGTGTACTTTTGGCCTCATGTGATCATGTGATCAGTGTCATACGCAAGGTGTACTTTTGGCCTCATGTGATCATGTGATCAGTGACATACGCAAGGTGTACTTTTGGCCTCAGCCAAAAGTACACCTTGCGTATGTCACTGATCACATAGCCTGAAAGAGCTAGCCCTATCGAAGGTCTTGAAGGGCGGATCCAAAGCCTTGCGCTTCCTATTGCTTCACCAATCTATGTCCCCGCCTCCCCATAGTGACATAGGCAAGGTGTACTTTTGGCTGAGGCCAAAAGTACACCTAACGTATGACACTGATCACATGACCTCAATCAATTATCCAGTACACATGATCCACATGATCCAGTACACATGATCACATGGCTGAGGCCAGAGGTACTACTCCATAAAGCCAAGAGAGAGAGAAAAACAAATCTGGCTGATTTGTGTTTTGTTTTTAGCCGCCAGCTGAAAGCGCGGCTCTGTATTCACTCTGACTCTGACCCGACAGATTTCCGACATGTATTCAACACTTTTTTTGCTATTGGCTGTCCTGGCTGTCCTTCACTACTTCACAGCCAATGGGGAGACACTACTTTAAAGCCAATGGACGGCCGTCCTAGCCAATGGACGGCCGTCGTTTACAGCACCCGCCTTGATATGTTGTTAGCCGCTAGTATGGCCTGCTACTTGTATTGTGTAACTGCTGGTTCATAATGCAACCTGATAATAATGTCCAAAGCATGTCTGTGAACGTTTACATCCATTACTGTGTTGCCATTAGTTGGGATTAATGATTATTAGCCAAACCAACTTAATATGAGCCGTTAGCGTGTTGCTAAGCTAACGGACATTTAGCGTTAGCATGCGGCTAACGTTAATGCTAACGTCGTCACCGTGACTGAACTAACAATGTAAACATCTCATCTACAAACGTTATGAACCTTACTGTGGTTAATGTTATCAGTGCTACCCAAGTAGTCCATTGAAAAGTATTATTTTGGTGTATTTTGTGTATTGTAACTTGGACACTGTAACTTAATGGTAGAGGGGGACGCGTTGTACGTTCAGAATGCCTCATGGGTAATGTAGTCATTTTCTGCTATTTCGGTTCTACTGTGATAGACTAAAAGCCTGCCGCTGGCGGCTATATTATGACTTGTCATATCTTGTTTATTAATAAACACAACGCACTCTTCATTGGGATTCCTGGCAAGAGTATTCAGAAGTTGCAATACACCCAGAACAGCGCTGCCAGGATCCTAATGAGAGTCAGCATGATCACACCCATCCTATTCTCACTGCACTGGCCCCCCGTTTCAGCAAGGATCGACTACAAGGTCCTGCTAATCACTCATAACTGTATTTTTTTTGTGTGTCTCAAAACTATCACCAAACCTGAATGGATTTTACAGTAGCATGTTTGTGATTTTTCAAAAAAAAAAAAAAAATCAAAACATCGGCCATTCATTAAAGGAGTTGTTCGCCCCAAAAAATACTTCTTTTCTATCAATACACACCCCATGAAGCATTGAATTCATGGGGATTTTTTATTTTTTCATGCAATAATTTGATACCCGGAGGTATTTCCGGTAGGACACTCAAAGAGACTCTTTTGAGTCTCCTACCGGCTACATTAGCATCTTTTCGCCGGTAATCAAATTGTTGGCTTAGGAATGCGACAAAAACAAAAAAACTCCATGAATTCGAGGCTTCATGGGGTGTGTAATTGATAGAAAATACAATTTTTTTGGGGGGGGGGGGGGTGAACTACTCCTTTAAAGGAAAAAAAATAACATCTGTGAGGATCTGTACTCATGCATTGGGACATGGTATTTACACCTCAACATGGGGGAAGGGAAGCATCTATAAAACCGCAAGGGTAGAGTTTTATGAAGAAGAAATAAGACAACAACTATATTATATGTTATTGAACGTTGAAAAATCTTTCTTTTGAGAATTTGTCAGATGAGTTGACCTGGGACAGGACATCTGTCGTGTCAACATACCTCCATCTGTCAACATATCTGTATCTCCATCAGCACAGTAGAGTATTGCTTTTAATGTCATGTGGTAAGATTCTGACAGGTGATTTACTGCACTGGCCACGTTTGCACTCTGGAACAAAAAACGGAATCATGTTCACCTACCCTGTGTGACTTCACATATAATCCATGAAGCATGACTCTTTGAGTATACACTCCACTCTGTGACCTTACACATGGTTGCATGTATGCCTTAAACCCATGAAAACTCTTATTTCCATGGCCGTATCTAAGAGATACAGGTTCTTAATATTGTGTTAATCTATTTACTTGATTATGAGCAGAGGAAGTACATGTTTCACCAAAGCACATCATTAAGGATTAAGTAAAACCACTTCACTCTTATTATTAACTTACTTTTAACTTACTGTTTTCCTATAAATATTTGAGTCGATTTAAATGTTTTACTCCACAACTTTAACTACGTTATGACATTTAGCATAGTCAGTATATGACTTCGACCTACAAACATGGGGGGGGGGGGGATCCCTTTACTATAGTATTCTGTACATTTAATGGTGATGAATATTGTACTAGATTAATGGACCATTAATAGCTAAAACACTAGAATATCTACTTAAAGGGCAAGACCACTTTGGTAGAGGCTTGGGTTGTGTACCTTGCCATGATGTAACTCCAAAGGTGGACAAGAAATCAAAAATAATTGATCCATTGATTAGAAATTGATAATTCAAAATATGCTCCTCATTGACATTGTACAGTAAAACAGCTCTCAAAGTCACTCTTTTAGCTTTTAGTTAACATTTTTATAAAAAAAAAAACAGTACTGGGTTTGGTGATGTTCTATATTGTCTGAATCAGCTTTGTTCGTGTTCGTTTATGTGCTTATAGAGTGACCTTGAGAGCTGTTTTACCGTACAATGTAAGTCCATGAGGAGCAAATTTAGAATTATCAATTTCTAATCAATGGAGCAATAATTTTTGATTTCTTGTCCACATTTGGAGTTACATCATGGCAAGGTAAATACACAACCCAAACCTCTACCAAAGTGGTCTTACCCTTTAAGGACACCCCCTCCTTTATGTAATTAACTGCAGCATCTGCAATTTGGAAATTGCAGTAGTTCATATAGCAACTTTGATTTATTTTCAATTAATTGTACAGCCCTAATAAAAAGCATGGCCAGAACGTACCAAATTGCAGATTTTGGATAATAATACTGGATGAGTATGCACCCAGACCCCCTATAGAGGTATTTACACGGACCACCCTCTCCCTTCTGTGCTTTGTGTTTGAGTTGGTTTTGGTGCTTATGGGAAAGTGTTAAATAAAACATTGTTCCTATAAAAAAAGTTGTTGTCAAAACATCATAACTAGTCCTTGCTCATCAATGTTTCTCATTTATGTTTTGAAAATACAAAAACATAATTTCTGTCTCATTTTGACTGCTGCCTGTAACTTTACATTGAAAAGCAAAATCTATGTGAAATAAGTAAGGGGGCTGCTTATTCTCTCTTCACAGACCCAGCATTTTTGTTCAGGGTTACAGCATATTATGTTATTATACAGAATGCTGGCTTTGCAGAGGACAGTGTTACTTGAGGCTATATGTACTGTATATTGCTAACAGAACTTGAGATGTGGTGTTAGTGCAACATACTGCTATTCTTTTCTCTCTCTCTCTCTCTCTCTCTCTCTCTCTCTCTCTCTCTCTCTCTCTCTCTCTCTCTCTCTCTCTCTCTCTCTCTCTCTCTCTCTCTCTCTCTCTCTCTCCAGTGTCCATGTCTCTCTCCCTCTCTCTCTCTCCAGTTTCCATGTCTGGCCCTGTATTATCGCTGCTTGCAGCTATTTTTGTTTTTGTTGTCAAAACGACAAAAATGTTAATTTAAATTATGAACATTTATCAACAATAACTTAAGTCAGACCAGCAAACCTAGCTAGTTGTATGTTGCAAAATCACTCGGTGAGTTTTAAAAACTAACATGTTTCAGTTTAGAGATAAAACAAGCTGCTAACTCATGAGTCTTTGTTGTGACAGTTGACATCGGTCAATTGAAGAACTCCGCCCCCGTTCTCCATTTCATTGTCTTGCATTGGAGCTGAATCCACACATAATGTTCCAGATTTAACCTATTTGTTGTATACCTAATTTGTTGCAGGGGTGGGCAGCATTTATTTCCAGAGGGCCATACTGACTTCGATAAAATGAGTGAAGGGCCACACATTGTACAATTGAATTGAAACTTGAAACACGTTGTGCTGAATGATTTTAAAACTGCATGAATTTGGTAGACATGCCAGACTACTTTAGAATAAGGTCCTTGCTTTCACTACAAGAATGTTCATCAACAAAATGTTGATCTTTCATCATCTTTTTGTATCACTCTGGTGTACTCTGTACGAGGTTACAATGAAAAGATTACATAAAACAATCCACGTCAATGCCGTATCTTATCCTATATGATATGCACCACTCCATACTGTAGGTCACTGATAAAACACATTGCATTCACATTGCATTCATTATATATGGACTCACGGCAGACTGTTTCACTGTTACATTAAAAACATAAAACATTTGAGTACATACGGATGGAGGAATGCAGATGTTCTCAAATGGCAAATATGAATTACTATGAATTGGAGTTAAATTAATTTGTCTCAAAACCATTAACATATCATATGACTTGGCGGGCCGGATTAAGATGGTCAAAGGGCCGGGTCTGGCCCCCGGGCCTTATGTTTCCCATGTGTGAGTTAGAGTATGAATTAATTAACATTAACGGCTCCTCCCCACACTCTCTCCCCAAACACACTCACCACGGACAGCATGGCAGAGAGGACATGGTGGAGACAGTGAACCAGATTCAGTGAAATTATGTTTTACGCCCTGCCCTCAATGTATTTCCGAAAAAATAAATACAGGTTGAATGAATGCAAACTCGAGTTGACGTAAGTTGATGTAAGTGTAGCAAAAGTTTGGTAAATAAAGAGACAATCCTTTTTCTTTTCTTTGTTATCCTACGATTTTGTAAACATTTTTTTTTCACCCAGTGCCAATTGCCTATGTCATCCTGGGCCCTACTCTCCCTCTGCCAACCCAGCCTGATCGCCAGAGAATTAGTATACATGCACGGATTTGTGCACGTCATTCCGTGCATAGTCGCCTAGAAACCCCCAAATTCCGTGCATATGTACGGGGAGTCCCACGGTGGGCGTAACCAGTCGCAACCCGGAAAAACCAGGAAGTAGAGCAGTCCCCACAACAAAATTTACGATTCTGTGCCTATCGGTACGTAACTCAAACGCCGCTGAGTAGGCTCAAGGGAATGTCGCTATGTTCAGGACGGCAACTCGCGCGCTTTAGCGCGCTCGGTGGTCCTTCACAAAGCGACAATTCCCTTGAGACTGCGCGGCTCCGAAATGGTTTAGTCACAATGGGGGAGATGCGAGGCGGCTATGCACGGAATTTGTGGTTTTCCAGTAGTCTATGCACGGATTTTGAGAAACGCTGAAAAACGTTCAATGAGAACGTTTCCTCTGGCGATCGGGTTGGCCAACCTGGGGAGATCCCAGAACTGAGCTCATGCCTCCTTCAATGTATGAGGAGCTAGCAAGCTGCTTCTCATCACCTGACAGGGGGGGGGGTTTCCCCGGTAGGACGTAACGCGTGGAAGGAACACGTTATTCCAACCAGTTCCTTTCCCCTCCAGTATAGAGGCAGTATAGAGACCAGGATTACTGCATGTTTTTTGTGAGGGTACCTAGTACTCTAGGGGACACGGGAAGAACATGGAAACTCCAAATCGTATTATCCTACAGTATTACCTTGAGAAAACGTTCTCTGTCTGCATCAGAGGCGCAGCCAGAACACTATTATAGGCTGGGCCTAGGCAGGAGCGGGTGGGTACACATGCACGCGCTCATTCTAAATTTTTGCCTTCATTTTCATAAAAATATTGACAGATGTCGCGATGCCCCATTGACCGCCTCCAGGCAAAACACTGAGGCCAATACCCAAACGCAGCACAGCACCAGGTTCCAGGGGGTCCCCAACAAAAGTAGTTAATATAGCATCACAATCATTTTAGCCACTTTATCCATCTATATGTTGACTATTGAAAAATAGCAGAGCTATTGAAAAATAGCAGATACAAATTTGATCATTTTGAATCAATTTGGAAGTCATTGACTTTAAAAAGTTTAAGAACCACTGATCTATACTTTGGTGCGCAATTAAATGTTGTTTTATATGACTGACATTGTTTAGCAGCCTGTACTGTTGACATCCTAGGATGAAAGGATGAAACTGAAAGATGAAGTCAAAACTGCTGGCTTGAATAATCAGGGGTGAATTTTCCCGAGGGATAGGTTCATAGGTTTGGGATTTGTAGTGCATCAATTATTACACTGACCCGGGGCGCAGTCTGAAGAAAGACAAAAGAAAGAGACAATAAAAACTAGGACAGAACTAAGAAGACTAGACTAGGACAACAAGAACTCAGTCACACTGTCAGTCAGTCAGTCAGTCAGTCAGTCACGCACACACGCACGCACGCACGCAAGCACGCACAAACGCACGCACAGACACACACACACACACACACACACACACACACACACACACACACACACACACACACACACACACACACACACACACACACACACACACACACACACACACACACACACACACACACACACACACACACACACACACACACACACACACACACACACACACACACACACACACACACACAGATGGCTAGATGCTAGATGCAGAAAAAATAAAAGGTGTCAATGAACCAGCCTCCGCAACTCACTGATTGGATGTCAAAATGTAAATTGACCTGACTCCCCCTCCCACTGATTGGATGAGTCAGAGAATGAGCTATGCTGCCCTCAGAATAAATTGCAATACCCATCAACTCCATGCACACCTTCAGCAACATTTCGGTTGTCAAGACTTCAACTCCTGTCATTGATATTTTAAGCATCTATACTTGTCAACTGAAACATTCTTCTCAAACTTTGTTCCAACTCAGAAGCATTGACAGGTAAACTTCCTCATTCTGAATATTTAGCATTAACTTAATAATAATAATGATAATAATATTAATAATAATAAACAGGATTGCTACCTCACCTTTGTTGTTTAATCAATCTACTGCGGAACAATATAGACAATATATTTATTAATGTTGATCAATAGGGACTTTTTTAAATCCCATTTAGATTTTTACACACGTTTTCTTCTTTTTTTAAACCATACTTTACAGCGGCATATTGGGGCCAACTAGGTGGGGTTACTGGGGGAAGAAATATTGCGGGAGTGGAGTGAGGGTGGTTACTCGTAAATTTGTGAGGTTTGTAAATAAAACTAATCTGAATAGTATATTTAAACGTAGGGTAAGTGATATTTTTTGGTTAAAACAAAACGTTTTTTGTTAAAAGCTTAAAGCACTATATTTTGATAGTAATCATTACTATAGAGTGTTTGTTCTGCAACAGGAGTCTCCATGTCTCTCCAGCTCTTTAATAAACATAAAATACATTTTCGGGTAGATGACAAAATCTCAGCCAATCAGGAGAATGCATGTTCTGTTTAATAAAGAGGTGGAGAGACATAGAGACTCCTGTTACTGAACAAACACTCCATACAGCAATAAGTACTATCAGAATAAAGAGCTATTTAACACTTATTTTAACCAAAGAAAATCACTTACCCTACCTTTATGAAAGCACATCCCTTCACTTTAGATCACTGGTGGGCATCATCTTGTTCCAGAGGGCCATACTGACTTTGATAATGTGAGCGAAGGGCCAAAACTTTCAATTCAACAGTGCTGAATTATATTAACAAATGCATGAATTTGGAAGACACAAAATGCTGTCTCTTTTTTTTCTTCTTTACAGCTGTATGTGTCACTCTGGTGTACTCTGAGGTTACAATGAAAATATTACTGATATCAAACAATCCATCGCCATGCACTCAACTTTTAAATGAACCTACTACTTTATATATTGTCTTATATGCACCACTTCACAGGCCACTGATGAGACACCACTATTTTGTATGTTAAATATGGACTCTATATGGAGGCAGACAGTTTTACAATTATAATAAACATTTGATCAGGTATGGACTCAAATTGTAAATACTAATTGTCAATATATTTGGAATTCAATTCAATTAATTTGCCTCAAAATGTTCTGCCTTTTTTATATGTACTGTATGTATTGTATATGCACTGTATGTTGCCCATGTGTGCTTGGCTCGGGAACCATTGGTTCCCTAAAGATACTTACTTATTTACTATAAGCAAGTCGGCCTAACCACGTATGTCATAAGTTTATAAGTTATTTAAAAAAAACAATACCATCGAACACCCCACGTAAATCCTTGTATCTTTATCCCCTGTCTCAAAGTGTACTGATGCACTTATTGTAGCATATTTTCAAAAGCAGTTTGGAGATATACATTTGTAATTGAATCCACAATACATCTGTCATTCTCTTTTGTAGAATGGGCAACGCCTCAATCACCATTACCTACCCAACCAGTCTGCACCAATTTCTCCCCCAACCCCTGGAACATGGCAAGGTAGTGGAATCAAGTCCCGGCAAGCTGAAGATGGAGAAGAGTGACGGCGCTGCGTTGGGCTGTGGTGGCTGGGTTCAATTCAGGAAGAAGGATTCATCTGCAGATAATGATTACTCTGAGCTTTACTGCTATAATTATTACGCAGGAAAACAAAATGGAGAGATCAAATGGAACAACAACAAGAACGATCTAAACCTCAAACTTGCACACAGATGGGCTGATTCTGAGCTGATTATCGACATCAAGTTCTAAAACAACCAATTCTCTGTTTCTTTCTTCTTTTTTTCTTCTCCCCCTGCTTTACTCCCCCTCCTCCATTCCTATTTGCACTCATACCTAATATTCATGATATGCTTGATGTAATATTGATCTACTTCTGAATTTTGTTTCATAAATATCACCGATATTTCATCTGGGAGCCCCTTTTACTTTATGGCAAGGAAGGTACAGAGCATTGGTTGCCACTTAATGCTGTAACAACTTCAATAAAGCAGTACAGCTCTTACAGTGTGTGGGTTATTGGTCTCATAGTGAATGAACGATTAACGGTTTACAAGAATGAAAGGAGAGAAATGTAAAATATGCATCACTTGCATTTCCAAAGTAGTTATAAACATGAGAGGATATTTTATCTGTAGGTATAATCCTAAAGTAGGGGTGGGCAGCATTTATATCCAGAGGAACATAGTGACTTTGATAAAATGAGTGAAGGGCCACACATTGTACAATTGAATTGAAACTTGAAACACATTGTGCTGAATGATGTTAAAACTGCATGAATTTGGTAGACATGCCAGACTACTTTAGAATAAGGTCCTTGCTTTCACAACAAGAATGTTCATCAACAAAATGTTGATCTTTCATTATCTTTTTGTTTCACTCTGGTGTACTCTGTACGAGGTTACAATGAAAAGATAAAAAAAAATAAAAAATACAAAATAAAACAATCCACGTCAATGCCGTATCTTATCTTATATGATATGCACCACTCAGGTCACTGATAAAACGCATTGCATTCATTATGGACTCACAGCAGACTGTTTCACTGTTACATTAAAACATAAAACATTTGAGTACATACGGATGGAGGAATGCAGATGTTCTCAAATGTTAAATATTAATTACTATTAATTGGAGTTAAATTAATTTGTCTCAAAACCATTAACATATGGCATATGACTTGGCGGGCCGGATTGAGATGGTCAAAGGGCCGGGTCCGGCCCCCGGGCCTTATGTTGCCCATGTGTGTCCTACAGGAAGAGTATATCAACAGCATTTGGGAGGTGAAGAGAAGGCCAGGGCTGATGATAAATGTCATCAGTGCATATGACCCACAAGTTCATCTAGAAGAGTTCTGGAGTCAGCTAGATGAAGTGGAAGAGGAGATACACAAGGGGGGAGAGTGGTGATTGGAACATACCTCAATGGGCATGTGGGGGAGGGGGACAGAGGGGATGAGGAGGTGATGGGTAGATGGTGTACATAGCCTCTACACACTGTACGATATTTGACCCGATTTGCCTCTCGGGGATATTTTTTGGTGATCGCCGAGAAAACCACCGATCTCAGTCCAGATCGGGCGTTCCTCGGCGAGGTG
This sequence comes from Gymnoscopelus microlampas, assembly GCF_963454915.1. NCBI lineage: Eukaryota > Metazoa > Chordata > Actinopteri > Myctophiformes > Myctophidae > Gymnoscopelus > Gymnoscopelus microlampas. Next base: position 8,160,665 of record NC_139948.1, read on the forward strand.
TTGATCACGCAGTGTGTAAGGTACTCCGAGAAGAAACACCCCGATAAATTGCGCTCGGCGAGTGGTTCCCGATCATTTTTACTTTTCTAGCATGTTGGATATTTGGGGTTATCGGATCCGATGAGAGCCGTGCTACAGCCAAATCAGAGCACAGTACCAGCCAGCGAGGGCTTGCAGACAGTTGTGTGTGTGTGTGTGTGTGTGTGTGTGTGTGTGTGTGTGTGTGTGTGTGTGTGTGTGTGTGTGTGTGTGAACAGTATTGGCAGGTTTTGCGGCAGAATTAAGCAACGAAGTCTATGAAAACAAGCCCAACAAAAGCGACTATAAGCTGCATGAGCACTTTAAACCCAACATTAAGAAATAAAGCCAAATAAGCAACTACACTTTGGAAATATGCTAAAAAGAAACGCAACCACCAATATTTCCGACCAATCAATCGTGCAAGAATCACAACGATTTTTAGCCCGATTTCAAGAGAGAAACTCGTGCAATGTGAAATGCTTAACGATCTGTTCACTCGCCGACCATTTCAAATGTCGGGCAGTGTGTAGAGGTCTTAAGGAGAAAAATTAAGGACAGCTGTTGCTGGACTTTGAAGAAAGCACGGAAATGGCTGTGGGGAACACCTATTTCAAGAAGAGGGAGGAACACAGGGTGACATATACAGTGGAGGCAGGAGCACACAGGTGGACTACATTTTATATAGGAGGTGCTAGCCTGAAAGAGAGCGGAGACTGTAGTTTTAATACCTGGGGTTAACTATCCAAAGTATCGGTGAGTATAGAAGAGAAGTGAAGAGGAGAGTGCAGGCAAAGTGGAAGAAAGTGTTATTTGTTAGTTATTTGTGACAGAAGCCTTTGGTGTTGTCCATTTCTTGAGGGCTCAAAGGCCAAATACCAGGGCAGGAAGGCCATTAAATAAAACTTTTAGTCCATTGAAATAATTAATTGAATGTACACTATCTGCAGTGAAATTTAAAAAAATATGGTATTTACAATCTGATCCATGAGCCATGCACCAATAAAAGTCACTGGATTGGTTTAAAGATGGGGTCACAGGGGAGTTAAGAATTCAGAATCTCAACAAAAGACACTGGTGTCTACGTGATAAGAAAGAGGCCCTGGTGTCTATTGACAAGAAATAAACAGAGGATAAAGTGGTACAGTCAGCTGGGGCATTAAGGACACTGTGGCCTCAGGGCATGCCATTTTTTGAGGGGCACAAGGCCAAACTGAGGGGCAACGACGGCCATGGCCTTCGTGGTGTCCCTGAAATTCTTGCCCTGGGTGGCACAAACTATTCAAAAGTACTGTCTATTTTATGTTTTACTGATTTTTAAGTCTTAAATGCATCTAGAAGAACACTAGATGTGTTTATTTGTCCATATGCAGTATTATGTCCATAGAGTATTATTACAAAACAGCATCTATGTGTATCACAGAATGAATCATTCAGCTAATGTTGATATGATATGCTTTTGATTGTTTGGGTAATTTCCCCAAACAATAATTATATCTAGATGGTCTTGGATAATTTAATATCCAAATTAGCAGAACACATCTCTTCCAGCAGGGGGAGCCACCATCACATAGTGTAGGTTACTGATCATTTGACTGTTTCACTGATATGTTTTAAAGATTATAATACATCTTCTAGAACACTGGTTCCCAAACAGTGGGTCTTGAACTGAAACGTTTTTGTCTGAATATGGCACATGCAGAATAAGACAACAACAACAGGGTCCAGGGGTTTGGTTTGGTTAGGATCAACCAAGCTGTGATCTGTGAAGCAAGTTGTGACAGTGTAGCTCTGCTATTTCCACCGTGTGACACTGTTGTACGATGAAGTATAAATCAAGCTTAAGGCACTATGTAGTACTGCTAACTGAATGTCCTTTGGCGTTGTCAAGACCTTCTGTATAGAGGGGTACTCAGAAAATATAAGGACACAATAATGATAAAGTATGAGAGATTTAAAAAGCCTGGCCCCGCTCGGTTGTGATTGGATTTCCCTGCCCCCGAAGCTTTGGGGCACCAATCAGGGCCCAGTTTGCAAATGTGTAAAAATATATATATTTTTCAAATCTTGTAAATGCAGTTCCACACAGAGATGCCCTTCTATCTACCCAGTGATATTAGTCTGGCCATGATTCCAGGCTACATCAGCATCTACATCTTGAAATTGTAAATAGTTGTGTACGTTGTAGAACTGTATAATACAACAAATAAATAATACCATCAGCATCTACAGTGACGTTGTAGACAGTAGAGTTGCAAAAGTGTCTACAAGAAAACATAAGTGGGTTTCAGGTGAGGTTATTTGAACACAAGTGCCATCTTTACACTGAAGTTGTCATCAGTTGAGTTTTTGTGAAATTGTGAATTTGTTGTAGGCTTCTTTCAGTGACACTCAAAATGACAATACTCTTATTGCATAAACAAAAAATCCCAAACCATTAGATACACAACCGATGTTATCCAATCAGGAAAGAGAACTCACACAGGATACAGATTAAACAAGTGAAATGTTAAGTGATGATACAAAGCCAAAATTCGAATTGGAACACCAAATGGGCGCTATCACCCGATTGGCTGAAATTGGCAACCCACCTGATTTTTTTTTTTCTGTTCATTAAATAGATGGGAGAGATGGGGAGACTCCTGTTACTGAACAAACACTTTATTATAGCAATGATTACTATCAGAATATAAGTGCTCTAACCTTTGAACAAAACAACGTTTTGTTTTAACCAAAACAAATATCACTTACCCTACCTTGTTCCTGGATACCTCCTAACAGTCACAGGTGCAGGGTTAGCTACTGTAGCATTAAGGTATCTCAGTCCACTGACTTCTCAATCATCCCATGTTGCCAGAGAAACTTTGAGTGAAGCTCTAAGCTCTGGGTTTCCTCTTTGTGTCTTCAGGTAGAAAACATCAACAGACCCACATCAATAGTCCAACTGATGAAGTTAAACTGTGTCTTAGAAAACGTCTGCTCACGATTGTCAAGGACCCCCTCTTAACTGTGACAGTGTACATGGAACTGTTAGGGTCCATTTGGTTACATTTGCACACTGTCAGAGTTAGACTTGTAAGGGTCCATTTAGAACCCCCTCAAGGAACACTGAGTCCCTGGACCCATGAGAACGACTACTCTAGACTCACTGTAAGCTAGCTTTAGAGTTAGTAATAAAAACAAACAAAACTCCCTGAATTTCGTTGTGTAGAAATTCTTCCAGTTGTAGTGCAGATTCTTTGTCACTTTTTTTTACACTGACTGTAGGGCAAACCATTAAGACTATAAGTTAGACAGGTTTGTGTACTGCATTGCAACATTATAATATAGCACTGAATTCATCTGTATCAAACTCTGTCCTGACTCTCTCGGTGCATGTTTACCTGCACTGTGTCTGTGTCCGTCCCTCTCTCTCGTCCGGGCTGAAACACACTACTGCTACTTTGCGTTCCCATGAGGAGGGAGGAGTGCAGTTCAGGAAGTGACCTCACAAAATTATCATTGTTGGTTATCTGGGTTACATAAAGGTTCAGGTGTTTTTTTGGGGGGGGGCCATAACCCCCCAACTTACTGTCTGGAAACAGCAGGGAGCAACACTGCTCCACCACCCCCACAGTACATCAGTACATCGATGAGTATTGGCTTCTGTGCCTCCCTAGGCTGAACTTGAACCTGTGGCCTTGCTTGCAGGGACAGGAATTGAACCTGTGGCCCTGGGCGCCGTGTGACGCTATTTGCCAAAGACCACAGAGGTGTCCACCAACTATCCGCTGCCCTATGACAAAACCTTAGAATCATGTAGATAGACAGTGTTTTAAGACAGTGACCAACCATACTGCCTGCTCCAAATCCATTTTCCTCCTGCTTTAACTAACAATAAACGTACAAATAAATATATCAATATATGAATTTGAATGTATTTTAGTTTGTATATGTATCGTTGTTTGTTGTGCTGTTGCTTGTCTGGATTGTTTACGGAGCAGTTTGGAGCACAATGGAAACAAGCCTCTGGCTTTTTTGTGATGAATCCATTTGACTTCTGATGGGTAACAAGTTCAATTGCTCACTGTGTAAAGACTCTCTCTTCTACATGATCCAAAAGGTCCTGGGCTCAAATCCTACAAATAGCTGATCTATGTTTTGACATTTCACACGTGTGGAAAAAGTATATACTGATGCTTGTAGATCTGCTCTTTTCAACAAGTGACAAAGTATGAATCAAGCTTCAGTGTACGTTGAAAGGCTAGGATAAAGATACCAAGGATTCAACAGTGATGTCACTTTTATGCGACCCTGAAGTAACAGGGACGTATGCCATTATACTGAAAGGTGGTTATAAAGTTACCAAGGATTTGTCAGTGATGTCACTGTCACGCTTTTCTCCGCTTGTGTAAAAGCCTGGGAAATAATAAATGAAAGGCAGCAGCAAACAGAAGGGTGTTTTGAAGAATGGCAGCCGACCTGCAGTTTATATAATACTAGAGTCTCGGGGGGCTACGCCCCCCTCAACCCCAGCCGCGCACGGGGCCCAGCGTGGGCGCGTGTATATTGGGGTACCCAAATCGTCGGAGTAAAATGTGCAAAAGTAAAAAAAAAATAAAAAAAAATTAGAAGAAATTATATTTTTTATGTTGCAGGGGGTCCGCAGACCCCCTGTGGAGTGTCGGGACACGCAGGGACCCCCGTGGAAGATGACGGACCCCTTCGGTGGTGTTTTTTTTCATGAAGGTGGTTGCTTGTTTCTGGCGCTTGTTTTTAGAAAACCTGGCATGCCAACCTGGCATCCCAATGGCGGCGGCGTGTTGTTTTGCCTCGGTGGTGTGCACGGTAAACGGTACGAAGCTGTTTCCCCTTCCGTTTTGTCCGAAATGTGGTGAGTAGAATTAATTATGTTGCGACGTGGAAACTGTGTCGTGAGCAATGAGAGGTGCCCTACGCCACCCGTAAAATCGTGGCGTCCGCCGTGGCTACTGTGTTGGCGAGATGTGGTGTGTCGGCGTTGTGTTTACTCGATTACAGAGCTGTGGCTATGGCGTCAGCGGCGCGCGGAAGTGACTTGCCATTTATATAATTAGATAAGTTCAATAATCACGCTGCGTCATCACCTTGATATATAACGGCTCTAGCCTATGTTCTTATAGCAAACACTCAGGACGGCCGTGTGTGTTTGGACACATCGCTGTCACTAAGACGGACGTGGGGGCGTGTTTGGATTTAAGGGGCGCAGCCTTTTAGCCTTGTGCGGCATCATTTCAAAGCACGCGTCCAGAACCGGTGGTTGGGAACCTCTGGTTTAGATGATACATCCTGAGAGGATGGCGAAAAAGTGACGAGAAAGTGACCACTAGTTGCAGTGTCTGAACACTGATCAGCTGCCTCTGATGAGCTGATAAAAACTGCCATTCTGCCAAAGCAATATTATTCCTATTAAACAATTAAGTGTATCTACCCTCTGTACTGTGACTTCACACAGTCCATGAAGCATGACTCATACAGGTTCTAAATATTTAGTTTACTTGATTAAGAGGAATTACATTTTTCACCAAAACACACAATTTCTACAGGATTAACTACAACTACTTCACTCCTCTACTCCTTTGTTTTCCGTGAGCATCTGTTGAGCATACTTAAGCACGTTTATTAGTGTCTATTTTCATTTTTTACTCCACTACAACTTTAACCACCTTCATTGACTGGGGTCAACCAGGGGCCTATTCTAGGCCTCCTTTTTCCCCATCTACATTAAACCTCTTTGCTTTTTACTCCAAGTACTCCTTTGTCGTTGCAGAATGTTAATCCTGGTCACTATGTTATTGATACCAAGGAAGATGACAGCATTTACCATTGACTGTGTCTAAGAGATCATGTGTAGGTCGATTATTGAACCATTGAATTATTCAAATTAATTGAATTGAGGATGAATTCTTTTGAGGACAAATGTCCTTGTCTGTCATGCTTTTGGCCTCAGCCAACATGATCACATGGCCTTAGCCATCAGTAGCCATCAGTGACATACGCAAGGTGTACTTTTGGCCTCAGCCAAAAGTACACCTTGCGTATGTCACTGATCACATAGCCTGAAAGAGCTAGCCCTATCAAAGGTCTTGAAGGGCGGATCCAAAGCCTTGCGCTCGGTACCAGCGCCGCTTCCTATTGCTTCACCAATTTATGTCCCCGCACCCCCCCCCCCAAAGTATTGACTTTACTTTTGGCTGAGGCCAAAAGTACACCTAACGTATGAAACTGATCACATGACCTCAATCACATGACCTCAATCAATTATCCAGTACACATGATCCAGTACACATCATGTGTACTTTAGGCTGAGGCCGGAGCACCCTCTCCCTTCTGTGCTTTGTGTTGGTTTTGGTGCTTATGGGAAAGTGTTAAATAAAAAAATGTTCCTATAACAAAAGTTGTCAAAACTTCATAACTAGTCCTTGCTCATCAATATTTCTCATTTATGTTTTGAAAATACAAAAACATAATTTCTGTCTCATGTTGACTGCTGCCTGTAACTTTACATTGAAAAGCAAAATATATGTGAAATAAGGAAGGGGCTGCTTATTCTCTCTTCACAGACCCAGCATTTTTGTTCAGGGTTACAGCATATTATGTTATTATACAGAATGCTGGCTTTGCAGAGGACAGTGTTATTTGAGGCTATATCATGTACTGTATATTGCTAACAGAACTTGAGATGTGGTGTTAGTGCAACATACTGCTATTCTTTTTTTTTTCTTGTTGACCTCGTTGGATGTAATGTATGTAACCAAATACCCAGGACCATATGGCATTGTCTTACTTTTATTTTATTGTATTGTATTTGATTTTTTTGTTGTTTTTGTTTTTGTTGTCAAAAAGACAAACATGTTAATTTAAATTATGAACATTGAGGCAATAACTTAAGTCAGACCAGCAAACCTAGTTAGTTGTATGTTGCATAATCACTTGGTGAGTTTAAAAAAACTAACATGTTTCAATTTAGAGACAAAACAAGCTGCTAACTCATGAGTCTTTGTTGTGACAGTTGACATCGGTCAATTGTCACTCCGCCCCCATTCTCCATTATGTTCCAGATTTAACTATTTGTTATACACCTAATTTGTTATAACCTATTCATTTATAGTGTGATAAATGAATTGATATGGTAGGCAGGCATTACTTTCGACAACAGTTAGAGCAGAGGTGGGCAGCATTTATTTCCAGAGGGCCATACTGACTTTGATAAAATGAGTGAAGGGCCACACATTGTACAATTGTGCTGAATGATGTTAAAACTGCATGAATTTGGTAGACATGCCAGACTACTTTAGAATAAGGTCCTTGCTTTCACAACAAGAATGTTCATCAACAAAATGTTGATCTTTCATTATCTTTTTGTATCACTCTGGCGCACTCTGTACGAGGTTACAATGAAAAGATTACATAACACAATCCACGACGTCAATGCCGTATCTTATCTTATATGATATGCACCACTCCATAGGTCACTGATAAAACACATTGCATTCACATTGCATTCATTATATATGGACTCACGGCAGACTGTTTCACTGTTACATTAAAAACATAAAACATTTGAGTACATACGGATGGAGGAAGGCAGATGTTCTCAAATGGCAAATATGAATTACTATTAATTGGAGTTAAATTAATTTGTCTCAAAACCATTAACATATGGCATATGACTTGGCAGGCCGGATTGAGATGGTCAAAGCGCCGGGTCCGGCCCCCGGGCCTTATGTTGCCCATGTGTGAGTTAGAGTATGAATGAATTAGTGAACATTAACGGCTCCTCCCCACACTCTCTCCCCAAACACACTCACCACGGACAGCATGGCAGAGAGGCCATGGTGGAGACAGTGAACCAGATTCAGTGAAATGATGTCTTACGCCCTGCCCTCAATGTATTTCGGAGAAAATAAATACAGGTTGAATGAATGAAAAATCGAGTTGACGTAATTTAAGTTGATGTAAGTCTAACAAAAGTTTGCCTGACATTGTTTAGCAGCCTATAGATACTGTTGACATCCTAGGATGAATTAATAACCGAAAGATGAAATCAAAACTGTTGGCTTGAATAATCAGGGTTGAATTTTCCCGAGGGATAGGTTCATAGGTTTGGGTTTTGTAGTGCATCAATTATTACACTGACCCGGGGCGCAGTCCGAAGAAAGACAAAAGAAAGAGACAAGAAAAAAACATAGGACAAAACTAAGAAGACTAGACTAGGACAACAAGAACTCAGTTACACTGTCAGTCAGTCAGTCAGTCAGTCAGTCAGTCAGTCAGTCACACGCACGCACGCACGCACGCACGCACGCTTACACACACACACACACACACACACACACACACACACACACACACACACACACACACACACACACACACACACACACACACACACACACACACACACACACACACACACACACACACACACACACACACGGCTAGATGCTAGATGCAGAAAAAATAAAAGGTGTCAATGAACCAGCCTCCGCAACTCACTGATTGGATGTCAAAATGTAAAATTGACCCGCCTCCCCCTCCCGCTGATTGGAAGAGTCAGAGAATGAGCTATGCTGCCCTCAGAATAAATTGCAATACCCATCAACTCCATGCACAACTTCAACAACATTTCGATTGTCAAGACTTCAACTCCTGTCATTGATATTTTAAGTATCTAAACTGAAACATTCTTCTCAAACTTTAGTCCAACTCAGAAGCATTGACAGGTAAGCTTCCTCAGTCTGAATATTTAGGTAGGGTAGGGTAAGTGATTTTCTTTGGTTAAAATAAGTGTTAAATACCTCTATATTCTGATAGACGATAGTATTCATTGCTATAGAGTGTCTGATCAGTAACAGGAGTCTCCATCTCCAGCTATTTATAAAACAGAAAATGCATTTTCGTTTCAGTTTCATTTCCAATTTTATCCAATAAGGATAGAGAACTCAGTCAGGATACAGATTAAACAAGTGAAATTGGAAGTGATGACACTAAGAAATGAGCTGACAAAATGGGAACTGGAACACTATAAAAATTAAGCTGATAAATGGGTACTCTCTTCTGATTGGCTGAAATATTGTCACCTACCCAAAAATGTATTTTCTGTTTATTAAAGAGCTGGGGAGGCCCCTGTTACTGAACAGACACTCTATAGTAATGGTTACTATCACAATATAGTGCTTTAACCTTTTAACAAAATTATTTTTGTTTTAACCAAAAAATATCACTTACCCTACCTTTAACATAATAATAATAATAATAATAATAATAATAATAATAATAATAATAATAATAATAATAATAATAAACAGGATTGCTACCTCACCTTTGTTGTTTAAGCAATCTACTGCGGAACAATATTGACAATATATTTATTAATGTTGATAAATAGGGACTTTTTAAAATCCCATTTAGATTTTTACACACGTTTTCTTCTTTTTGTAAACCATAATTTACAGCGGCATATTGGGGCCAACTAGGTGGGGTTACTGGGGGAAGAAATATTGCGGGAGGGGAGTGAGGGTGGTTACTCGCAAATTTGCGAGGTTTATACATAAAACTAATCTGAATAGTATATTTAAAGGTAGGGTAAGTGATATTTTTTGGTTAAAACAAAATGTTTTTGTTAAAAGGTTAAAGCACTATATTTTGATAGTAATCATTACTATAGAGTGTTTGTTCAGCAACAGGGGTCTCCATGTCTCTCCAGCTCTTTAATAAACAGAAAATACATTTTTGGGTATATAGATGACAAAATCTCAGCCAATCAGGAGATAGTTTATCAGCTTAATTTTTTATAGTGTTCCTGTTCCAATTGTGTCATCACTTCCAATTTCACTTGTTTAATCTGTCACCTGACTGAGTTCTCTATCCTGATTGGATAACATTGGTATCCTGACCTGAAAATGCATGTTCTGTTTAATAAAGAGGTGGAGAGACATAGAGACTCCTGTTACTGAACAAACACTCTATACAGCAATAAGTACTATCAGAATAAAGAGCTATTTAACACTTATTTTAACCAAAGAAAATCACTTACCCTACCTTTACGAAAGCACATCCCTTCACTTTAGATCACTGGTGGACATCATCTTATTCCAGAGGGCTACTGACTTTGATAATGTGAGCGAAGGGCCAAAACTTTCAATTCAACAGTGCTGAATTATATTAACAAATGCATGAATTTAGAAGACACAAAATGCTGTCTCTTTTATTTCTTCTTTACAGCTGTATGTGTCACTCTGGTGTACTCTGAGGTTACAATGAAAATATTACTGATATCAAACAATCCATCACCATGCACTCAACTTTTAAATGAACCTACTACTTTATATATTGTCTTATATGCACCACTTATAAACATTTGATCAGGTATGAACTCAAATTGTAAATACTAATTGTCAATATTTGGAATTCAATTCAATTAATTTGCCTCAAAATGTTCTGCCTTTTTTATATGTACTATATGTATTGTATATGTACTGTATGTTGCCCATGTGTGCTTGGCTCGGGAACCATTGTTTCCCTAAAGATACTTACTTATTTACTATAATCAAGTCGGCCTAACCACGTATGTCATAAGTTTATAAGTTATTTTAAAAAGACAATACCATCGAACACCCCACGTAAATCCTTGTATCTTTATCCCCTGTCTCAAAGTGTACTGATGCACTTATTGTAGCATATTTTCAAAAGCAGTTTGGAGATATACATTTGTAATTGAATCCACAATACATCTGTCATTCTCTTTTGTAGAATGGGCAACGCCTCAATCACCATTACCTACCCAACCAGTCTGCACCAATTTCTCCCCCAACCCCTGGAACATGGCAAGGTAGTGGAATCAAGTCCCGGCAAGCTGAAGATGGAGAAGAGTGACGGCGCTGCGTTGGGCTGTGGTGGCTGGGTTCAATTCAGGAAGAAGGATTCATCTGCAGATAATGATTACTCTGAGCTTTACTGCTATAATTATTACGCAGGAAAACAAAATGGAGAGATCAAATGGAACAACAACAAGAACGATCTAAACTTGCACACAGATGGGCTGATTCTGAGCTGATTATCGACATCAAGTTCTAAAACAACCAATTCTTTTTTTCTTCACCCCCTGCTTTACTCCCCCTCCTCCATTCCTATTTGCACTCATACCTAATATTCATGATATGCTTTGATTGATTGATTGATGTACTTTATTTAGTAAGACATGAGAACAACAGTACATGGAAGTACAAATTCACAATACAAGGTCTACTAAACTGGAAGACTCATAAAAGCACTGAGCTTGTTTCAAATGAGTTCCCCACGCACACAAATCATGATGATGTAATATTGATCTACTTCTGAATTTTGCTTCATAAATATCACTGATATTTCACCTGGGAGCCCCTTTTACTTTATGGCAAGGAAGGTACAGAGCATTGGTTGCCACTTAATGCTGTAACAACTTCAATAAAGCAGTACAGCTCTTACAGTGTGTGGGTTATTGGTCTCATAGTGAATGAACGATTAACGGTTTACAAGAATGAAAGGAGAGAAATGTAAAATATGCATCACTTGCATTTCCAAAGTAGTTATAAACATGAGAGGATATTTTATCTGTAGGTATAATCCTAAAGTAGGGGTGGGCAGCATTTATATCCAGAGGAACATAGTGACTTTGATAAAATGAGTGAAGGGCCACACATTGTACAATTGAATTGAAACTTGAAACACATTGTGCTGAATGATGTTAAAACTGCATGAATTTGGTAGACATGCCAGACTACTTTAGAATAAGGTCCTTGCTTTCACAACAAGAATGTTCATCAACAAAATGTTGATCTTTCATTATCTTTTTGTATCACTCTGGTGTACTCTGTACGAGGTTACAATGAAAAGATAAAAAAAATAAAAAATACAAAATAAAACAATCCACGTCAATGCCGTATCTTATCTTATATGATATGCACCACTCAGGTCACTGATAAAACGCATTGCATTCATTATGGACTCACAGCAGACTGTTTCACTGTTACATTAAAACATAAAACATTTGAGTACATACGGATGGAGGAATGCAGATGTTCTCAAATGTTAAATATTAATTACTATTAATTAAATTAATTTGTCTCAAAACCATTAACATATGGCATATGACTTGGCGGGCCGGATTGAGATGGTCAAAGGGCCGGGTCCGGCCCCCGGGCCTTATGTTGCCCATGTGTGTCCTACAGGAAGAGTATATCAACAGCATTTGGGAGGTGAAGAGAAGGCCAGGGCTGATGATAAACGTCATCAGTGCATATGACCCACAAGTTCATCTAGAAGAGTTCTGGAGTCAGCTAGATGAAGTGGAAGAGGAGATACACAAGGGGGGAGAGTGGTGATTGGAACATACCTCAATGGGCATGTGGGGGAGGGGGACAGAGGGGATGAGGAGGTGATGGGTAGATGGTGTAAATAGCCTCTAAACACTGTACGATATTTGACCCGATTTGCCTCTTGGGGATATTTTTTGGTGATCGCCGAGAAAACCACCGATCTCAGTCCAGATCGGGCGTTCCTCGGCGAGGTGTTGATCACGCAGTGTGTAAGGTACTCCGAGAAGAAACACCCCGATAAATTGCGCTCGGCGAGTGGTTCCCGATCATTTTTACTTTTCTAGCATGTTGGATATTTGGGGTTATCGGATCCGATGAGAGCCGTGCTACAGCCAAATCAGAGCACAGTACCAGCCAGCGAGGGCTTGCAGACAGTGTGTGTGTGTGTGTGTGTGTGTGTGTGTGTGTGTGTGTGTGTGTGTGTGTGTGTGTGTGTGTGTGTGTGTGTGTGTGTGTGTCAGTATTGGCAGGTTTTGCGGCAGAATTAAGCAACGAGGTCTATGAAAACAAGCCCAACAAAAGCGACTATAAGCTGCATGAGCACTTTAAACCCAACATTAAGAAATAAAGCCAAATAAGCAACTACACTTTGGAAATAAGCTAAAAACAAACGCAACCACCAATATTTCCGACCAATCAATCGTGCAAGAATCACAACGATTTTTAGCCCGATTTCAAGAGAGAAACTCGTGCAATGTGAAATGCTTAACGATCTGTTCACTCGCCGACCATTTCAAATGTCGGGCAGTGTGTAGAGGTCTTAAGGAGAAAAATTAAGGACAGCTGTTGCTGGACTTTGAAGAAAGCACGGAAATGGCTGTGGGGAACACCTATTTCAAGAAGAGGGAGGAACACAGGGTGACATATACAGTGGAGGCAGGAGCACACAGGTGGACTACATTTTATATAGGAGGTGCTAGCCTGAAAGAGAGCGGAGACTGTAGTTTTAATACCTGGGGTTAACTATCCAAAGTATCGGTGAGTATAGAAGAGAAGTGAAGAGGAGAGTGCAGGCAAAGTGGAAGAAAGTGTTATTTGTTAGTTATTTGTGACAGAAGCCTTTGGTGTTGTCCATTTCTTGAGGGCTCAAAGGCCAAATACCAGGGCAGGAAGGCCATTAAATAAAACTTTTAGTCCATTGAAATAATTAATTGAATGTACACACTATGTACACAAAAAAATATGGTATTTACAATCTGATCCATGAGCCATGCACCAATAAAAGTCACTGGATTGGTTTAAAGATGGGGTCACAGGGGAGTTAAGAATTCAGAATCTCAACAAAAGACACTGGTGTCTACATGATAAGAAAGAGGCCCTGGTGTCTATTGACAAGAAATAAACAGAGGATAAAGTGGTACAGTCAGCTGGGGCATTAAGGACACTGTGGCCTCAGGGCATGCCATTTTTTGAGGGGCACAAGGCCAAACTGAGGGGCAACGACGGCCATGGCCTTCGTGGTGTCCCTGAAATTCTTGCCCTGGGTGGCACAAACTATTCAAAGGTACTGTCTATTTTATGTTTTACTGATTTTTAAGTCTTAAATGCATCTAGAAGAACACTAGATGTGTTTATTTGTCCATATGCAGTATTATGTCCATAGAGTATTATTACAAAACAGCATCTATGTGTATCACAGAATGAATCATTCAGCTAATGTTGGTATGATATGCTTTTGATTGTTTGGGTAATTTCCCCAAACAATAATTATATCTAGATGGTCTTGGATAATTTAATATCCAAATTAGCAGAACACATCTCTTCCAGCAGGGGGAGCCACCATCACATAGTGTAGGTTACTGATCATTTGACTGTTTCACTGATATGTTTTAAAGATTATAATACATCTTCTAGAACACTGGTTCCCAAACAGTGGGTCTTGAACTGAAACGTTTAGGAACCACCGTTCTAGAAGGCCAATGATGATGTGTTTTTGTCTGAATACGGCACATGCAGAATAGACAACAACAGCAGGGTCCAGGGGTTTGGTTTGGTTAGGATCAACCAAGCTGTGAACTGTGAAGCAAGTTGTGACAGTGTAGTTCTGCTATTTCCACCACGTGACACTGTTGTACGATGAAGTATAAATCAAGCTTAAGGTACTATGTAGTACTGCTAACTGAATGTCCTTTGGCATTGTCAAGACCTTCTGTATAGAGGGGTACTCAGAAAATATAAGGACACAATAATGATAAAGTATGAGAGATTTAAAAAGCCTGGCCCCGCTCGGTTGTGATTGGATTTCCCTGCCCCCGAAGCTTTGGGGCACCAATCAGGGCCCAGTTTGCAAATGTGCAAAAATCTTTTTTTTTTTTTTAAATCTTGTAAATGCAGTTCCACACAGAGATGCCCTTCTATCTACCCAGTGATATTAGTCTGGCCATGATTCCAGGCTACATCAGCATCTACATCTTGAAATTGTAAATAGTTGTGTACGTTGTAGAACTGTATAATACAACAAATAAATAATACCATCAGCATCTACAGTGACGTTGTAGACAGTAGAGTTGCAAAAGTGTCTACAAGAAAACATAAGTGGGTTTCAGGTGAGGTTATTTGAACACAAGTGCCATCTTTACACTGAAGTTGTCATCAGTTGAGTTTTTGTGAAATTGTGAATTTGTTGTAGGCTGACAGTCAGTGACACTCAAAATGACAATACTCTTATTGCATAAACAAAAAATCCCAAACCATTAGATACACAACCGATGTTATCCAATCAGGAAAGAGAACTCACACAGGATACAGATTAAACAAGTGAAATGTTAAGTGATGATACAAAGGCAAAATTCGAATTGGAACACCAAATGGGCGCTATCACCCGATTGGCTGAAATTGGCAACCCACCTGAATTTTTTTTTTCTGTTCATTAAATAGATGGGAGAGATGGGGAGACTCCTGTTACTGAACAAACACTTTATTATAGCAATGATTACTATCAGAATATAAGTGCTCTAACCTTTGAACAAAACAACGTTTTGTTTTAACCAAAAATAATATCACTTACCCTACCTTGTTCCTGGATACCTCCTAACAGTCACAGGTGCAGGGTTAGCTAGCATTAAGGTATCTCAGTCCACTGACTTCTCAATCATCCCATGTTGCCAGAGAAACTTTGAGTGAAGCTCTAAGCTCTGGGTTTCCTCTTTGTGTCTTCAGGTAGAAAACATCAACAGACCAACATCAATAGTCCAACTGATGAAGTTAAACTGTGTCTTAGAAAACGTCTGCTCACGATTGTCAAGGACCCCCTCTTAACTGTGACAGTGTACATATGGAACTGTTAGGGTCCATTTGGTTACATTTGCACACTGTCAGAGTTAGACTTGTAAGGGTCCATTTAGAACCCCCTCAAGGAACACTGAGTCCTTGGACCCATGAGAACGACTACTCTAGACTCACTGCAAGCTAGCTTTAGAGTTAGTGATAAAAACAAACAAAACTCCTTGAACTTCGTTGTGTAGAAATTCTTCCAGTTGTAGTGCAGATTCTTTGTCACTTTTGTTACACTGACTGTAGGGCAAACCATTAAGACTATAAGTTAGACAGGTTTGTGTACTGCATTGCAAAATTATAATATAGCACTGAATTCATCTGTATCAAACTCTGTCCTGACTCTCTCGGTGCATGTTTACCTGCGCTGTGTCTGTGTCCGTCCCTCTCTCTCGTCCGGGCTGAAACACACTGCTGCTACTCTGCGTTCCCATGAGGAGGGAGGAGTGCAGTTCAGGAAGTGACCTCACGAAATTGTCATTGTTGGTTTTCTGGGTTACATAAAAATTCAGGTGTTTTGTTTTTGGGGGGCCATAACCCCCTGGAAACAGCAGGGAGCAACACTGCTCCACCACCCCCACTGTACATCAGTACGTCGATGAGTATTGGCTTCAGTGTCTCCCTTGGCTGAACTTGAACCTGTGGCCGTGCTTGCAAGGACAGGAATTGAACCTGTGGCCCTGGTCGCCGTGTGACACTATTTGCCAAAGACCACAGAGGTGTCCACCAACTATCCGCTGCCCTACGACACCTCCACCCATTTACACATGTTTATTTTAGTGATTTTATGTGTAGTTTCTGGATGTTAGTGTTCAAAAGATACTTCAGAGTAAGGCTGAATGATACATCGAAAATGTACCTTCATGGAGGTATCATCATGCGCGATATATACATTGCGAGAGACGGCATATATCGCGGTAAATGTCATATTATGTCTAATAGCCGATTGAGCAATCCCAGCAATCCTCGGTAAAGCACTGTGGAGTGGAGAAGTATAAATCAAGTTGAGCACAGGTGTTCCTCCCTGCCCCTCTCTCACACACACTAACCTTGGATCACCAGTCTCTCTATCTCTCTCTCTCTCTCTCTCTCTCTCTCTCTCTCTCTCTCTCTCTCTCTCTCTGCTAGTTATAGTGTAAATGGCTTTTAAGTCAAGACTTACACATTACTCAAACTTAAGCACCACACAGATTAGTATATGCAACTAAATAAAATTATAATAACTAAATAGACCGCATTACGCCAACGCATTTTGCGAGACAGAATGCACCCACTGGACAATTCTGATGATTTTGACATCTATGCCAGACTCCGTTTTAAGAGAGACGGCATTATGAAAATAACAGACATGCTAGCGGCAGACCTACAGCACAACAGCGACTTGAACGGTGCGCTTCCCCCGAGGCTCCAAGTGTGCATTGCCCTGAGTTAATTCCCAACGGGGTCCATGCAGAATGTTATTGGTGATAGCCATCCAAATACAGGTCTACCGTGTGCAGGGTTGCGCTAGCATCGATGATTATGTGTACATGTACATGCCAGTGGATAACGAAAAACATAATGACACCAAACACAAGTTCCATGCTGTGGCAGGCTTTCCAGACTTGCTTGGATGTAGAGATGGGACCCACATTAAAATGGTTACATGGCGGCTTTCCGACATGTCGCCTTTCCGACGTTAACGAACCCTATACCTAACCCTCACCCTAACCCTAACCGCACGCGGAAGCCACTAGTCGGAGTGGCGAGATGTCGGCATGGAAGACTGTTACCCATCAAAATAACAGCTCCATCAGTGGATGAGAACGCATACGTGAAGCGAAAAGGTTTCCATTTAATGCACAAGTGGTTTGTGACGCTGATGTCATGTTCACAAACTGTGTGTTGCAGTGGCCCGGGTCAAAGCAACACAACTTTATCCTAAAACATTCCAGCATGGGATGAATTTGAGGACTGGACAGTTTTCAGGGATGCTACTGGGGGACTCATGACACCTTACTTGAACCCATCCTACAGGGCAGAGGATAAATATAACCATGCCCTCTGCAGCACTAGATCTGCAGTTGAGAGGATTATAGGAGTATTGAAGCGGAGAGTGCTTGCACAGGGGCAGGCATCTTTTATCATTTAGCCTTTATAGTAAATCAAATCACAGTCTATATATGTGTCCACAAATTGAATAATTCGGGCCAATATGGCATATTTATCTTTTATATAGCCAATCAATTCATAAAGCATTATTTGTCCACAAAATGATTCATACCAATATTAAATGATTTAGTCTGCAGTAGCAAAGTAGGCTCTACTAGTCTCTAGACTAACATTTAGCTATTTTACCAGTGGTGGGAAAAGTACTCAAATGTTTTACTTAAGTAAAATATCAATAATGCAATATAGAAATAGGCCTACTCTGTTATTTTACTTGGAGAACAAGTAAAAGTTCAGAATTGAAAATGTACTTGAGTAAAAGTACTAAAGTATTGGCATCAAAATATACTTAAAGTACCAAAAGTAGAAAGTACTCATTATGCAGAATGTACCGTTTCACACGTTATCATGTCTACAAATTATGAAAAATATTGGCTTCCTCTCTCTCTCTCTCTCTCTCTCTCTCTCTAGTGTAAATGGCTTTTAAGTCAAGACTTACACATTACTCAAATTTAAGCTGTTGCACCACACAAATTAGTATATGCAACTAAATAAAATTATAATAACTCAATAGACCGCATTCATTTTATCGACAAATTAATTAAATATAACAAATGATCCCATCCTCGCCAACACATTTTGCGAGACAGAATGCACCCACTGGACAATTCTGATGATTTTGACATCTACAGTACAGTATGCCAGACTCCGTTTTAAGAGAGACGGCATTATGAAAATAACAGACATGCTAGCGGCAGACCTACAGCACAACAACGACTTGAACGGTGCGCTTCTCCCGAGGCTCCAAGTGTGCGTTGCCCTGCGTTACTTCCCAACGGGGTCCAAGCAAGAATGTTATTGCTGATAGCATCCAAATACAGGTCTACCGTGTGCAGGGTAGTGCTCGCATCGATGATCATGTGTACATGCCAGTGGATAACGAAAAACAAAATGACACCAGACACAAGTTCCATGCCGTGGCAGGCTTTCCAGACTTGCTTGGATGTAGAGATGGGACCCACATCAAATTAACAGCTCCATCAGTGGATGAGAACGCATACGTGAAGCGAAAAGGTTTCCATTTAATGCACAAGTGGTTTGTGACGCTGATGTTCACAACCTGTGTGTTGCAGTGGCCCGGGTCAAAGCAACACAGCTATATCCTAAATAATTGTGGGATCGCTAAAGCGATCACACTAATGTTATTGCCGATATTCCGACCGTTTTTTTGGACCCTAACTAGTCCTTCATACTTTTAGCTACAAACTCCGTTCCAACTCTTCAACGTTCGGCCTACTCAGGACATGTCGGCTACCATTTGAATTTTTGAAATAATTTGTACTTTTAGAGATATTTCACTTTTTACTGCTAAAAAAATCCCATTAATTTCAATGGGGAAATTCATACTTTTAGCTAGAAACTCCGTTCCAAATCTATAA
Source organism: Gymnoscopelus microlampas (assembly GCF_963454915.1). Classification (NCBI taxonomy): domain Eukaryota; kingdom Metazoa; phylum Chordata; class Actinopteri; order Myctophiformes; family Myctophidae; genus Gymnoscopelus; species Gymnoscopelus microlampas. The sequence continues at coordinate 8,179,920 of NC_139948.1, forward strand.
CGTTCAGCCTACTTAGGACATATTGGCTACCATTTGAATTTTTGAAATAATTTGTACTTATATTTCACTTTTTACTGCTAAAACAATCCCATTAATTTCAATGGAGAAATGCCATTTAGCCACAGTGGAGCCTAGCAACTGCTTATTATACCGTAACAACACCATATTAGAGCCTAGCAACCACCTATTATACCCTAGCAACCGCCTATTAGACCCTAGCAACCACCGTTTTACCCTAGCAACCACCAGTTTCACCCTAGCAACCGCATATTAGACCATATAAACTGCATATTAGACCCTAGCAACCCCCTATTAGACCCTAGCAACCGCTTATTAGGACCTAGCAACCACCTGTTTTACCCTAGCAACCACCTATTAGACCCTAGCAACCGCCTATTAGACCCTAGCAACCGCCTATTAGACCATAGCTATCACTGTTTTACCCTAAAAAACTACATTTTACACTATTCAACAATGCCAACACTATCAAAACTTTTAACACTAATACTTTAACACCTTTCAAACCTTTCACACCTTTCACACCTTTCACACCTTTCACACCTTTCAAACCTTTAGAACTTTTAGAACCTTTAGAACCTTTCAAACCTTTAGTTTAAAAAAAAAAAAAAAAAAATACTCAATACCAGCAACATTCTTAGCGATCCCACACTGTTTCTTCAGGAACAGTACTTTCTAGTAATAATTAATAATTCAGACCAATATGAAATGATTTAGTCTGCAGTAGCAAAGTAGGCTCTAGTCTCTAGACTAACGTTTAGCTATTTTACCAGTGGTGGGAAAAGTACTCAAATGTTTTACTTAAGTAAAATTATCAATAATGCAATATAGAAATATTGCATTATCATAAAGTTCGGAATTCAAAATGTACTTGAGTAAAAGTACTAGAGTATTGGCATCAAAATATAAAGTACCAAAAGTAGAAAGTACTCATTATGCAGAATGTCCCGTTTCACAAGTTATCATGTCTAAAAATTATGGAAAATATTTTGAAAATTGCAGATCTACAGTACAAGCTCACAATATTTCGCATCCTAACGCGTTGTGAGCTTGTAGATCGGCTGTTTTCAAATAGCCAAAGTTTAAATAGAGCTGAAGTGGTTAATGTATGTTTTTTAATAATAATCAATATCTACAAAGTAACTAGTAGGCCTAACTAAAGTTTTCAAATAAGTAAAGTAAAAGTAAAATATTTGTCTCTGAGATGTAGTGGAGTAGAAGTATAAAGTATTGAAAATGACATACTTTAGTAAAAGTACTTCAAAATTGTACTTAAGTACAGTAGGCCTACTTAAGTAAATAAACTTAGTTTACTTTCCACCACTGTATTTTACGATACAAGTTTTACTTCCTTAGTGTAAAAACAGCTTGTGTTAAAGGTCACAAGTTAAATCTGAATATTCCTGAGAAAGACAAGACAGTTAATGAAGGTCTGATTGGTTACTAGGCTACATTGTATGTTTTGGAATGATGATGTGTATTGGGTTTGCTATGGAAAAGAATATGGGAAAAACATGCAGTATTGAAGTGGTGATTAACTCCAGTGATACAGTTATGGTTTAATTAGTGTGGTTGCCCGACTGGGCAACCAGACTACTCTTCCCATAAATTATTATTCTTTCTAGATAAACTGTTTTCTTGCGCGCTATTTCTCCCACAGTTTCTTTTTCACAATTTTGTGCCATATGTCAAATTGACCAGCTTCACCGGGACCAGACTGCTTGTAATTTGCTAAGAGATTGGTTACATAGTTTAATTGATATTGATTTATTAGTGCATTAAATGTCCCCATCCACTTTAATGGGAAAATGAAAAAACTTTTCTCGGAAACCGTAAGGGCTAGAGTTAAAAGACTTTCAGGGGAGGTTCATAGTTTATTGCCAAATTATTAATAAAATAATTACACCAGTCGGCCACATGGTGGCGCTATAACAGCCCACTTTACGCTTTGGCCTCTAACTCTTGAACCGTAGGTCGTAAAATCGACATTTTTTTAAATACAAAACGAGATAGTTCGAAAGATGAAACCCTAGCCCTAACCCAACATAATATTTTGTAAAGTGTTTACACGGATATGAATGCCTTACAAGTCAGCTAAAAGGTGGGAGAAAAATTAATGAAAATACTTATTTTTTAGTATTTTGGGCTGATTTAAATCACGGGTCAAATTTGACCCGCTAACACCACAAGTGGATGCAGTTTTCTCACACAATGCAAGGGTTAATAGAATAAAATTGCATAGTCAGAGGCTGATAAGATACTGCTGTGACTGTCTAATTAAACTGCACACACTGATGTCACAATTCAGTGTGTTTTTCAGACAACCAGCTGCGCTCCTGAGCTGCGCCTCCCCTTGCCTCGCAACACACACACGCACGCACGCACGCACGCACGCACGCACGCACGCACGCACGCACGCACGCACGCACGCACGCACGCACGCGCACACACACACACACACACACACACACACACACACACACACACACACACACACACACACACACACACACACACACACACACACACACACACACACACACACACACACACACACACACACACACACACACACACACACACACACACACACACACACACACACACAGGCTAGCCCCTGTTCCAGAAAAAAAGAAAAGGTGTCAATAAACTGGCCTCCCCAACTCACTGATTGGATGTCAAAATGTAAATTGTCCCGCCTCCCCCTCCCGCTGATTGGATGAGTCAGAGAATGACCTATGCTTCCCTCAGAATAAATTGCAATACCCATCAACTCCATGCACACCTTCAGCAACATTTCGGTTGCCAAGACTTCAGCTCCAGTTATTGACATTTTAAGCATCTATACTTGTCTATACTGAAACATTCTTCTCAAACTTTGTTCCAACTCAGAAGCATTGACAGGTAAGCTTTCTCATTCTGAATATTTAGCATTAACTTAATAATAATAATAAGGGTAATAATAATAATAATAATAATAATAATAATAATAATAATAATAATGATAATAATAATAATAAGGGTAATAATAATAACAATAGTTAAGCCGTACACGATAGGGAGTCCCAATAGAAAAATATAAGCCTCGTGTACAATATAGGCTCGAAGCACTTGCGAGCGTACACGCCCCCATAGTTATAATGGGGCGTGTACACTTGCAACTGGGTGTCGTGTACGGCACCTGTGCTGACTACAATTTTCCAATGGAGGGCAGCAGTGAGCCATTTGTTGAGATCAAATAGGCCCATCCACATGTTTTACAGATCTAATTAGCCCATCCATCTACATGTTTTACAGTTCTAATTGCTCCATCCACATGTTTTACAGATCTAATTGCTCCATCCACATGTTTTACAGATCTAATTGCTCCATCCACATGTTTTACAGATTTAATTGGCCCATCCACATGTTTTACATATCTAATTAGCCCATCCACATGTTCTACAGATCTAATAGGCCCATCCACATGTTTTACAGATCTAATTGCTCCATCCACATGTTTTACAGATTTAATTGGCCCATCCACATGTTTTACATGTCTAATTAGCCCATCCACATATTTTACATATCTATTTAGCCCATCCACATGTTCTACAGATCTAATAGGCCCATCCACATGTTTTACATATCTAATTAGCCCATCCACATGTTCTACAGATCTAATAGGCCCATCCACATGTTTTACAGATCTAATTTCTCCATCCACATGTTCTACAGATCTAATAGGCCCATCCGCATGTTTTACAGATCTAATTGCTCCATCTACATGTTTTACAGATTTAATTGGCCCATCCATGTTTTACATATCTAATTAGCCCATCCACATGTTTTACATATCCAACTAGCCCATCCACATGTTTTACAGATCTAATAGGCCTATCCACATGTTTTACAGATCTAATTGCTCCATCCACATGTTTTACAGATCTAATTGCTCCATCCACATGTTTTACAGATTTAATTGGCCCATCCACATGTTTTACATGTCTAATTAGCCCATCCACATATTTTACAGATCTAATAGGCCCATCCACATGTTTTACAGATCTAATTAGCCCATCCACGTGTTTTACAGATCTACTGTGATTAGTTCATGTGTACACAGACATCTATAGGTGCGACTGCAGTAAGCCACTTACTGTAGTTAGTTCATGTGTACACTGTGGTTAGTTTTCCATGTATACTGTGGTTAGTTCATGTGTACACTGTGGTTAGTTCATGTGTACACTGTGGTTAGTTCATGTGTACACTGTGGTTAGTTTACCGTGTACACTGTGTTTAGTTTACCGTGTACACTGTGGTTAGTTTACAGTGTACACTGTGTTTAGTTTACCGTGTACACTGTGTTTAGTTTACCGTGTACACTGTGGTTAGTTTACAGTGTACACTGTGTTTACTGTTTACACTGTGGTACACTGTACACCGCCCATGGAATAAGCTATAGGAAACAATTAGAACTGTGCTCTCTGTACACTGTACACATCCCCATAGTACGCTATGGGACACTATATTATAACTGTGCTCTCTGTACACTGTACACTGCCCATAGAATAAGCTATAGGGAACTATTAGAACTGTGCTCTCTGTACACTGTACACTGCCCATGAAATAAGCTATAGGAAACTATTATAACTGGCCTCTGTGTACACTGTACACTGTCCATAGAATAAGCTATAGGAAACTATTAGAACTGTGCTCTCTGTACACTGTACACCGCCCATAGAATAAGCTATAGGAAACTATTATAACTGGCCTCTGTGTACACTGTACACTGCCCATAGAATAAGCTATAGGAAACTATTAGAACTGTGCTCTCTGTACACTGTACACTGCCCATAGAATAAGTTATAGGAAACTATTAGAACTGTGCTCTCTGTACACTGTACACTGCCCATGGAATAAGCTATAGGAAACTATTATAACTGGCCTCTGTGTACACTGTACACTGCCCATAGAATAAGCTATAGGAAACTATTAGAACTGTGCTCTCTGTACACTGTACACTGCCCATAGAATAAGCTATAGGGAACTATTAGAACTGTGCTCTCTGTACACTGTACACTGCCCATAGAATAAGCTATAGGAAACTATTATAACTGGCCTCTGTGTACACTGTACACTGTCCATAGAATAAGCTATAGGAAACTATTAGAACTGTGCTCTCTGTACACTGTACACCGCCCATAGAATAAGCTATAGGAAACTATTATAACTGGCCTCTGTGTACACTGTACACTGCCCATAGAATAAGCTATAGGAAACTATTAGAACTGTGCTCTCTGTACACTGTACACTGCCCATAGAATAAGTTATAGGAAACTATTAGAACTGTGCTCTCTGTACACTGTACACTGCCCATGGAATAAGCTATAGGAAACTATTATAACTGGCCTCTGTGTACACTGTACACTGCCCATAGAATAAGCTATAGGAAACTATTAGAACTGTGCTCTCTGTACACTGTACACCGCCCATAGAATAAGCTATAGGAAACTATTAGAACTGTGCTCTCTGTACACTGTACACCGCCCATAGAATAAGCTATAGGAAACTATTAGAACTGTGCTCTCTGTACACTGTACACTGCCCATGGAATAAGCTATAGGAAACTATTAGAACTGGCCTCTGTGTACACTGTACACTGCCCATAGAATAAGCTATAGGAAACTATTATAACTGGCCTCTGTGTACACTGTACACTGCCCATAGAATAAGCTATAGGAAACTATTAGAACTGTGCTCTCTGTACACTGTACACTGCCCATAGAATAAGCTATAGGAAACTATTATAACTGGCCTCTGTGTACACTGTACACTGCCCATAGAATAAGCTATAGGAAACTATTAGAACTGTGCTCTCTGTACACTGTACACTGCCCATGGAATAAGCTATAGGAAACTATTAGAACTGTGCTCTCTGTACACTGTACACTGCCCATAGAATAAGCTATAGGAAACTATTATAACTGGCCTCTGTGTACACTGTACACTGCCCATAGAATAAGCTATAGGAAACTATTAGAACTGTGCTCTCTGTACACTGTACACTGCCCATGGAATAAGCTATAGGAAACTATTAGAACTGTGCTCTCTGTACACTGTACACTGCCCATAGAATAAGCTATAGGAAACTATTATAACTGGCCTCTGTGTACACTGTACACTGCCCATAGAATAAGCTATAGGAAACTATTAGAACTGTGCTCTCTGTACACTGTACACTGCCCATAGAATAAGTTATAGGAAACTATTAGAACTGTGCTCTCTGTACACTGTACACTGCCCATGGAATAAGCTATAGGAAACTATTAGAACTGGCCTCTGTGTACACTGTACACTGCCCATGGAATAAGCTATAGGAAACTATTAGAACTGGCCTCTGTGTACACTGTACACCGCCCATAGAATAAGCTATAGGAAACTATTAGAACTGTACTCTCTGTACACTGTACACTGCCCATGGAATAAGCTATAGGAAACTATTATAACTGTGCTCTCTGTACACTGTACACCGCCCATAGAATAAGCTATAGGAAACTATTAGAACTGTGCTCTCTGTACACTGTACACCGCCCATAGAATAAGCTATAGGAAACTATTAGAACTGTGCTCTCTGTACACTGTACACTGCCCATGGAATAAGCTATAGGAAACTATTATAACTGGCCTCTGTGTACACTGTACACATCCCATAGAATAAGCTATAGGAAACTATTATAACTGGCCTCTGTGTACACTGTACACCGCCCATGGAATAAGCTATAGAAAACTATTATAACTGGCCTCTGTGTACACTGTACACCGCCCATGGAATAAGCTATAGGAAACTATTATAACTGGCCTCTGTGTACACTGTACACCGCTAATAGTAAGTAAGCTAAGGGAAACTATTCTAACTATGCACTGTGTACACTGTACACCGCCCATAGTTGCAAACGCAGTGAGCCACTTACTACCAGTAAGACTCCCTAAGCGGGAGATAAGCGACCGTCAGGTCGCAGTTATAGGGAAAGTTGCATCACTGGATGGCCTGGTGGTGGCGCTAGAGGGGTCCATGTGAGAAATCAGGGCCGGAGGTTGAAATTTATCCCCCAAGGAGTGTGTGTGCAAAGTTTGGCGTAGATAGGGTCAATGGTCGCGGAGATATAGCAGGGCGAGAAGTGTCCAAAAATGTGTTTGACAAAGGTCGGGGGGAAGGCTTTTGCAGAAAATAGCAGCTCGACAAGCTTACAATGCGTCACAGTTGTAAGCTTGTCGAGCAGTTATTTTCTGCAAAAAGCTTTTCCCACAATAACCAATTTTATTGGATTCAGCCCGCCTCAAATATTCATAATGAGTCTTGCTTGGAACAAAAGGATTGTTTCTTTGAAATATTTAATCAATTTAAGGTGCAGAGGCCGCATTCTAAGCCTGAGCTAGATTTGGCCTCTGGGTTTAGAAGGGGGGGGGGGGGGGGGGTAAACATGGACATGACGCGTGTCTCCATATTTGGGTGTGTTTTCACAATTTTGATCAATAAACTAAACTAGAGACACTGGGCGAGGAGCATAGCAATACACAAATAACCTGAAATCTGCAGATCTACAAGATAAACTTCCAATAAGCATGAACAACAACCGCTTAAATGGATGTCAAACTAGGCACAGTTTTCGGTTTTTGATTCACTTTACAGTGGAATGGACATTCAACATAAGGATTAGGATATTATCAGTGTCAAGCAAACACCCCTCCAAAAGGTTTGGTCTTTCCCGATGGGAACACCCCTCATCAAATGGACCCTTCCAGGCCAGTTGGATCTGCACAGTGAACAGGCTGCAGTGCTACACAGACAGAGAAGACAGAAATATACAGGAATCAGGTAACCAACACTTAACTTTGTTTAAGCCACTGGTTCTCTAAATGTAAAGGTCTTCTTATGTTTATACACGGAATGGCACATGAAATAAGTCCTTTGCTCAACAAACAAACTCTGCTGTCTGCTCTCTGGGTGGCTTGATCAATAATAAGTCACAGGTGTGTGAGCTTCTCTCTGGCCTAGAGCCTTTCTCTAGGACAGTGCCTCAGAATCAGTTGATAATATTTGGAATTCACCAACATCACTTCATTAAGTTTAACCAATTAGATCCTCTTAGTAGAGCCCCCAGGAGGGGTCCACGCGCATCCCCCTTATTTTTTTATTTATTTTTTTCTAGTTTGGATTTATTGCATCCTTAGGACCTCTAATATAGATATTTTGATGATCCCAAGAAGAAAAAGTGTCCCTATTGTGTTTTTCTTTTTTTTCCTCAATGTTTTATAACCCCTATGACACCTCTGTACAGTACAGTTCAAAAACACTGAAACAAACATGTGTATAGATTGACCCTGATGCCCGGATACCTGGAATTGAAAATATATGGTCAGAGTGCCCAAAATTGAAGGGCTCTAATGCAACTCCGCCCACTCTACATATTAAAGTCCACAGAGTTGAACGTTGATGACCAACACATGTTAGGGTGCCCAAATCTGAAAGTAGGGAGTCAAATGACCTGATATGTAAAAAGGTGATTTGCAATCTGAAATCTTTCTCTTTATGATAACTGTACAGAATGGAACCTGAAGACATTCCACGACGCTTTGAGGAGAAGGAGGAGGAGGAGGAAGAGGAAGAGGAGGAGGAGGAGGAGGAGGAGCTGGAGGAGGAGGAGGAGGAGGAGGAGCTGGAGGAGGAGGAAGAGCAGTTTGAGATAGTTCTGATTGTCAGCCCGAACTCGAAGCATCGTGGAGCTTCAGTCTGAAATTTAGGGAGTTAGTCACAGAGAAGCTATTGCTTTACTATTTTACTATATTGTGAAACTATTGTAATAACATCTGTGTGATGTTATTACCCCTGAGTCCCCTCAAGGAAGATTTTGAAAGGAAAGGACAGAGTCCGTCCGTTCTCCAGATATATGACGTGACACTCACGGGTGGCAAAATCGCACCGGAAGTTCGATGAATAACATTGCAGTGGATGGAGCCAGCTGGAGCAGCTCATGAACAAACATTATTTCTGAATGATTGAGATCATTGTAAAATAATCGCTTCAGGAAAATAAAAGAAAACATATCACTCATTTTTTTCTGCTCTTGTTTTTCCATGTACACTCTACATACATTTATGTAGGTATCCATGTACACTCTACATACATTTATGTAGGTATCCATGTACACTCTACATACATTTGTGTAGGTATCCAAAGAGCAGAGAGAGTAAGATTCTCGCTGGGCAGCCAGACTGATTGACAGTCACTGATTGACAGCTGTCTGCCAATCAATCAGTCAACACCTGTTGACAGCTCACACACGAAAATACCAAAAGTAAAAGTACTCATTATACAAAATGTCCCAATTCAAGTTTTCAAATGTATACAAATCTTTTGAAAATAGCAGATCTACAAGCTCACAATGCATCAAATTGTGATTTGTGATGCATTGTGAGCTTGTAGATCGGCTATTTTCTTACTGTATGTTTTGTAATAATAATCAAATCAATGTAATACTCAATAATCAAATAATAATTAAAAAGTAATGAAGTACATGTACTCAAGTACTGTATTTAAGTACAATTTTGAGGCATTAGTACTTTACTCGAGTATTTCCAATTTCCAATACTTTTACTTCTACTCCACTAAATCTCATATTTTTACTCCACTACAATTATTTGAAACATGTATGTATGTATGTATGTATGTATGTATGTATGTCAGACATTTTTTATAATAAAAAACCCCCGAATATATTATCAAACATCTACAATGTGAACTATAGTGTTAACAGAGTGACAATGACATATCACATGAGTCATTGTGAAACAATTATGATTCATGGTCACACACTATTTCAGTAATATAATTAAATTGATATATCTTATTGCATTTATTTCATTTTATTTGAATGCAGGGTCATTAAAATGAGTCCATATAAAAGAAAATATGTGTTGAATTAACTGTGGAAAAAGTCATTGGTTAAAGATTGGAGTCATTGGACTAACAGCTATATCACAAAACTTGAAGAACAAGGCACTGGATTAATTAAGCTTGGCTGTTAGCCTGGTCCTGACCACTTTGTAGATTTTGATTATTATTACAGTTTTCGGTTTTTGATTCACTTTACAGTGGAATGGACATTCAACATAAGGATTAGGATATTATCAGTGTCAAGCAAACACCCCTCCAAAAGGTTTGGTCTTTCCCGATGGGAACACCCCTCATCAAATGGACCCTTCCAGGCCAGTTGGATCTGCACAGTGAACAGGCTGCAGTGCTACACAGACAGAGAAGACAGAAATATACAGGAATCAGGTAACCAACACTTAACTTTGTTTAAGCCACTGGTTCTCTAAATGTAAAGGTCTTCTTATGTTTATACACGGAATGGCACATGAAATAAGTCCTTTGCTCAACAAACAAACTCTGCTGTCTGCTCTCTGGGTGGCTTGATCAATAATAAGTCACAGGTGTGTGAGCTTCTCTCTGGCCTAGAGCCTTTCTCTAGGACAGTGCCTCAGAATCAGTTGATAATATTTGGAATTCACCAACATCACTTCATTAAGTTTAACCAATTAGATCCTCTTAGTAGAGCCCCCAGGAGGGGTCCACGCGCACCCCCCTTATTTTTTTATTTATTTTTTTCTAGTTTGGATTTATTGCATCCTTAGGACCTCTAATATAGATATTTTGATGATCCCAAGAAGAAAAAGTGTCCCTATTGTGTTTTTCTTTTTTTTCCTCAATGTTTTATAACCCCTATGACACCTCTGTACAGTACAGTTGTCCACATATTCACTTGTACTACAGAGATTCCGGTCCTTTAGTGATAGCTAAGCATGACAGTCCATCTGTTTCCTTAACTGGTGCAAATATCTTTGTTTTTGTTTCTATTTAATTGGTATTTTTATGCTAATGCCTACTTATATAGCATTACTATGCTTTGATTTAACCTGTACATCACTTTGGGTGGCCAGGTCATGTTAAATGTGCTTTATAAATACATTTAGAGTTGGTTGAGTTAAGATGCAGTATAAGTGTCTATAAATACAGTGCAGTGGTCAATGCGTGTGGTCTACAGGTGCAGTACAAGGGTCTATGTATACTGTATTTTGGGTTATTGATTCAGTACAGAGGTCTATAGATTCTTGGGATCATCAAAATATCTATATTAGAGGTCATAAGGATGCCAAAAATCCAAATTAGAAAAGAATAAGGGGGTGCGCGTACTACTATGTATACTTAGTAAAATAACTGATGTGTGTACTCGATTGAGTCATTACTCTATCTACACCAACTCTCTTCACCAAAAATAGCAGATCTACAAGCTCACAAGGTCACAACGTGATAGAGGTGTGAAAATATCCTCTTAATGGAGCTCCCTCCCTTATCTTTTCAAATGGGGATCTGCAAACGTGTGTCAATTTTGGGGCCCTTGACATGAAAAGGTTTGGTAGGCTATGTGATTCGTAATAATGTTTTGTCTCTGAGATGCTAAATCATCAAATGGCGGTCTATTTGCTCACGATATGTGTATATACATGGAACGCATAATAAGCGTTAGGTTATATCACCCATCCCAAAATAATGGTGGGCCCCAGTGGTTGAGTTAGTAAGGGTGGTGGTCCCTGGCTCACAATCAGTTGAATCCCTGATTTATAGACATTCTTTGTACAATAGCATTCTTGCCAATATTGTAATCTTTACTTGCAAATCAAACTACTTTGCCATGCCTTATGACATCAGCCAATGTCTCTATCAGCAATATTTACAATCAATTCAGGCTAAATATGAGAGACAATAATTTCTTTCCTGTTGCAGTCTTTGACAATGCCTCCCTCTCTCTCCCCCCCTCTTAATTTTTAGCATGCCATACTGCTACCTGTGTGGTACTTTGTACACGGTGGGCTACCTGCCCACCCACCTCAAGGAACAGCACCAGGTAGAAAATGGGCGTGAGCGAAAAATTATGCTGAACCTCTGCAATAGGAAAACCCGGATTCGGGAATGCCCATGCCCGATTCCAGAGTGTGCTGCCGACGGAAAACAGTTGGAGAGACACGTGGAATCGGTCCATAAGAATCTCGGCCATGCCCAATGCATAGTCCTATTGGTAAGCCTTCAGGTTGAATTTAGTGTGAGCTCAATTCAATGCTTTTCATGAAGATTAAAAATATATATTTATATTATTATTGACTCAGTTTTTGCGATTTTATCAGACATTTTGTCTGACTGACTTGATAGCCACAAACATGGTTTTACATGCTATCAATTCCAAGGGGGGCGGTCTGCTGTGATGTCACATAGCTTTATAAGTGCCCTTCAAGCTCCTCGTGATTGTCCATTTAAAAACTTTGAGCAGAATTTATGGGTTAATAAGGTAAACTATAAATAATGAAATGAAATGCCAACTTAGTTACTACACTACATATAATTGATAACTAGTGTTTAACCTGCATGTTCCACTTTAAAGGACCAGGTCAGGAGGATGCAGACGAAGAAGCTGCTCCAGGAGCTTCGCGATAGCAACCCCACGGTTCCGATGGTGACCACCTTGGACAATGTATGTGCCACATTTTTTACATTGAAAATCTTTATTATCCACTTGAACCCTGTGCTGTATGGGTGTCCGGAGTCTCTCAGGGTTCAATGCTTGTGTATTTCCAGTTTTCTTTCAACGTGACTCAACGCGACGCGCCGTGCGCTTGTCGGTCTGTAAATGTCAGTGAAAGCTTTCCTCACAATACCAATGCTTGGGTTTAAGTGTTTAAATGTGATGAATATGTACATGTGTGACTTCGTTATGGTCCGAAGGTGCATTATGTCAGTTGTAGTTGGCCTTGGGTGTTTTAATTATTTTCTAATATTGCCCCCTTTTGAAAAAAAAAAACGATTGGACACCCCTGGAGTATACGTACTATATGTTGGGCAATGGAACAGTGAGGTTACCTTACAGAAATGTTGTTTATTCAATGCATTTTTTCTAAAGAATGGTAAACAAAATATAACACTTTTATAACTCATCAGTTTTGGGGTCAATGTAAACACATTTTGACTTTTAATATACTGTCGAAAAAAGGAAGTTACAGGAAAAATAATAAAGCATTGCATTTTTCAATTTTTAATTAACTTGTCAAGTGCAGGTCAAACTCACACAAAAAGACCGCATGTGGCCACCGGACCACCTAATGCCCTGATTTGATCTATATAGTGCTCCAATTGTGGCAAACCCTCTGAGAAGAAATGTTCGGAGGTTTACTAGATGGCGTGCATATCTTTGCTTTAGTTAATGTTTTTGTTCTTTGACTGGCACTCGTCAGATGTCTTTGGATGTCTGTGCTTCTCCTGACCATTATCTTCTCTCCCTCTCACAGGTAAATGAGGTGATTATGGACGAGCTGATTGTGGACCAGCCAGACGATCCAAGCCCTGACCACCAGCAAGCCGAACGTTGTGACAGGCTTGGATGTCGGGCCCTCCGGCAACAAGTGCAGGTTCTGCAAAGGCGGCTGTCTGCCAGTCAAAGGCAGCACAACAGCCTCAGGGCCAAGCTCAGAAAAACCAAGAGAGACTTCTGGGCCTTCAGGAGGGTTGCCCAATTGCAACAGAGCTCTCTGCAGGTGGGACATTCATTTGTTGTTATCTGTCAAGAAACTGAATGTTAGGTGTCATTGGACCTTCCAAAAGGACAATGATCCAAAGCATACCTAAGTCCTGGAGGCCCTTGTCCATGAGCAATGGGCTAAGACTGAACACTGTTTTCTAAATAGCTGCTCGCTTGTACGTTTTACAAATAAACCTCATTTGCAGTGGGGGTGGAATAATTTAGATTGCAACTGTTTAACTTGCTGTACTAAACGAAGTCCAGGTTGTTTAACTGTAGTTCACTTCTCCACACCAGCCGAGTCCAGAGTCCCCCAGGTATGAACGAGGACCAGGCACTGACGCTGAGCTGATTCAACACAATGATGCCATGGTTGCGCAGAGTTCCCGGTTCCACTATGACGCCCTCCATGAGCGGAGTCCACAATATGACGCTCCGTTGGTGTCCAGTCCAGACCTTTATGGGCCTGGACCTTTCCCCAGTGAGGACCAAGCACAGGACGTGGCCACAGCTTCCACATCCCAGCAGATGGAGACCCGCATTGAGGTATTAATTTCTAATAAATTCACTTTTCCACTCAACATCAGGCACACATTATGTGGAGATGTCTTCTGTTTGTGTTTAATTTATCCAATGGTTGATTTGGGCTGGTACATTACTGAACTTTGTTTTATTGAAAGGGTGGGCAGATGGTTACCGCCGGCAGCCCTTCTCACATGGCCACACCTGACCCCTCTCATACCCCAGTAAAGGTATGAACCTCTAATAATTTCACTTTCTCCTCAACATCATGCACACCTCATGTAGAGATGTCTTTTAATCACATTCTGTTCATGTATAATTTAGGCAATTGTTTTTGTAGTGTGGTGTTTTACACATACACATACAACATAAAATCTAAATTGTCAATCGTCTATGGCAAATCAAGTGGCAAGAGTAACAAAGTGAGTTTAACATTGTTTAAGCCAATCGGACTGCATTAAATCAGGACTTTTCAATGACTGTATGAGACGTCAAGGCCAGACAGTAGTTTTTTGCCACTCATTATAGTGTTTATGAACAACTTCCAGGTATGATGATGATGTCACGCGCATACCCTCCTTTATGAGATTTATTTTAATAGAAATAGGATAGAATACTAAACTTTGTTTTATTTTGTGTGGACAGATGCCACCCGATGCAATGGGCTCTGCCGGAGCTTCAAAAAGGAAGGGGACCCCAGTAAAGGTATTCACTGTACCATGCAACAAGCACAATTCATGTAGTGATGTCTTTTAATATCACTCTGTTTACGTATAATTTATTTATGCTACACCGGCATTCCTGAGTAGCAGCACATACATGCACTCTACAGGTGCTGCTCAATTAATTAGAATACTATTAAAAAAGGATTGATTTTATTGCAGTATTTAACTTCAAATAGTGCAACTTGCATAATTCCACATGCTTTGCGCATACAATGAAATCTTCCAAAACCATTAATGTTTTTATCTTGACTTTTTGTAGATGTGTTGTAAGAGTTCAAATTGGTCTTGTCTTCATTATACCATGGTCTAAGAAGTACTTCACTTGAAAATAATTCTTATTAGTCATTGATGTCAGAATGCTATGTTAAAGTGTCTGTTTAATCATTAAGTTCTTGGTAAGGGTAATGTATTGAAAAAGCATGGCAACTCCACTGGTAAACAATCCACTGTATCCATAAATATGAGTACTGTATGTTTGCTCTGTGTCTTGGTGTACATTCAAGCAGACATTCTGTGTCAAGCACACAATCTGTTTGCATGCTCGTCACTGAAGGTAGCAGAATCTCACCTGTGATTATTATTATTTTTTTTCCTTTTAGACGGTGTCATCTAAAAAGGGCTTTAATTCATTAAGTCTGGAGTTGACTACTCCAGACTGGCCCTGGTCTGTTAGGGGGCGCGGAAACCCAATGCGCAAACTCCTAATGCCTGCATCCTTTGGTGAGTGCGAGTCTCTCTCTCTCTCTCTCACGCACGCACACGAGCACGCTCTCACACACACACACACACACACACACACACACACACACACACACACACACACACACACACACACACACACACACACACACACACACACACACACACACACACACACACACACACACACATTAAAGTTCTCAGTCCCCAAGACTGATTTCAGTGTTTTTGATCTCATAGATTTCAACGAGTCTTGTATGGCAGCGTATCATGCACCAAAAACAGGGAATCTACTAGCTTACAGCATGTGTGTGTGTATGTGCGTGTTACATTGTCTTTACAGAGAAGGTCCTCGAGACTTTTCAGCACGCCCGGCAGGGAGCTGAACCCAGTCTGAATGCACGAAACAACGCTGGATCCAAGGTGTCACGGATAAAGTCCTTTATAGTGCACATGAGCCACGGAGTCCAAACAATGTCAGACTGGAAGTTTCTCGCCAACACCGCCAAAATCAACAGGTGATATTAGGGCCAGTCAATTCTATTGTATTCAATAATAAAAAATGACACCAGTGTGAACTGACCAGTGCCTTTATTAGCCATACCTTAGGTAGTTTTCTGTACTGTGCTGTTGCACTTTGAGAACCCAGTAGTCAGGAACGGTATTGTTTTTCATGCTACACACAACCCCAGCCAGCCAGCCACACACACTGTCATTCATTGGACCAGTTGGCACTGGTCAAAAATAGTTAAAATGGGGAAGTATTGACAGCGGGAAGTGATACAGTGTTGTGTAAACAGCGCTAGATCACATTGTGTCATTATGGCATACATGTTGAATCGAGTGAATAGCAGCAATCATGTGGCATTTTCCATCATGACTGTTTAGCTAATAAACAAAAAGACAAATTCAAGATGTGTTCAAAAGGTAACATCTCTCTTTGCATGTGCTGTATGCGTTGTCTCATGTTGCAGCTACTACAAGAGCCTAAGGCAAAAATTGAAGCCTACATCCGTGCTACACTACGTGCAGGGAATAAAGCAGTTCCTGAGCCATGCAGAGAGGAGCCACGTGCCAGGATGTCGGCTCACAAGGGCTGAGTGGTATTCCATCGACCAAACCATGTCGGCGTTGGTCAAAGGTCAGTGCTGGTCTGGTTAGAGTGTCCGCCCTGAGACTGGGAGGTCGTGGGTTCGATCCTCTGGCCGGGTCATACCAAAGACCGGTAAAAATGGGACCCAGTTCCTCCCTGCTTGGCGCTCAGCATCCAGGGTTGGATTGGGGTTCGCTGCGACCAATGTGGTGTGAGCGTATGAATTGGCTCTGTAATAGCCTTGCGGCGTCGCAGGTTCGACTCCCGGGCCTGTTGACCTTTCCGCATGTCTCCCCCCATCTCTCTCCCCCTTTCCTGTCTACCTACTAGTCTATCTAAAAACAAAGGCAACCAAAAGATTCTAACCAATTAGATATTCTGAATTTAGAACTTACAAAATGGCATTGGGCATGCAGGAATGACATTGGCCACAGAGACAGATTATTGTACTGGCATGAATCTATTATTTTTCCTGTTAATCTCTGATGTGTAAAATGATGCATATACACTGTATATGCATCATTTCACACATATCGCATACTGTATATTCTACAGCATGCGAAAGAAATTGGTGCCAATTCTCCCCACACCGATTATAAAGTAATCTCAAAACCACACCAGTGTGGACTGACCAGTGCCTTTATTAGCCATAGTTTAGGGTAGTGTACTGTACTGTGCTGTGCTGTTGCACTTTGAGTATACAGTGGTCAAAAGCGGTATAGATTCTTGTGCTACACACCCAGCCACCCACACACACACACACACACACACACACACACACACACACACACACACACACGCAATGTCATTTATAGGACCAGTTGGCACTGGTCAAAAATTAAAGTTTAATATGTCACATCAATTAGTAATGCATTACCCCCGTTTATAAAGTAGGAGTGTTATATTACGTATTTCCACGATTGTGTAGTATAATGAGTAATGCCGGTATGTAATTTGACGTTATTCCCTCCAACACTGCTCAAGGTGTCCGTCCGGCTGTGGTTCAGCACCAACAAACACACAAGAGGCTTAAACATGAGCAGATCCCGACTAAGGAGGAGCTCATAAGGTTCCAGGAGTACGCTAGGGACAACATCCCAAAGGTCTTGGGTATGTTCAGCCTCTTTTATATTTATATATATATATATATATATATATATATGCAAAAACACAGCACCAATGTTTATTGATCACACTTCTGTCGTCCCCTCCCCCCGACCTGTTAATCCAGATAAACTCAAGAAGACGGGGGGGGCGAGGACAAAGGCCACGAGAGACCAATTCTACGGCCTACTGGCAGGCTATTGGTCTACACTCTACGGCCACAGGCCCTGTGTTTTAAAAAATATGGTAGACGAGGACGTGCGGGAAGCGAGGAGGAGCAGGGAAAAGGCGGTGATGAGGACCAAAGGCCCAGTGGACTTCTTGATCCTGGTGAGTGCTCAATTATATATTCACTTAATTTCTGTCACCATATTTTAACTAATCAGTTGACCTTCATGCAGGTGGCATGGTAGCTGAGTAGTTGCAACTGCTGCCTCATTAAGTTACCTTTATTAGCACTAACGCTTTCATTTCAGCAGAGTCCTGTTGTTACTTTAACTAACTTCTCATCAGCTCTAACGCTTTCATTTCAGCAGAGTCCTGTTGTTACTGTAACTAACTTCTCATCAGCTGTAACGCTTTCATTTCAGCAGAGTCCTGTTGTTACTGTAACTAACTTCTCATCAGCTCTAACGCTTTCATTTCAGCAGAGTCCTGTTGTTACTGTAACTAACTTCTCATCAGCTGTAACGCTTTCATTTCAGCAGAGTCCTGTTGTTACTGTAACTAACTTCTCATCAGCTCTAACGCTTTCATTTCAGCAGAGTCCTGTTGTTACTGTAACTAGCTTCTCATCAGCTCTAACGCTTTCATTTCAGCAGAGTCCTGTTGTTACTGTAACTAGCTTCTCATCAGCTCTAACGCTTTCATTTCAGCAGAGTCCTGTTGTTACTGTAACTAGCTTCTCATCAGCTCTAACGCTTTCATTTCAGCAGAGTCCTGTTGTTACTGTAACTAACTTCTCATCAGCTGTAACGCTTTCATTTCAGCAGAGTCCTGTTGTTACTGTAACTAACTTCTCATCAGCTCTAACGCTTTCATTTCAGCAGAGTCCTGTTGTTACTGTAACTAGCTTCTCATCAGCTCTAACGCTTTCATTTCAGCAGAGTCCTGTTGTTACTGTAACTAGCTTCTCATCAGCTCTAACGCTTTCATTTCAGCAGAGTCCTGTTGTTACTGTAACTAACTTCTCATCAGCTCTAACGCTTTCATTTCAGCAGAGTCCTGTTGTTACTGTAACTAGCTTCTCATCAGCTCTAACGCTTTCATTTCAGCAGAGTCCTGGTGTTACTGTAACTAACTTCTCCTCATCAGCTCTAACGCTTTCATTTCAGCAGAGTCCTGTTGTTACTGTAACTAACTTCTCATCAGCTCTAACGCTTTCATTTCAGCAGAGTCCTGTTGTTACTGTAACTAACTTCTCATCAGCTGTAACGCTTTCATTTCAGCAGAGTCCTGTTGTTACTGTAACTAACTTCTCATCAGCTCTAACGCTTTCATTTCAGCAGAGTCCTGTTGTTACTGTAACTAGCTTCTCATCAGCTCTAACGCTTTCATTTCAGCAGAGTCCTGTTGTTACTGTAACTAGCTTCTCATCAGCTCTAACGCTTTCATTTCAGCAGAGTCCTGTTGTTACTGTAACTAACTTCTCATCAGCTCTAACGCTTTCATTTCAGCAGAGTCCTGTTGTTACTGTAACTAGCTTCTCATCAGCTCTAACGCTTTCATTTCAGCAGAGTCCTGGTGTTACTGTAACTAACTTCTCCTCATCAGCTCTAACGCTTTCATTTCAGCAGAGTCCTGTTGTTACTGTAACTAACTTCTCATCAGCTCTAACGCTTTCATTTCAGCAGAGTCCTGTTGTTACTGTAACTAGCTTCTCATCAGCTCTAACGCTTTCATTTCAGCAGAGTCCTGTTGTTACTGTAACTAACTTCTCATCAGCTCTAACGCTTTCATTTCAGCAGAGTCCTGTTGTTACTGTAACTAGCTTCTCATCAGCTCTAACGCTTTCATTTCAGCAGAGTCCTGGTGTTACTGTAACTAACTTCTCATCAGCTCTAACGCTTTCATTTCAGCAGAGTCCTGGTGTTACTGTAACTAACTTTTACCTAATCCAGCACTAACACTTTCATTTCACCAAGGTCCAGGTGTAACTGTAACTTATCCATTTCAGACAGCCTTGGTGCTTTGGCGCAGGGCCCACCTTCTGTCTGGTCTGCGCTTCTACAGGACTGTGTCCCAGGTATAGGAAAGTTGTTGTGCTCCATCACGGTTCAAAGCCTTTTCGGTTTGTTTCCAGATTTGCACTGCTTCTATGATCCACTGGTAGCAGTTTGCACAGCTTCTGTTATCCACCCATATGAAATGAGAACTCCCAGTCCATCACTTGTTTTTCTTTGCTGTCTTGATGCACCGGTTGTTAAAAACTGTCTTTCTCACATTTTTTTTTATGGTATTGTTTCCTTGTAACGAACAATCGGCCTGTCGCTCATGTGTAGCCATGAGACAGATAACCTGCCGTATTAGCAGTAAGCAATACTTAGCAATACTTAATGTCACTGCAGACATCACTTGGTTCTGCACTGGACTGGCGAGTGGGAGGACCAGGTTCAAATCACCACCTGTGCACATCACTACACCTGTCTTGTATAGGATAGACTCTCACATCACACGTTAAAGGAAAACTTCACAGATTTTCAACCTAACTTCATATCAACTGGTCAAAAAAACGTTTTCCCCCAATTGGTCTGTGACGTAGAAGGGCTGTGGCCGGTTCAGAAAGTGGACTTAAGTGACATTGAAAACCTCAACATGGGGGGGGGGGTGGGGGGGGTTTATCATCATCATTAGTGAGGACCAATTGATATGAATATAGGTTGAAAAGTATTAAATCTGTCTCACACTTTGTCACACTTTTTCAGGTTCTAACTCACCCCACGTCTTTGAGTGACCACAACATATATTTGATTTCTTTATTTTATTAATTCATTTTCTCATCATATGGTAGGTCAAAGAACACAAGACCGCCAAGTCCTTTGGGTCAGCCTACATCCATGGGACAGAGGAGGAGTTCTCATGGGTGGAGGAATGGCTCACTGTGAAGGTTAGTGAAGTTACATCAACATCATCATCACCTTTATTTATACTCGGAAGTAGAATTGAGGGCAAGTCCTCATTTTCAGGCTAGCCGAGGTTACAGTAAAACACAGAGTATCACAACCATAAAAATATATAAAGAATACAAAAAAATGGCAAGCAGCTATTGAAAACGACAAATAGTTAATTAAAACAAGTACATTTGCGATTAAAAGTATTGTGGAGCAATCCTTTGAACTCACCAAGAGAAGGCAACGTGGTCAGTTTTAATGACTTTTGCAGGCAGTTCCAGGATGTTGGGCCGCCAACAGAAACAACTGTCCTGCCCAATTCTGTTTGGGCTCGGGGAACCTTTATTTGTACTCCGGTTTTGTGCAAACAAGCAATTGAAATAATTTTCCTTGTCTTTAGGAGCGGTTCAAAGGAAAGAAGAACAACTATGTCTTTTCAACTGGGGGGGAACAGGCCTGCGAGCAACTCCTCAAATTCTTTCGGAAGGAGTGGAGTGACTGTGGCCTCCCTGGGAGGCCATGGTTCATGCTCATCCGTACGGCTATCTCCTTTTATGTAAGCAATATGGCCCAACATTGCGCAACACAATTGTTTTTATATATTTAATAACCTTTCACCTATTTGATATAACCATATTTATTCCTCTGTCTTTGTTTTCCATGAAATAGGCGCGGCAGGCCATGTCTGTGGAGGAGCGCAAGAAAATAACGGACTTCATGGCACATGACACAGAGACAGCCGACCGGTATTATGCCTACAACCCAAGCGCGCAGGAGACTGCAGAGATCCGCCGCCTCATGCAGCAAGCTCTTCATGGACCTCAGCCAGAGGCCTCCATTGAAGAGCTGCAGGGCCTTGTTGACGATGCCGTTCAGGAGGGTATCGCAGAGGGGGAGGCCATTGAGACGGTCTGGGAGGAAGTCCAGAACCAGGCAAGTTGACTTATAGGGGATTCACACTAGGCCAAGTGGTTTTGTTATCATTCATATTCTCCTAAATAAGGACAAGAAACCTAAGATTTTGTCTATGTATGTAAACTTTGGAGCACAACTGTATCTGTTCTCTCTCTTTACCCAGTCACAGAAGGCCAAAGAGTCCACCACCCAGTCAGCAGGGCCCAAACGCCCTCCCTCCAAGAAGTGCGGGAAGAAGCGCAGAGCCAGCAAGGACAGTGAGGGGGAGCTGAC
The DNA here is from genome assembly GCF_963454915.1 of Gymnoscopelus microlampas. Lineage (NCBI taxonomy): Eukaryota > Metazoa > Chordata > Actinopteri > Myctophiformes > Myctophidae > Gymnoscopelus > Gymnoscopelus microlampas. The sequence continues at coordinate 8,201,989 of NC_139948.1, forward strand.
CGAGGCGACTGAGACTGAGGAGGAGGGAGAGGTATGTTGAGTTACTTGGGTCCAGCAGGTTCTTAGAAAATAAAAATATTGTTCCCATCTCATAATGTCTAATAATGTCTTTAGATTAGTGATGAGTGACCTTCTAAAGCAGTGGTTCTCAGCCTGTGGTAGAGGAGGGCCAGTGGGGTCGGAGGGGGGGGGGGGCAGATGACAGTGAAGTGATGATTTATGGACTTGTAAGACTCTCAAAGAAAAAGGCTGTTATTGCATGAAAAGTAATCAACAAACTAGGCTAAAAACACTGGCCAAGTTGTCAAACAATATGTTAGTTAAGTTATTGTCCACGAATGGAAATGTGTCTTTTGTTTCATTTACAGAACACAAAAACATATCGACAGCAACAGCATCAAACACTTAACATTTAAATACAAAACATCTTAGCAGCAAAGAGAAGGGGAAAAACATCTGTATAATGGGCAGGTCTACAGAGATGTTATCATTAGCTGCCTTAATGGCATTAGGAATGAATAATGACTTGAAATATAATTTTTGTTTTGCCTTTGAAGCCTCGTAGTGTATGCCTGAGCCAAATAGTTTGAACTCACTGTTTAGTGGGAGGCCAAAATTGTGAAAATAGCAGATCTATGGGCAGAATGAATATCTGTGTTCCACAGAGCCTGAATCTGTTGAACGGAGTCACACAATTTGGGGGGTCCCCAGTTCTAAGCGATTATTTTGGGGGGTCAATTCTGCCTGGTCCACAAATTAAATAATGTCTCTGTCTGGTCTATACTTACCCATTATCAATGTATAGGCATAAACAATAGGAAAAAATCATTCTGCTTCAGTAGTAGGTGAAGTGTCAAATTAGGGGTTTTTCATGGTTTTGGATCAATTTGTTTACACAAATTTGTATTTCTATTTTTCTATTCTTTTTTCCCTTCTCACTTGAAAAATTCTCTTCAGGTAAAATGCCAGGAGTCGGGAGGTTCCTATCTATCCACCACAGAGAGCGAAGGAGAGGTATTCATGGATATGTCAATCTTTGTTTTTATTAACATTCCTAATCCAATAGGGCATGCCATGGAGACACACTTTTTTATGTTTTGGCGAAGTCAAATCAGGTTTTCTTTTTATAGATTTTGGTGTGTACAACACACAAGGCAGTATGTATACTGTAGCCTATATATACATGCAGTGGATATATATTACTCAATGCAATGTTAACTACAATTATGTCAATCATAATTTTATGGATTTTGCTAGGTTGACCAAATACTTGTTTCATTAATCTTCTACACCGACGAGACGAGTTGCTCAGACATGAGACTAAACTGTCTTAAGAAAAAATAGAAAAAAACTTGACAAATTTCTGTTTGTCCACCCCCCAGTCAGACACTCCAAGTGGTGTGGGAGAGACGCCCCCGCCTCCTCCAAGGAAGCAGAGGTCTAGCAGCAGTAACGGCAGAGCAGAGGAGGACACGGAGAAGCCACCAGCGGTATGTTTTTTTTTTTTAAACTGATGGCAGTCTCTGGATCACATGGTTTGTAATCCCAGATTACTATTTCGATGTGCATTCCAGGGACTGGACTCCTTTCTAAATTGCTTCAGACTGCAACTCTGTGAGCCCCTGAGACACGCACGCACACACGCACGCACACACGCACGCACACACGCACACACGCACGCACACACACACACGCACATGTCCTGTTGCATCTAATGCATCTATTACTATTCACAACACCTCTCATGGCATCAGAAAACCGAATGACGCCATCTAAGGGCGTGTATGTGTAATTGCAGCTTCAACATCTTTTTTCCAAAGTGATGTGTGCTGTGTGTGACACAGTGATTTGTTCTTTAAGCAATGAGTGATTATGGCTCTATTAAACATGGACTAGAGGACGCTTTAAACAGACTTTTCCATGCAGTTGTTTTGAGGATTTTGTTGTTGGGAATATGAATGGTTTCGTCTGGTCTCTTACATTTAACAACTTTAGCAGTGGTTTCAGCAATCTTCTAAACAAGAATCCAGAGTTTGACCTGCATTAAGGCTACATCCATTGAATGCCCTTTCTATCTATGGGACAAATTGATGCTCTTTGGGATTGTCAGAATTTAAACTAATTGAACATTTGTGTTCTACACCTAAATCTGAAAGTTGACATGTATGGCCAATAATTTGAATTGTCATATTTGGTTTAGACTTTGAAAGGACGGCCGACAGAAAGCACTCGCTCACAAACTATGGAGCATTCGTTAACATTTAATGGAGCGAGTGAGTCTGTAAACCTCCCTTGCAGTCATACTTGGTTGGAATTGATCTGGACACATAGGATGCTTTCAGTCGTTGCAGGGATTCTTATAACCTTCTCATCTCTATCAACAAGAAGCTGAGGAGAGTGTATGTTGTCTTGTATATTAAAAATCTGTTTGTCCACCCCCCAGTCAGACACTCCAAGCGGTGTGGGACAGACGCCCCCGCCTCCAAGGAAGGAGGAGGACACGGAGAAGCCACCAGAGGTATGTTTTTTTTTTGTTTTCTTTTTTAACTGATGGCAGTCCAAAGCTAGAAAAGTAAAGTGCCAGTGCATTATAAGAGACTAGCACAGAAAATAAACCTACAGGGATGCATAGAAGTCATACAGTATACAGAACAGATCACCTGTTATAGGTTTTGTTATGGAGCATAACTGCAGAGGGGACGAAGGACCTTTTGATCCTCTCAGTAGAGCAGCTTGGCATGAGAAGCCGGCCACTAAACTTGCTCCTCAGGTTCATGATGCCATAGAGAGGATTCTCTGTATTGATGAGAATGGCATCAAGCTTTTTCTTAGTTCTTATTTCCATAATGGCCTCGAGGGAGGCAGGGGTAATGCCGATTATGGATCCTGCCTTTTTAAGCAGTTTCTTAATTCTATTTTTGTCATCAACATTAATGCTGTTTCCCCAGCATACAACGGAGTAAAACAACACGCTGGCTAGGATGCTCTGATAGAAAATTCATAAGAGTCCTACTAACACCAAAGGATCTTAGCTTCCTGAGGAAGAACAATCTAGTTTGGGCCTTCTTTACTACAGCATTAGTGTTTTCCTTCCAGTTGAGGTTTTTGTATAGATGGACACCCAGGTATTTGTAAGATGGGACCATTTCTATTTGTGAGCCTTTAATGGAGATAGGAGTTACTGTGGCTTTTTTGATCCTAAAATCAATGACAAGCTCCTTGGTTTTACTTAGGTTGAGATCCAAGAAGTTCTCCTCACACCAGCTGACACATTTGTTGATCTCCTCCCTGTAGGCTTGGTCATTATCAGTTAAGATATGGCCTACAAGGGCGGAGTCGTCTGAGAATTTTTGAAGATGGAATCTTGACTGATTAAGCCTGTAGTCAGCAGTGTATAACGTAAACCAAAAGGAGGATAGCACTGTTCCCTGGGGGGCCCCTGTCTTTGTATGGATGGTGTCAGACAATGACTTATTAAGCCTGACATACTGTGGCCTTGATATTAGATAATCCATAACCCATGGAATGGTCGAACTATGGAGGTTATAGTTCATTAGCTTCAAGGCCATTAAATGAGGCTGGATGGTGTTGAACGCGCTAGAGAAATTGAAAAACATAATACGAACAGAGCTGCCAGCTAACTATAAGTGGCTATATATGCTTTGCAGCATGTATAGCAGCGCGTCATCAACACCCACCCTTTTCCTATAGGCAAACTGTAGGGGGTCCTGAAACGGACATACCTGCCTAGTGAGGGGCTCTAGGATGGTCCTTTCAAAACATTTCATGATCTGTGAAGTCAGGGCTATAGGCCTAAAATCATTAAGTTCATGGACTTTTGTCTTCTTGGGGACAGGGACAATACAAGATGTTTTCCAAGACATGGGTTTGGAGACATTGACAATGATAGAGAGAAGATGTAATGTAACACGTCACACAGCTGGTCAGCACATGTTTTTAATGTGCGGGGATGAACCCCATCAGGACCTGCGGCGTTGTTTGTGTTAAGCCGCTTCAGCTGAAGACGGACCTGATCAGCAGTGATGGTAATCGGGGGACATGTATTATCATCGTCTCTCTGAAATAGGGTAGAGGAAACCTGTGCATGTTCGTTAGAAAAATCATGCTTATCAAACCGGGCAAAAAACGTATTGACCTCATTTGGGGTTATCCCTTCCTCCTGAAGGCTCTTACTGGTCACACCACATCCAGTAATGAGCTTTAAACTGTTCCACACAGCTTTACTGTCCTGATCTTGTACCTTTTCCTCTAGCTTAAGGCTATATTCTCTCTTGCCCTGCCTGATGATTCTTTTCAGGTCTTTTTGTGCTGCTTTCATCTTAGTTGTGTCTTTACTATGAAAAGCAGCCTTTTTTCTATTTAGAGCAGCTTTAACTTCCTTTGTCACCCAGGGCTTATTGTTAGAGAAACATTTAATGACCTTACAAGGGATAACAGAGTCGACACAGAAGTTAATATAGCAAGTGACATGATCTGTAACAGTGTCCATATCATTCCCTTCATAAAATATGGACCAGTCAGTACAGTCAAAACAACCTTTAAGTTGCTCACAGGCTTCATCCGACCATACCCGTACTGATTTAGTAGTGACAGGCTGCCTTTGCACGATCGGGATGTACTTAGGGCTTAGACTCACAAGATTGTGGTCTGACTTTCCCAGGGGAGGTAGAGCGGTCTGAGGAGAGTGTATGTTGTCTTGTATATTAAAATTATGTTTTGATTTATCCTCTAGATTGCTTCAGGGGAGGAGCCCAAGAAGTGGGTTCGATCTAGTCCGATTGGAACCAGAGCACGACCTCCCAGAGCACGACCTCCCAAAACGGTGTCCCCAGGCAGAGTGTCGCCAGGCAGTGCCATTCTAAGGCCGAAGACGACCATGACCTCACCCTACAAGCGCAAATTGGAAATCCATCAGCTCCAACAGAGACTGAGAGTTAGAATCAAGAGGCTTAAATTTGAATAGTTTGCATAGTGTAAAGTACATTTCATAATCATAAATCATATTTTGTTTCTGATATTCACGTGTCTTGGAATGTTGGGGTTTTGTTCATATGCCCCTTAAAGGGCAAGACCACTTTGGTAGAGGTTTGGGTTGTGTAGTTACCTTGCCATGATGTAACTCCAAAGGTGGGCAAGAAATAAAAAATAATTGCTGCATTGATTAGAAATTGATAATTCAAAATATGCTCCTCATTGACTTACATTGTAAGGTAAAACTGCTCTCAAAGTCACTCTTTTAGCACAAAAACGAACACAAACAAAGTTGATTCAGACAATATAGAACATCACCAAACCCAGTACTGTTTTTTTTTTTTAATAAAAATGTCAACTTCCTGTTGATTTTGCCATTTTTAATGAGTAGAAAACCCGGACTGGATCGGCGGATCCGGATCCAGATCTTCAAATAGTAAAATCAACAGGAAGTTGACATTTTTATTAAAAAAACAAACAGTACTGGGTTTGGTGATGTTCTATATTGTCTGAATCAGCTATGTTTGGGTTCATTTATGTGCTAAAAGAGTGACTTTGAGAGCTGTTTCATCGTACAATGTAAGTCAATGAGGAGCATATTTTGAATTATCAATTTCTAATCAATGGAGGAATATTTTTTTATTTCTTGTCCACATTTGGAGTTACAGTACATCATGGCAAGGTAACTACACAACCCAAACCTCTACCAAAGTGGTCTTACCCTTTAAATAATTGTTTAGATTGGTTCTTAGTGATCTGGGTGTACAGTGTAAAGACGTAAAGATGATGTCACGCACTTGTGGCTCTACCTCTAAAAACACTTAAAGGTGCTGCTGGAAATTTCCAGCAACAGTTCAAGCCCCTGAGATTATCTCCCCTTTTTGTTTATTTAAAAGCTGTATTTTGTTTATGTTGCATTGTATGGAAAAATTATAAATATACACTGGCAATAGAAATTGGCATTCAGTGTACTTGTATAAGCCTATTTTCACAATGTTGGTCTCTTTCTTATGTAATATTTAACAATTTGGCCTATTGGTATATAAAAAAGGTAACTAGAAGTCATTGCATTTAAATGTGCAGATACCCTGTGCGGTATGTTTGTTTATTTACTGTGAAGTGAGAGGAAAATGTTGCACATTAAGCTAATCATATGGAGACCCACTGGACATAATTTGGGAATCCCCAGTATGGAAACAACTCTCTCAGGAGAGCAGTGCAAAGACTAGCCATGGTCTGTGTAGAACAAGGTGTCTCTGGGGAGGGGATGGGAGGCTGCCAAGTGGGATGAGACATCTGTGACAAGGCTCAAGCCCCATGCAGGGGCTGCTGATGTTCTCTGTAAATCTTTGTGAAATGTGCTGTTCGTGGCATTCCAGAGATTTCACCTTATTTGTACCTAATGGCCCTGTAAGAGTATGCAGGGACGAGAGGAAAGTTGGATGGACTGAAATGTCACATCCTGTTCAGCTAATACCTTCATTCACAATTTTGGAGAATAAGTGACTATTTCTTTGGTTTTTTGTTAGATCTTTATTTGCTCAGCATACACCAGGGTTTCCCAAAGTGGGTGCCGTGGCACCCTAGGGTGCCTTGATGCCTGTCCAGGGGTGATGAAGAATAATTTGATAATGTTTGGAATTCACCAACATCACTTCAGTAAGTTTAACCACTTAGATCCACTATGCTTAGTAAAAGATCTGATTTGTACTGTACTTGATGAGTTATTTTTCCATCTACACCAACTCTCTTCACCAAAAATAGCAGATCTACAAGCTCACAACGCATCACAATGTGTTGTGAGCTTGTATATCTGCTATTTTTGGTGAATGTTCCCCTCAGAATAGGGACTCGATTGGGTAGGTTCGAGTGGTTCAAAGGTCAATAAGTCATTTTCAGTCAGTACAGATGGAAACTGAGTTTCCATCAGTTTTGACATGCTCCAACTCAGTGACATGCTGTATCTCAGGTGCATATTTTGGTATATGATATAAGATTCTAAGCATTAACAGAGTAATTCAGGGGTGCCGTGAATGAAAAGGTTATTTACAGGGGTGCCCCGAGTCACAAACGTTTGAAAACCCCTGGCATACACACACATTTTCACATTTCATTACAGTTCATTATATTGGTACTTTTCTGCAGGGTTTATTCATCTGAATTGACCACAGGAAGTATGTTACACATCTATTGTGGGTGTTATGTGGGTATTCACATTGTTTTGTTTCTGTTGTCATGTCAGCATCATTCAAAATCAAAATAGAGAAAGACTTTAGATTTGAGTCCCAAGCTCTGGATGTGTGGTATTGGTCTTTCAAGCACAGGCTGTCTTCTTTAACGCTGTAATCTTTAACGCTTCTGAGATATTAACATACAACTTAACATGTACTCTGATCATCGATATGTATGTTTGGTGTCATGCCACTGCTGTAGGCCTACTGTGTTTCATTTTGGTTGTGTACATCAGACCCTTCCCCCTGTTCTGTTGGGAAGGTAACGCAGCGAATTGTTAATAAGGGTGTTCCAACTCTAAATGCTGTGCTCGGGAATCTGATGTACAGTTTTGGACCAGGCTGATAGACTCCAACAATGACAGCATTAGGACTTTAACCATGCCTAGGCTAAGCAGCATGAGATTCTCATGTCTCTGGAGACACTGGAAAAAGTGTCTGTATGTCTGTTAGATGTGCTTCCTTTTCTTTTTTTCTGTTTTTGTGTTTTTATTTATTGTTATGTTGGATACTGTATGGACCCATGTGAGTCTGAAATAAAGAGTGATTGATTGAGAATCAGCATCATCAAATTACTCTCAGGCACCGTTATATGCGGCTTACTTTGAATATGGATGGACATGACAGAAGTTTTAGATTTTCACAATATGTCTGGAGCGATTTATTACAGATGTTATGCCCCTCACAAGTTTGGGGCCGCAGGGGGCGCACGGGCTGGTCGGCGGGGGTCCGCGAGGGGGTCCCCGGCCGCGCTGGAGGTGTCAGAGTGGAGCGCACGCGAAACGAGCTTGCGGATCAGCAAGTGTGAGTGAAGCTGGTGTCCACCAGGCGGCGCCAGTGCAGCGGGGGGTCCACGGGGGTCCCCCGGGCCGAGGGAGAGGGTCCCGGGGGTCCCTGGGGCCGGCGGGGGTCCGCCAGAGGGGTCCCCAGTGGAGAGCAAGGCATGGTGAGGCCTGGAGAGCCGCGGGGGTCCACGAGAGGGGGTCCCCCAGCCGAGGGAGAGTTCCTGGGGGTCCTCTGGGTCCCTGGGGCCGGCCTGGCCGGCGGGGGTCCGCGAGAGGGGTCCCCCAGACAGAGCAAGGCATGGCAAGGCATGGTGAGGCTTGGAGAGCCGCGGGGGTCCGCGAGAGGGGGTCCCCCAGCCGAGGGAGAGTGAGGGGGCAGAATCACAATCTATTGCCTGCCGTGTACAGACAGAATCACAATCTATTGCCCGTGTACAGTGCAGGATCATGCACTGTACACGGGCAATAGATTGTGATTCTGTCTGTACACGGTGGGCTGTTCCAATAGCTTTGAAAATAGCCTGCCACACTGTGGAAATGTGCTTGAACTGCAAGATTCCTAGCAGTTATAAAAAGGAACACATAAAAAGGAATAAAAGATCATCCAGAAGGCTGATGGGCGATCAAGTGGCGTCCATACGTAGATGGGGTCCCAGAGAACATGCAAAGCCCACCCCCTTATTTTTCACGCCCACAGGATCCATATGGTTGGCCATGGAAATTTGGTGCCGTACACCAGCAATAGAACTAAGTGTCGTGTACGCAAATAACGATAGGGGTAATAATAATGATAATAATAATAATAATAATAATAATAATAATAATAATAATAATAATAATAATAATAATAAACAGGATTGCTACCTCGCCTTTGTTGTTTAATCAATCTACTGCGAGCGTAACAATATGGACAATATATCAATTAATGTTGATACATAGGGACTTTTTTTTATCCCATTTAGATTTTTACACATGTTTTCATCTTTTTTTAAACCAAACTTTACAGCGGCATATTGGGGCCACTGGGGGGTGGCCCCAATATGCCGTGGGGTCACTGGGGGAAGAAAAATTGTGGGAGTGGAGTGAGGGTGGTTACTCGCAATTTTGCGTAAACTCGCAAATTTGCAAGGTTTATAAAGAAAATCTGAATAGTATATTTAAGAAAGCACATCCCTTCACTTTAGATCACTGGTGGGCATCATCTTGTTCCAGAGGGCCATACTGACTTTGATAATGTGAGCGAAGGGACAAAACTTTCAATTCAACAGTGCTGAATTATATAACAAATGCATTAATTTGGTTGAAACAAAAGGCTGACTCTTTTTTTTTCTTCTTTAAAGCTGTATGTGTCACTCTGGTGTACTCTGAGGTTACAATGAAAATATTACTGATATCAAACAATCACTCAACTTTTAAATTAACCTACTACTTTATATCTTGTCTTATATGCACCACTTCACAGGTCACTGTTGAGACACCACCATTTTTATGTTAAATATGGACTGAAGGCAGACAGTTTTATAATTATAATAAACATTTGATCAGATATGGACTCAAATTGTAAATACTAATTGTCAATATTTGGAATTCAATTCAATTAATTTGCTTAAAAATGTTCTGCCTATTTGTTTAGATTAATCTTTTTGTGGCGGAGGGGTAGTTTTTCTTTGATGAAGTTACAGGCCAAATGGCCTTCAGGTATGTTGCCTACTGTATGTGTGCTTGGCACGGGAACCATTGGTTCCCTAAAGATACTCACTTATTTACTAATATAACCACGTATGTCATAAGTTTATAGGTTGTTGAAAAAAGACAATATCTAACACCCCACGGAAATCGTAATTGTATCTTTATCCCCTGTCTCACAGTGTTACTAATGCACTTACTATAGCATATTTTCGAAAACAGTTTGGAGATATACATTTGTAATTGAATCCACAATGCATCTGTCATTCTCTTTTGTAGAATGGGCAACGTCGAAGTCACCATTAAGTACCCAACCAGTCTGGTCCATAGTCTCCCCCTTCCCCTGGAACATGCCATAGGAGTTGAAACAAGTCCCGGCAAGTTCGTTATCATGGGTGACGACGGCGCTTCGAACGGCTGTGGTGGCTGGGTTCAATTCAAGAAGAATGCGCACGATGAACATTACTCTGAGCTTTACTGCTTTGCTGATAACGCCGGGGAACACCATAAAGGAGTGGTCAACTGGAACAAGGGCAAGAATGATCTAGGCCTCAAATTTAAGGACCACTGGATTGCAGATACTCATCTGATTGTCGACATCACTTTCTAAAACAACCAATTCTCTGTTTCTTTCTTATTTTTTCTTCTCCCCCTGCTTTACTCCCCCTCCTCCATTCCTCTTTGCACTCATACCTAATACTCATGAAATGCTTGATGTAATATTGATCTGCCACTGAATTTTGTTTCATAAATATCACTGAAATTTCACTTGAGAAATGTTACTTTCTGGCAAGGAAGGTACAGAGCATCGGTTGCCACTTAATGCTGTAATAACTTAAATAAAGCAGTACAGCTCTTACAGTGTGTGGGTTATTGGTCTTATAGTGAATGAACGATTAATGGTTTACAAGAACGAAAGGAGAGAAATGTATATGCATCACCTGTATTTCCAAAGTAGTTGGAAATACAAGAGGGAGGAACACAGGATGACATATACGAGTGGAGGCAGGAGCACACAGGTGGACTACATGTAGGAGGTGCTAGCCTGAAAGAGAGCGGAGAATGTAGTTTAAATACCTGGGGCTAACTATCCAAAGTATTGGGGAGTATGGAGCAGAGGTGAAGAGGAGAGTGCAGGAAAAGTGGAAGAAAGTGTCAGGAGTTATTTGTGACAGAAGGCCTTTGGTGTTGTCCATTTCCTGAGGGCACAAAGGCCAAATACCAGGGCAGGAAGGCCATTAAATAAAACGTTTAGTCCATTGAAATAATGAATTGAATTTAAGGGTTAAGAGTGATTTTAAATTTAATATGTAGACTATCTGCAGTGAAATAAATAAATTATGGTATTCACAATCTGATGCATGCTCCATGCGCCAATAAAAATCACTGGATTGGTTTAAAGATGGGGTCTCAGGGGAGTTAAGAATTCAGAATCTCAACAAAAGACACTGGTGTCTACATGACAAGAAAGAGGCACTGGTGTCTGCATATTGACAAGAAAGAGACAAAAGAGAAAGTGGTAGTCAGCTGGGGCATTAAGGCCACTGTGGCCTTAGGGCATGCCACTTTTTTGAGGGGCACAAGGCCAAACTGAGGGGCAACGACGGCCATGGCCTTCGTGGTCTCCCTGAAATTCCTGCACTGGGTCGCACAAACGAAAAGACAAGAGGCGGAGCCGAAAGAAGAAGATAGGCCTACAACAATATATTGCATTATACTCATCCTGTCAATAAGAGCCTATTCAAAGTGTCTATTTGATGTTTTACTGATTATTTTTAAGACTTAAATGCATCTAGAAGAACACCAATTATGATGTGTTTATTTGTCCGTATGCAGTATTATGTCTATGCAGTATTATTACAAAAACAGCATCTATATGTATCACAGAATGAAGCATTCAGGTAATGTTGATATGAGTATATTGTTTGGGTAATTTTCCCAAACAATAATTATACGTAGATGTTCTTGGGTATCCAAATGAGCAGATATCCAAATTAGCAACAACCCCCCTGCTGCAAACACATCTGTTGCAGCAGGGGGAGCCACTATCACATAAGATAGGTTACTGATTGTTTGACTATTTCACTGATATTTTTTTAAAGATTATAATACATCTTCTACAACACTGGTCCCCAAACAGTGGGTCTTGAGCTGAAACGTTTAGGAACCGCTGTTCTAGAAGGCCAATGATGAAGTGTTTTTGTCTGAATATGGCACATGCAGAATAATATTTTAAAAAAGGGTCCAGGGGTTTGGTTTAATTTATTTAGGATCAACTAATCTGTGAACTGTGAAGCAAGTTGTGACAGTGTAGCTCTGCTATTTCCAGCATGTGACACTGTTGTACAATAAAGTATAAATCAAGCTTAAGGCACTATGTAGAATGTACTGCTAACTGAATGTCCTTTGGCATTGTCAAGGCATTCTGTATAGGGGTACTCAGAAAATATAAGGACACAATAATGAGATAGAGACAACAACTCGGATCTTAAAGTATGAGAGTCTGGCCCCGCTTGGTTGTGATTGGATTTCCCTTCCCCCTAAGTTGTGGGGCACCAATCAGGGCCCAGTTTGCAAATGCAAAAATACTTTAAAAAAAAGAGTAGAACAGTATAATACAACTAATAAATAGTACCATCAGCATCTACAGTGAAGTTGTAGACATGTACAGTTGCAAAAGTACCTACAAGAAAACATAAGTGGGTTTCAGGTGAGGTGATTTGAACAAAGGTGCCATCTTTACACTCAAGTTGTCATCAGTTGAGTTTTAGTGAAATTGTGAATTTGTTGTAGGCTTCTTTCAGTGACACTCAAAATGACAATACTCTTATTGCATAAACGAAAAATTCCAAACCTTTAGATAAACAGCCAATTTCATCCAATCAGGAAAGAGAACTCACACAGGATACAGATTAAACATGTGAAATTTTAAGTGATGACACAAAGACAAAATTAAAATTGGAACACTAAATGGGCACTCTCTCCTGATTGGCTGAAATTGGCAACCCACCTGAAAATGTATTTGCTGTGAACAAACACTTTCTAGCAATGATTACTTTCAGAATATAAGTGCTCTAACCTTTGAACAAAACAAATATCACTTACCCTACCTTTAATGTTCCTGGATACCTCCTAACAGACTACCCACATCAACAGTCCAACTGATGAAGTTAAACTGTGTCTTAGAAAATGTCTGCTCACGATTTTCAAGGACCCCCTCTTAACTGTGACCGTGTACATATGGAACTGTTAGGGTCCATTTGGTTACATTTGTACACTGTCAGAGTTAGACTTGTAAGGGTCCATTTAGGACCCCCTCACCTCAATGAACCCTGAGTCCCTGGACCCCACTTTGAGAACCACTACTCTAGACTCACTCTAAGCTAGCTTTAGAGTTAGTACTAAAAACAAACAAAACTCTCTGAACTTTATTGTGTAGAAATTCTGCCATTTTTTTCCCCAAAGTGCAGCTTCTTTGTCACTTTTTTACACTGACTGTAGGGCAAACAATTTTAAGACTATACGTTCAACAGGTTTGTGTACTGCATTGCAAACTTATAATGTACAGTAACACTGAATTCATCTGTATCAAACTCTGTCCTGACTCTCTCGGTACATGTTTACCTGCACTGTGTCTGTGTCCGTCCCTCTCTCTCGTCCGGGCTGAAACACACTGCTGCTACTCTGCGTGCAGCGTTCCCATGAGGAGGGAGGAGTGCAGTTCAGGAAGTGACCTCACGAAATTGTCATTGTTGGTTATATGGGTTACATAAAAGTTCAGGTGGGTGTTTTTTGGGGGGGCCATAACCCCCCAACTTGCTGTCTGGAAACAGCAGGGAGCAACACTGCTCCACCACCCCCACTGTACATCAGTACATCGATGAGTATTGGCTTCAGTGTCTCCCTAGGCTGAACTTGACCCTGTGTGCAGGGACAGGAATTGAACCTGTGGCCCTGGTCGCCGTGTGACGCTATTTGCCAAAGACCACAGAGGTGTCCACCAACTATCCGCTGCCCTATGACACCTCCACCCATTTACACATTTATTTTATTTGTTTGTGCTTTTATGTGTAGTTTCTGGATGTTAGTGTTCAAAACATACTTCAGAGTAAAGCACAGTGATATGAACCCACAACCTTTGAATCATGTAGATAGACAGTGTTTTAACACAGTGACCTACCATGCTGCCTGCTCCAAATCCATTTTCCTCCTGCTTTAACTAACAATAAACGTCAATACACATAATCAAGATATGAATTTGAATGTATTTTAGTTTGTATATGTATCGTTGTTTGTTGTGCTATTGCTTGTCTGGATTGTTTACAGAGCTGTTTGGAGCACAATGGAAACAAGCCTTTTTTGTGATGAATCCATTTGGCTTCTGATGGGTAACAAGTTCAATTGCTCACTGTGTAAAGACTCTCTCTTCTACATGATCCAAAGGTCCTGGGCTCAAATCCTATAAATAGCTGATCTATGTTTTGACATTTCCCACGTGTGGAAAAAGTATATACTGATGCTTGTAGATCTGCTCTTTTCGACAAGTGACATCGTTGTATGACAAAGTATGAATCTAGCTTCAGTGTACGTTGAAAGGCTAGGATAAAGATACCAAGGATTCAACAGTGATGTCACTTATGTGACCCTGAAGTAACAAGGACGTATGCCATTATACTCAAAGGTGGTTATAAAGTTACCAAGGATTTGTCAGTGATGTCACTGTCACGCTTTTCTCCGCTTGTGTAAAAGCCTGGGAAATAATAAATGAAAGGCAGCAGCAAACAGAAGGGTGTTTTGAAGAATGGCAGCCAACCTGCTGTTTATATAATATAAGTATAATAATTACGTTGCGTCATCACCTTGATATATAACGACGCTAGCCTATGTTCTCATAGCAAACACTCAGGACGGCCGTGATGTGTGTTTGGACACATCGCTGTCACTAAGACGGACGTGGGGGCGTGTTTGGATTTAAGGGGCGCAGCCTTTTCAAAGCATGCGTCCCGAACCGGTGTTTGGGAACCTCTGGTTTAGATGATACATCCTGAGAGGATGGCAAGAAAGTGACGAGAAAGTGACCACTAGTTGCAGTGTCTGAACACTGATCAGCTGCCTCTGATGAGCTGATAAAAACTGCCATTCGGCCAAAGCAATATTATTCCTATTAAACAATTAAGTGTATCCACCCTCTGTACTGTGACTTCACACAGTCCATGAAGCATGACTCATACAGGTTCTAAATATTTACTTGTTTAAGAGAAGAGGAAGTAAAATGTTCACTAAAACACATCATTTCTACAGGATTAACTAAAACTACTTCACTCCTCTACTCTTTTGTTTTCTGTGAGCATCTGTTGAGCATACTTGAGCGTTGTGTCTATTTTAATTTTTTACTCCCCTACAACTTTAACCACCTCATACTGTATACTTCATTGACTGGGGTCACCCAGGGGCCTATTCTAGTCCTCCTTTTTCCCCTCTACATTAAACCTCTTCGCTTTTTACTCCAAGTACTCCTTTGTCGTTGCAGAATGTTAATCCTGGTCACTATGGTATTGATACCAAGGAAGATGACAAAATTTACCATTGACTGTGTCTAAGAGATCATATCGTCGGTGTCCAGCCAGGACCAGCTAACTCCATTTTCAGTTTTTTTTTTTTTTTTCATAAATCAAGGCTATTGAACACCCTTTAGGTCTGTGTAAAATATCAAAACATTTGAACCAATGAAAAGTATTAAAAAGCGCCTCTGACGAAAACTCCCAACTCCATTGGATCCTCAAACTGTCCGTCAAAAACAAACAACTCCCCCCTCTCCTCTACAGCGCTGCTTTTCAACAGCATGAGTAGAGCGCGTTGCGCAGTGAACGAGGAGGAGGACCACGTAAACAAGCTCCCCGTAGTCTGTTAAAACTATGCAGTGTACCTGTTTATCAAACTTAGCACTGACGCTAATGTTATGAAAACAAGTAATTATATTTCTAAAATCTATTAAGTGTTTAATGAGGAGAGCAATGTGACAAGAAGAAAGGCGTTCATAGCATTTCTGTCGCGCTATTCTACTACCTCTTTGCAGAAGTTATTGTAATATTTAAAGTCCTGTTTATTATTGTAGGCCTATATAATAAGTGGCATGAAGCATCAGGGCATTAATTCACACGTTGTTGTGATGCATTGTGAGCTTGGAGATCCATTGTTAGCTTTTGAGAATTTGTACCCTTTTGAAACCTCTCCCTCAGCAGCGAGTGGAGCTACTGTTGTTTGGACACCTAACTCCACTTCAGCTTGATTTCTGCTCGTCTGAAACTGCTAACTCCACTTGCGCTGGGTAAAGTGTTGATTTACCCGCGATTTGGTTAAAGTGTTGATAATATAATGACACATGCAAGTATCTGACAATATAAAGTCACTATACCAACTTTGATGAGGCAGTATTGCTTTGTTTTAAAAATATAAGGTTTTCTTCATTTCCTGAAAAACGTATATTTTGTTTTTGCGTTTCCTGAACAATGAGCGTTTTGGAGTTAGCAGTTTCTGGCTGGACAGCAGAGATATGTAGGTTGATTATTGAACCATGAATTATTAAAATTAATTGAATTGAGGATGCATTCGTATGAGCTAAAATGTCCTTGTCTGCCATGCCAGGCCAATGGTCATCAAAACATTATTTTTGTTAATTGGAACACCTTCACCAGAGGTACTTCTTCATAAAGCCAAGAGAGAGAGCGAAAAACTAATCTGGCTGATTTGTGTTTTGTTTATTATTAATAAACGCAACACACTCTTCATTGGGATTCCTAGCAAGAGTATTCAGAAGCTGCAATACATCCACGACAGCGCTGCCAGGATCCTAATGAGAGTCCGTTAGCACGATCACATAACACCCATCCTATTCTCACTGCACTGGCTCCCTGTAAGTGTCCTGCTAATCACTCATAACTGCATAACCGGACATGCCCCTCCATTTCTACAGAAACAAATTAAGCCTCCCCAAACTTCCACCCGCACTCTCAGATCTGCAAACAGATTCCTCCTCCATGTCCTTAGTATCAATCTACGCACCATGGGAGACCTTGCCTTCTGCTCGGCAGCACGCACTATTGATTTGAGGGCACTGCAGACCCTGACTTTTTTTAAAGAGATCTAAAAACTTTGTTGTCCACTTTTATATTTACTTTTTTAAACCCTGCTTTTAACCTTTTATGATTGATTATGTGTTTTAACCAGGTAGAACTCTGGGATCCACCGTGAATGAAAAGTGCAACACAAATAAAATGTATTATTATTATTAATAGTGTTTCTTTTCAATACTTAAGTAGGCCTACATTTAAAATCAGAATATTCCTTTTGATAGCTAAGTAATATGTTAATGTGATATCAGATAGTTTAAGATAAAAGTGAAAGTCCCCTTTTAGAATACTACTAGTGGACAGCCAGGGGAACACACATGTATTCACTGCCAGTCCAACAATCCAACAAATACTTATCAGAAATATCTCAAAACTATCACCAAACCTGAAGGGATTTTACAGTAGCATGTTTGGGATTACTCACTCGGCCATTCATTTTTTTTTTATCCCACAATTTTGTAACCCTCTTTCACCTGGTGCCAATTATCTGGACATCTGTTGTGTCAACATACCTCCATCTGTCAACATATCTGTACCTCCATCAGCACAGTATATTATTGCTTCAACTGTCATGTGGTAAGATTCTCATGGGTGATTTACTGCACTGGCCTCATTTGCACTCTGGAACAAAAACAGAATCCTGTTCACCCACCCTGTGTGACTTCACATGGTCCATGAAGCATGCTTCTTTGAGTATACACTCCACTCTGTGACCTTACACATGGTTGCATGTATTGTATGCCTTAAACCCATGAAAACTATCATTTCCATGGCCGTATCTAAGAGATACAGGTTCTTAATATTTTGTTAATCTATTTACTTGATTATGAGCAGAGGAAGTACATGTTTCACCAAACACATCATTAAGGATTAAGTAAAACCACTTCACTCTTATTATTAACTTACTTTGTTTTCCGTGAAGATCTTACTTCGCTTAAACATAAATATTTGAGTTGATTTAAAAGTTTTACTCCACAACTTTAACTACCTTATGACATTTAGCAGTCAGTATATGACTTCGACCTACAAACATGGGGGGGAATCATTTTACTATAGTATACTGTACATTTAATGGTGATGAATATTGTGCAAGATTAATGGTCCATTAATAGTTAAAACACTACAATATCTACTTAAGGACCCCACCTCTTTTATGCAATTAACTGCAGCATCTGCATTTTGGAAATTGCAGTAGTTCATATAGCAACTTTGATTTATTTTCAATTCATTGTACAGCCCCAATAAAAAACACAACCAGAATGTACCAAATTGAACAATTTTGGAAAATAATACTGGATGAGTATGCATGCACCCAGACCCCCTATAGGGGTAGTTACACGGAGCACCCTCTCCCTTTGTGCTTTGTGTTTTTTTTATAGTGTTATTTGACGTGGGAATATGTTGGGAGGAATTAATGTCTTTCGTTGCAAAATGTGTGTTTTGGAGGAAACACAACAAGTGATAGAAGTAGTTACACGGAGCACCCTCTCCCTACTGTGCTTTGTGCTTGAGTTAGTTTTAATGCTTATGGGAAAGTGTTATGAATAAAACATTGCCCCTATGAAATGTTGTTGTCAAAACATAATAACTAGTCCTTGGCTCATCAACATTTCTCATTTATGTTTTGAAAATAGAAAATGATCCATTTCTTGGTATTAAGGACTTGAGCAGCTTCATTTTTAATCAACTGCAGCTGTGCGATTGTTCTTTAGCAAGACCTGTAAAGACGCCATTACAGTATCAAAATAAGATCAAAGGACCAAAAAAGGGGTCATTTTTGTGGGGTTTTTTAAATTAGCTTTTTAACGATCTGAACAAAAAAAGACAGTATATCACTTCGACCTAAACATGAACAAAATGGTCCTTTTACTATAGTATACTGTACATGTAATGGTGATGAATATTACTATTTAATAGCTAAAACACTAGAATATCTACTTAAGGACCCCCCTCTTTCTCAATTTGGAAATTGCAGTAGTTCATATAGCAACTTTGATTTATTTTCAATTCATTGTACAGCCCTAATAAAAAGCATGGCCAGAATGTACCAAATTGCAGATTTTGGATAATAATACTGGATGAGTATGCACCCAGACCCCCTATAGAGGTAGTTACACGGAGCACCCTCTCCCTTCTGTACTTTGTGCTTGAGTTGGTTTTGGTACTTATGGGAAAGTGCTCAATAAAACATTGTTCCTATAAAAACGTTGTTGTCAAAACATCATAACTAGTCCTTGCTCATCAATGTTTCTCATTTATGTTTTGAAAATACAACAACATAATTTCTGTCTCATGTTGACTGATGTCTGTAACTTTACATTGAAAAGCTAAATCTATGTAAAATAAGGAAGGGGGCTGCTTATTCTCTCTTCACAGACCCAGCATTTTTGTTCAAGGTTACAGCATATTATATTATTATACAGAATGCTGGCTTTGCAGAGTACAGTGTTGTTTGTTGTTGTTTTTGTTTTTTGTTGTCAAGACAAACATGTTAATTTAAATTATGAACATTAAGGCAATAACTTAAGTCAGACCAGCAAACCTAGCTTATATGAGTGAGTTTTAAAAACTAACATGTTTCAGTTTAGAGACAAAACAAGCTGCTAACTCATGAGTCTTTGTTGTGACAGTTGACATCGGTCAATTGAAGAACCCCGCCCCCATTCTCTTGCATTGGAGCTGAATCCACACATAATGTTCCAGATTTAACCTATTTGTTATATACCTAATTTGTTATAACCTATTCATTTATAGTGTGATAGATGAATTGATATGGTAGGCAGGCATTACTTTCGACAACAGTTAGAGTATGAATTAATTAGTGAACATTAACGGCTCCTCCCCACACTCTCTCCCCAAACACACTCACCATGGACAGCATGGCAGGGAGGCCATGGTGGAGACAGTGAACCAGATTCAGTGAAATTATGTTTTACGCCCTGCCCTCAATGTATTTCCGAGAAAATAAATACAGGTTGAATGAATGAAAACTCAAGTTGACGTAAGTTGATGTAAGTCTAAAGTTTGCAAAATAAAGAGACAATCCTTTTTCTTTTTCTTTTTTATCCTACGATTTTGTAAACCATTTTTTTTAAAACCCAGTGCCAATTACATCCTGGGCCTTACTCTCCCTCTGCCAGCCAGGGGAGATCCCAGAACTGAGCTCATGCCTCCTTCAATGTATGAGGAGCTACTTCTCATCACCTGACAGGGGGGGGTTTCCCCGGTAGGACGTAACTCGTGGAAGGAACACGTTATTCCAACCAGTTCCTATCCCCTCCATCAGGCGCCCTGGCTGACCAGGGGGAGGCAGTATAGAGACCAGGATTACTGCATGTTTTTGTTGTGAGGGTACCTACTCTAGGGGATACAGGGAGAACATGCAAACTCCAAATTGTATTATCCTACCTTGAGAAAACTTTCTCTGTCTCTGCATCAGTGGCGCAGCCAGAACGCTATTCTAGACTGGGTCTAAGCAGGAGCGGGTGGGCACACATGCACACGCTCGTTTTTTTGCCTCCAGGCAAAACACTGAGGCCAATACGGTGCAGTCCGAAGAAAGAGAAAAGAAAGACATAAGAGAAAAATATAGAACAAAACAAAGAAGACTTAGCAGGACAACAAGAACTCAGTCACACTGTCAGTCATGCATGCACGCAGGTACACGCGCGCGTACACACACACACACACACACACACACACACACACACACACACACACACACACACACACACACACACACACACACACACACACACACACACACACACACACACACACACACACACACACACACACACACACACACACACACACACACACACACACACACACAGAAAAAATAAAAGGTGTCAATGAACCAGCCTCCACAACTCACTGATTGGATGTCAAAATGTAAATTGACCCGCCTCCCCCTCCCGCTGATTGGATGAGTCAGAGAACCAATATCATGAGCTATGATGCCGTAAATATCATAGCTCAATACCCATCAACTCCATGCACACCTTCAGCAACATTCCGGTTCTCAAGACTTCAACTCCTGTTATTGACATTTTAAGCATCTATACTTGTCAACTGAAACATTCTTCTCAAACTTAGTTCCAACTCAGAAGCATTGACAGGTAAGCTTCCTCATTCTGAATATTTACTTAGCATTAACTTGTTTAAAAAATAATAATAATAATAAGGATTGCTACCTCACCTTTGTTGTTTAATCAATCTGCTGCGGAACAATATGGACAATATATCAATTAATGTTGATCAATAGGGACTTTTTAAAATCCCATTTAGATTTTTACACGTTTTCTTCTTTTTTTTAACCACACTTTACAGCAGCATATTGGGGCCAACTAGGTGGGGTCACTGGGGGAAGAAAAATTGCGGGAGTGGAGTGAGGGTGGTTACTCGCAAATGTGCGATTTTAATACAGCAGGAATATTAACCACTGGTTATATTCCTATTAAACTCGTAAATTTGCGAGATTTATAAAAAAATATATCTGAATAGTATATTTAAGAAAGCACATCCCTTCACTTTAGATCACTGGTGGGCATCATCTTGTTCCAGAGGGCCATACTGACTTTGATAATGTGAGAGAAGGGCCAAAACTTTCAATTCAGCAGTGCTGAATTATATTAACAGATGCATACATTTGGTAGACACAAAATGATGACTCTTTTTTTCCTTCTTTACAGCTGTATGTCACTCTGGTGTACTCTGAGGTTACAATGACAATATTACCGATATCAAACAATCCATCGCCATGCACTCAACTTTTAAATTAAACTACTACTTTATATCTTGTCTTATATGCAGCACTTCACAGGTGACTGATGAGACACCACTATTGTTATGTTAAATATGGACTCAAGGCAGACAGTTTTACAATTATAATAAACATTTGATCAGGTATGGACTCAAATTATCGAACACCCCACGGAAATCCTAATTGTATCTGTATCCCCTGTCTCACAGTGTACATATCATTGTACACTTATTGTAGCATGTACACTTATTGTAAAAGGAGTTTGGAGATATACATTTATAATTGAATCCACAATACATCTGTCATTCTCTTTTGTAGAATGGGCTCAGTCACCTCAGTCACCATTAACTACCCAAAAAGTCTGGACCAAAGTATGCCAAAACCCCTGGAACATGGCAGAATAAAGGAATCAAAACCCGGCATGCTCGTAATTGAGAAGTGTGAGGGCGCTACGGTGGGCTGTGGCGGCTGGGTTCGATTCAGGAATGAGAAGTCAACTGATGATTCGGAATACTCTGAGCTTTACTGCTATGTTGATTCCGAGGGAAAATATCAAGGAGAGGCCAAATGGGACAACGACAAGAACGATCTAAACCTCAACCTTGCGTACAAATGGTCTGGTTCTGAGATGATTGTCGACATCACGTTGTAAAACAACCAATTCTCTGTTTCTTCCTTTTTTCCCCCTTCTCCCCCTGCTTTACTCCCCTTCCTTCATTCCTATTTGCACGCATACCTAATACTCATGATATGATGTTGATGTAATATTGATCTACTTCTGAATTTTGTTTCATGAATATCACTGATATTTCACCTGGGAACCCCTTTCACTTTCTGGCAAGGAAGGTACAGAGCATTGGCTGCCACTTAATGCTGTAATAACTTCAATAAAGCAGTACAGCTCTTACAGTGTGTGGGTTACTGGTCTCATAGTGAATGAACGATTAATGGTTTACAAGAATGAAAGGAGAGAAATGTAAGGTATGCATCACCTGTATTTCCAAAGTGGTTATATACATAAGAGGATATTTTATCTGTAGGTATAATCCTAAAGGAAGAGTATATAAACAGCATGTGGGAGGTGAAGAGAAGGCCAGACAGAGTGATGAGCATGAAACTGGACATAGAAGGGCTGATGATAAATGTCATCAGTGCATATGGCCCACAAGTACGATCTAAAAAGGGTGTGCAATCGAAAACATCTAGAAGAGTTCTGGAGTCAGCTAGAAGATGAAGTGGTAGAGGAGATACACAAGGGGGGAGAGTGGTGATTGGAACATACCTCAATGGGCATGTAGGGGAGGGGGACAGAGGGGATGAGGAGGTGATGGGTATATGGTGTAAAGGAGAGAAATTAAGGACAGATGGTGCTGGAAAAGCATGGAAATGGCTGTGGGGAACACCTATTTTAAGAAGAGGGAGGAACACAGGGTGACATATACGAGGTAGGAGCACAGAGTTGGACTACATTTTATGTAGGAGGTGCTAGCCTGAAAGAGAGCGGAGACTGTAGTTTAAATACCACAGGTTAACTATCCAAAGTATTGGGGAGTATAGAAGAGAAGTGAAGAGGAGAGTGCAGGCACAGTGGAAGAAAGCGTCAGGAGTTATTTGTGACAGAAGGGGACCAGCAAGAGTGAGAGGGAAGATGGTCATTTAGTGTGACCAGCGGTGGCACAGACGAAAAGACAGGAGGCGGAGCCGAAAGGAGAAGATACAATGTATAGCATTATATCTACATGTCTGGCATTTGTCCTGTAAAACTGGTACTGGTAACATTACTTTAAAGAGATGAGTGGTAGGCCCCCATAATGCTATATTCATCCTGTCAATAACTGCCTAGTCAAAAGTACCGTCTATTTTATGTTATTTATTATTTATTATTTATTTTTAAGACTTAAATGCATCTAGAAGAACACCAATTATGATGTGTTTATTTGTCCGTATACAGTATTATGTCCGTGCAGAATCATTACAAAAACAGCATCTATGTGTATCACAAAATGAAGCATTCAGGTAATGTTGATATGAGCATATATTGTTTGGGTATTTTTTCCCAAACAATAATTATACGTATGGTCTTGGGTAATTATAGATATCCAAATTAGCAGAACACATCTGTTCCAGCAGGGGGAGCCACCATCACATAGAAAATCTAATGCAAATTCTCTCTATCTCACACACACACACACACACACACACACACACACACACACTTCCAGTCACAACACAACCGACCTGATAGTGTAGATCAGCCTTCAATTCCAGAGCCACAAACCAACAGTCACAGAACATGTTTCACTGCCACACCGGGCCCCAACAGCAACAGAGCTACAGCAACAGAGCGTGGGGTAGCGTGGGGTAGCCATGTGTGTGGGGGTGTATGGGTGGGTGGGTGTGTGTGTGTGTGGGGTGTGTTTGTGTTTATAAAAGCTCTGACAGCAACAGAGCTACATCTTGAACAACATCAGCACATGACACGTACAGCATCAACAGCATAGAACAAAAACATCATACAACACAAACTGCAGCAGCAGAAGCAGCATCCAGCAAAGGATTATAGGGCATAGCAGTGGCGGCCATTTTGTGGTGTCACAGATAGAAAACCCATTATTTTTTTCCCATGGAGATTTAAGAATTTTTTTTTTTTATAAATTATTAAGCCTGGAACCAAACCATCCAGGATCCTGATGATACTTACGGATACTTGAGTAAAAGTACCAATACAGCAATTTTGAAATACTCTATTACAAGTACAAGTCTGGTATTCAAACTTTACTTCAGTAAAAGTACAAAAGTATTGGCCTCAAAATATACTTAAAGTACCAAAAGTAAAAGTACTCATTATGCACAAACCGTTACGATGTGACGCGTTGTGAGTTTGTAGATCGGCTATTTTCAAATTGCCTAACTACTGTATATAGGCTATAGGGCTGAAGTGGTATGTTTTGTAATAATAATCCAAATCTACAAAGTAACTAGTAACCAACGTTTTCAAATAATTGTAGTGGAGTAAAATACTTGTCTCTGGGATGTAGTGGAGTAGAAGTAAAAGTATTGGAAATTTAAAATACTCCAGTAAAGTAAAAGCTCCTCAAAATTGTACAGTACTTGAGTACATGTACTTAGTTACTTTATACCACTGACTAGGCCTGCATAGCCTGTTTTAGCATCACAATCAAACACAGCTCAACAATACAACATGACATGTTCACTTCACATCACATCACAACACACAACAATGCTCCATCCTGACTAGTTGTTGCTTTACCAAGTAAAATAAAAGTGAAATTAAACACACATTCCATCAATTCCTTTAATGCTAAGCCGCTAATTAGCTAAGCTAAGAGTCACCTGCAGAAACTCACCTCTGTTTGGTCAGATGGAGAAAATGTCTGGTCACAAGCGTGTTTATAGCAGCTTTCACCACTCTGGTAAACACTGACAACTCTACTCAATGTTCATGTAGAGTAATGTTACATTAGGGGTTGTTTATTTTGATCTTTTGCTTGCAAACATTGCAGAGCCTGTAACAAACTGTGTGTGTGTGTGTGTATGTGTGTGTGTGTGTGTCGGGGGGGGGGGGCAATTGGAGGACTTATCCACCTGTTTCCTAGGCTTTTCACTGTGTTCCACTTCCTGTCTTTTGATCCAATGAAATCCAATGAAACCGGTCACATGACTAATTTCAAATTTCAAAGTGCTACATGCCATAAAAAGTCAAGAAAAAGGTAAAAATCAAAAAATCAAAATCAAATTCAAAGCAATGCTAAGAGACCCCCCCTCCCCAGGACACAACTAATACAAAGCTGTAAGTTTAAAAACACACAACGGCATCAATAACTCTTGAACCGTAGGTCATACAATCAAAATCTCCGGATGCCTTGGATTATGATGCAACTCCAAATATAGGCCCTGGCCATTTGTGCCAGGCTAGATTTTCCCCATTTCACGTTTTCTTCCAAATACACTTTTTGCTAGTCCTCCTTTCAAATATTGTTCAAAAGTCACACAAATTGGTACATAGTATCTCTGGATCGGAGTCATGTGATGAAAATGTATCACTCAGTTAGCAGATTTAATTCTAATTGGCTATGACTGTCATCCAAATTTTGAGAACCCTAGGCTAGGCAACCCAGCCTGGCGGGGATCTGCGCTCCGAGGAGCACACTTTTTTTACGTTACTCTGTCGCTACCAGCAGTAGATTTCTTTCTACTGAACTGCAGTGATTTAACGTAGCCTTGGTGGCCATTGACCAAGCTGTGGGAATAGAACAGAGGATCGCATTTTCCTCCCGGACTCACGGTCCGCGAGTTATAATTTTACTCCTGCTATCAACCCCGATTAAGAACATAATCCTGGCTTTAATCGTACACGTTCTTAATTAAAACTAACATTATTTGGTTTCGCTATTTAGCAGGGCGGGAATATGCCGTTTTCAATACACAATAGTGCACTTGGTGATACAAGCGCGAAATTTGGCACAGATGTCCTTCATATGACCCTAATTGATAATCAACCTCTGGCCACGCAAAAATCCTAAGATTTCAAGATGGCCACCACCAGTTTTCAAATGGCTGCAACTGGGCCAATGTTTTGGACTATATCACTTTGCTGGGTGTTACGACCTTATAAGGTCTAGAGGATCATAAAGGCGTAACACATTTCAGACCAGTCAGGTTCAACAGAAAATGAGTACAGTTTATTAATTAACTTGGTTCACAGGGGAAAAACAAACAGGGGAAGCATTAACATCAGGGTGGCCAAAGCCATAACAACCCTACCTTTAAACGAAAAACACTCTAAACTTCACCCAAAACAAAAAGTACAATCTAAACTCCCTACCTAAAAGAAACAGGGGAAAAAGGGGGAACAAAGAAAATGGCAGCACACCCCTACCAGCTTCCCTGTTTGTAGGTACTCAGAAACAAGGCTTTGTAAATACTACGAAGGACTGGCTTATTAGAATTGTCTGTACCTTAAACACTCAGTATAAAGTTACTTTCGCACTAAGCTAAAAAGTATGGCACACAGCCTACAGACTTTAAGACACACTAGCTACACAACAAAAGGGTCTCAGCAATGTGGTGTGTGCAATGGTAAAAGAGACTTGTAGGCTGTTCTCTCCAGGATTTTATAGTGGCTGGTTGATTTGGGCCAGGTGTGTCCCCAATCTCCACGCCTCCAATCTCCATGGCCACTCCCCCCTTCATTCATCCTGCAGCACTCACAGAGGGTTAAACACACATTCCCCACGGTAACCGGTCAGGTGGGCACAAAAACCAACTGGGCACACCGGACAACTGGGCACACAGCCGTCTAGGCACACAGGTCAACTGGGCACACAGTCAACTGGGCACACAAGACAGCTGGGCACACATTCAACTGGGCACACTGTCAACTGGGCACACAAGACAACTGGGCACACAGTCAAGTGGGCACACAAGACAGCTGGGCACTCTGCTTTGATGTGCCCCCCCTTTCTATGAAATCCAGAGATTAGTGAACCCCTGCTGTGAATTGTCTGCTCCTGAGTTCCTGAGTGGACGCTCCTGAGTTCCCCCCCTCAGACAGCCGCATAATCACCCCCATAGGGTTAGGATGAGAGTTAGGTATAGGCCTCGGATGTGACAGTTTCCACTGATTCAACCTAGTGGTCCCTCCCCACTGCTTACACCTAATGGCCCTCCTCCACTGAGTTCACCCGTATAATCACCCTCCACCCAGGTTAGGGTTAGGGTTAGGGTTTGGGGTTAGGGTTAGAATGTAAGAGTCTCCACCGATTCAACCTCTACACACACACACACACACACACACACACACACACACACACACACACACACACACACACACACACACACACACACACACACACACACACACACACACACACACACACACACACACACACACACACACACACACACACACACACACACACACACGGGAGAGGCAATACACAGCTCACAACAAATGGATGAGGACGCTGTCAGAACTGCAAGGACACACTGCAATACACTATCTCAGTAACAGACATTACACAATGTCTCCCACCGTCTCTCTCTCACAGTGGGGGGGCGGGGGATACTTAAATATCAAAGGAACACAAAAATCCTTGGTAGTCATACGGTGTGCCCAGATGTCCATGTGCCCAGTCATCTCGTGTGCCCAGATGTCCGTGTGCCCAGTCATCTCGTGTGCCCATATGTCCATGTGCCCATTCATCTCGTGTGCCCAGATGTCCGTATGCCCACTTATCCGGTGTGCCCAGTTGTCTAGAAACTCGTGTGCCCAGATGTCCAGTGTGCCCACCTGACCGGTATTCACACCCACACACTATGGCCATATAGGGCCGTAACACTGGGGCTTATTTTAATATATGAGAATATGTTCTGAAGGTATTTCTACCAAGTACGATAAAAAATAACATTAGGTTCCAATATGGCGGCATGTTTTCCAATATGGCTGCCGATAAATTGCAGAAATGTGCATCTGCTTATGGTTTATCCACATGAGCTTGTAGTACATGTCTGTGTATTAATTACCATACACGGAATCCATTTATGGAACATTTGAAAGTGATTTATTAGCTTGGTAAAGCTTAGTGCTTACTTTTTGTTTTGTTATAATTATAAACACATTCTCATTTACAATGGTGGCTGCGCAAGTGACAGGCCAGTTTACTAGCAACTGCAACCACAGAGGGGTGTGCAGATAAGTCCAAACTTAAAACATTTGCAGTGTCCAGAACATGCTTTTTTACATCCACATCGTGTCAGCTTCTGGCATAATTTGGCAAACAGGACTGCACAAGAGTGACTTGCCCTGTATATGTCCTGCTTGGAATGCACTTCACTTCCATTCACTTCCTTGTAGGAACTACTTCTATGAAGTTCTATCGTACATGAGTACTATGAACTCCTCAATGACTTGCATAATATGTTTATCATTTATTGCAAAAGGTGTTGAACTTAATTTGGAGAAGTTGTCTGCCATGCTGACCTTTTTCCCTTTCCATGGAAGGACGAAACTGTGTGGCATCCCCTGAATGCATGAAAGAAGCAAAGACCTGATGACTTTGATTCAATAGCTGATGCAATTTCATGAACAGGGATCCATCTGAGATCCTTCCCTCCTTCCAAAGGCAATCCACAGCTAATTCAAGCCAAGTCTTTGAACAAGTGAAACTGTTATGTCAACAATGTCAGTATCTGAGGCAGAGCTCAGAGGATAGCATCTGACACATCATGATTCGCAGCTCAGATACTGACGTTGTTGTCATAGCAGTTGCACTTGTTCATATTAAGTAAGTCTGAGTCTTGTTGTCAGTATCAGCTGAGAACGCAGGGGTCTTATAGACCCCCTGGTATTGCTGAGGTGGAGCGCCACACTCACCGTACCTACTCATACACTGATCCTGACCGAACCCATGACCATGTGACCCGAAGGTGAAAGCTCTACCGACTGAGCTACCCAGACACAAAGACTTGGCTTGAAAAAGCTGTTGAAGAACCTCAGATGGATCCCCCTTCATGAAAATGCATCAGCTATTGGATCAAAGTCATCAGGTCTTTGCTTCTTTCATGCGTTCAGCAGATGCCATACAGTTTTGTCCTTCCACGGAAAGAGAAAAAGGTCAGCACCTGTTTGAGAAAATATCCCTATATATATATAAGTTTTTGTATTTATTGGTGAACATATTGAAAAGTCTGTTGCCCGGCCTAGGTCATTAAAAAGCTACCAAATCACTTTAAAATGTGCTATAAATTGATTCTGGGTATGGTAATTAATACAAATACATGTGCTACAACTAAGCTCATGTGAATGTACATTTATGCAATTTATCGGCAGCCATATTGGAAAATATGCCGCCATATTGGAACCTAATATTTTTTTTTTTATCTTATTTGGTAGAAATACCGTCAGAACATATTCTCCTACATTAAAATAAGGGGGAAATCAAAGATTTACAGCCCCAGCAAAGTGATATAGTCCAAAATGTTGGCCCAGTTGCAGCCATTTTGAAAACCGGTGGTGGCCATCTTGAAATCTTTTTGCGTGGCCAGAGGTTGATTATCAATTAGGGTCATATGAAGGATATCTCTGCCAAATTTCTCGCTTGTATCATCAAGTGCACTATGGTATCAATTTCCCGCCCTGCTAATTGTATTTATTATTATAGTAGCACACACGTGTTCAGTGCACAAACACGTTGATCAGTGTGTGTGTGTGTGTGTGTGTGTGTGTGTGTGTGTGTGTGTGTGTGTGTGTGTGTGTGTGTGTGTGTGTGTGTGTGTGTGTGTGTGTGTGTGTGTGTGTGCGTGCATGCATGTATGTTGTTAGTAAGCCAGCAATATGTTAGGGTCAGGGGTCATCACCATGCAAGCTTGTGATGGACATGTGCATCGATATTCTATTTTTGCCACAGACATACAAAATAAGTGATCAATACTGTTTTTTTTTAACTAGAAATACATAATGAACTCCTATTGTGCCATATTGTTTATGCCAATGTGCTATACATTTTACAATGATAGTATATCTGCATTAACCACTGAATAACAAAGAAATATAAGCCATTGTTTCAAAAGCCAATCTACAAGTTCACAACACAATACATTATGACATGTTGAGAGATTGTAGATCTGGTATTTTCAAAACATTTCAGAAATGTTTCTAATTATTTATTTATTTACTTAGCCTATAATGACATGTCCAAAATGGGGATGCCAGGGTTAAAGAGGTTACCTATTCTGAAGAAAACCTTAAGACTGCCAGGAGGCTAAGACAGGTATTAAATGTGGTCTATTCCGTATTTGGGATTTAAATAATTGGTTCTTATCAGTACAGTTAGTGCTTCCATCACACATTATGAGCAAAGGGCCATTTGGGTGCAGGTCATATGGTTATTATCGGAGGACAGTGTTACTTGAGGTCAGGTCCAGATCAAGTTCTACCAGTTCTACCATACCAATCGTAGCTTCGATAGTTGTGGTTTCTTTCCATTACGGTGACATCATCTTAAAACATAAAAGGTTTCTGCAATAAAGGATTAAACACACATTTTGCTATTTTCAGGTTACGATTAGCTATTATCAAACATTACTTCTAGCTGTCTTGTCCTCACCTGATGCAATCATCTACAGTACCTTGTACAATACCATTACGGTGACATCTTGATGAGAAATCTTCTATCATGATGAGGAAGTCTTAGACCTTGCATAGTTGTGATGTAAGATATTTGGAACAATAGAAAAAGAAAGGTCAGAGTCAAAACCATCATACTGTACGTACATGATGAGTGATTAGATAAGGATAAAGGGCATGACAGGATTTAAAGAATGCAGTGTCACAACTAGGTTCATGCAAGGGCTCTGAACTTTGATCAGAGGTGAGCAAATGTATAAGCTGGAGGTCTGATGGTGATTGTGGACCGCAGGCTGTGGCTCAAGGGTTTCCACTGCTTATGATTGTGGAGTGTTATTATAGATAAATATTGTTATTTTTCGACACTTTGAAACACTTTATCTCAATGGTGAAAATCTTTTTCAAAAAACTTTACTTGTCCAGTTCTGCCCTCCTTTGCTTTTGTAGCAAATGGATCCTTCTGAACAGATCTATTTTCGATATTTTCCTTCTGAACAGATCTATTTTCAATATTGTCATAGTTTAATTGTCTGACCACACCACATGAATCCATTGTCTTAAAACATAAAAGGTTTCTGCAATAAAGGATTAAACACACATTTTGCTATTTTCAGGTTACGATTCGCTATTATCAAACATTACTTCTAGCTGTCTTGTCCTCACCTGATGCAATCATCTACAGTACCTTGTACAGTACCACAAATCTCCTGCAACATATTAATGAGCATGTCATCCCGACACTTTAGAGTCGCCAAAATTATTCAAACCAATTTGAATTCAAAGGTTAGATTGCGAATATTTAGTATGTTTTAAATTGTCATGAAAAAGAAATGTACAGACTATAATTTGTATTTATTCAAAATAAATACAATTAAATAAAATGGGCCACGGACATAGACAAGTCTTGCCACGGACACGTTTGCCCGTGTACGGACATGTTGATGACCCCTGGTTAGGATAGTTACACATTCAGATACATTAAATATTTTAATAATAAACGGGCCCCTTTTGATACGAAGATAACCCACGGGAAAATTGAAGGTAGGCTATGCCACTGCACCTACAGTATGCAGACACCAGATGCAGTGTTGTCCTCGCGATTTCAGAATGTTGTTTTATGCCTATGACAACAGCTTGTAAATCAACACAATTAGTTGATAGAAGGCTGTGAAATGATCAGATTTTCAATAATAACAGACCAGGATCGAAAAATATGTGATTTGACCATTATTACAACTATTTAATTATGAGTAGTTTTCAGTGGCAAAGTATTCTGTCTGTGGGATTTATGTTAGTTGAAATAAGGTTATATTCTGGGCCAGATCTCACTAGTCATGATTTAACTTGATTTGGCCTCGATCGGACTCTCTCTGATACATCCAGGACGTCCCTTTTCGTGGTCAGGAATTATTTTGGTTGAAATCAGGTGATATTCTGGGCCAGATCTGACTAGTCTTGGTTTGACTGGATCTAGCCCCAATCGAGACGTCACTGATTCGTCCGGGTCCTGACTGTGCTTGCTGGGTTGCGTTCCAGACATCACAGCAGACAGGCTGCAGCCTTCAAGGGCCATTATTTCCGTCGGGAAGACGTCATATCACTGGCCCTGGCCTGGAGGGTGATGTCGAAGTAACCGATTCAATATTTATTTATTATAAAATGAAACTACACATTTCACAACCACACACACACACACACACACACACACACACACACACACACACACACACACACACACACACACACACACACACACAAAGCAAAGCAAAGCAAAGTTTGTTGTTTACCCAGGGTGTCGGACTAAGCACGAAGCTTGTTTCCAGCCGGACCCTGCATGGAAGCCTTGCTCAAGGGCTATTCAGCGGTGATTCATGATCGATGTGATGAATTGGGGAATCGAACTAGGGACCTTCCGGTATCAAGGCCGCCCCTCTAACCACTAGGCCACCGCTGCCACCAACACGGCTAGCCTGTTCCAGAAAAAAGAAAAGGTGTCAATAAACTAGCGTCCCCAACTCACTGATTGGATGTCAAAATGTAA
The DNA here is from genome assembly GCF_963454915.1 of Gymnoscopelus microlampas. NCBI lineage: Eukaryota > Metazoa > Chordata > Actinopteri > Myctophiformes > Myctophidae > Gymnoscopelus > Gymnoscopelus microlampas. Next base: position 8,234,767 of record NC_139948.1, read on the forward strand.
ATTAACCCGCCTCCCCCTCCCGCTGATTGGATGAGTCATAGAATGACCTATGCTGCGCTCAGAATAAATTGCAATACCCATCAACTCCATGCACACCTTCAGCAACATTTCGGTTGTCAAGACTTCTGCTCCAGTTATTGACATTTGAAGCATCTATACTTGTCAACTGAAACATTCTTCTCAAACTTTGTTCCAACTCAGAAGCATTGACAGGTAAACTTCCTCATTCAGAATATTTAGCATTAACTCAATAAGGATAATAATAATAATAATAATAATTATCATTATAATTATAATAGTAAAAGGATTGCTACCTCACCTTTTTTGTTTAATCAATTTTCTGCGGAACAATATAGACAATATATCAATTAATGTTGATCAATAGGGATTTTTTTTAAATCCCATTTAGATTTGGTTGTTTTCTTTTTTTTTTAACCATACTTTATGGTGGCTTATTGGGGCCAACTATGGGGTCACTGGGAGAAGAGAAATTGCAGAATATTATATTTAGAAAAACACTTTAGATCACGGGTGGGCATTGATGGGAAAATATGGCACATATTTTATCAGCATCCATTTTAAAGACTGAACATCACTTTACATTTTCTGGGCCTCTACATTTTGTGTCACGTTCTACATTTTGTGTCAAGTGTCACGACAAGTGCAAATTTTTCATTTCACCTTATGAACATAACATTGACTAAAACTACCTAAAATTGGTTAAAAACAGGATACGAGGCGTAGGCTGAAAAGTAAATGTCAAACTGTCTGAAACTTTAACTGAACTTTCCCACCTGTCCACATCCTGTCTGCACCGTATGCATAGTGGTGGTTTTTGCTAGAAAGTTGACATGCACCTCTTAACCCTTGCTGTCTTGGCTCCACGTGTGCCCTAACAGACTTGAGAACAACACGGAAAACACTTAGCACACCTTATGACACTGACGTGCATTTCTAAACTATCCAATCCAAACTCCCTTTTTGGGGATGGCCCCTCACTGGTTTCCTGTAGTATATAGTAGCATTACACATCCTGTTACATTAGAATTCTCCGCGATCTTACAGACTTTGGTTCTACTGACTCTGTTGTTCGTGCATCCGAGGCGCCTCCCGTTATTTCCCCTGTGTGGACTAATCGCTCTTGAGCCTTTACGAAACAATCATCTGGTATTTGATTTCACTTGTCTTGCATTATTGGTTCACATATTTCACAGTGTTGTTCCTGTGTATTGCTGTATTGAAATTAATAAATATGCTGGTTTTGAGCTGATGTGATCCTAGTTTAATGTCGTGTATGTACCCTCTGGGCAATAGGACATATTGAACAAAGACACTCCCCTCTTGGAGTGGAGTGCCTAGCTGGCGCATCAGCTGGTGACCTCCGACGCGGTGTCCTGTCCAGAGGTTAGCGACAATCTCCTGTCCGTTCCGGACCACCGCGTGGTATTTTTGAAATCCTTGATGGTACAATCAAGGGTACCCTACAAACAAGTTTGCTTTTAGCATAGCGATTGTACCATTCAAAGTATTTCAAACGTATTGTGCTTGACCAAAACTGTATTTTCCAAATCTTAGTATTTTAGTGAGGCGGATTGGCGAATTTATTTTCGCTCAATTCTTTTCGCACTAAAACCACTCTGTAAACCTTCTGACTATTGTCACTAGTTGAACCAATATATGCCCGCTATCCCACTGCGTATTTTGCCCCCTACAAGAGGCACGGACTGTGGACGTGTGACTCTTGGGAAATACCGTGGTTCTTATCGAGTGGTCCGTCGAAATTGACAAACCGGGCACGGAGTTATAGCCATCCGGTATACTGCAGGCTTGTGTTTTCTCGCGTGGCCCGACGAAAGCGTCCGAACCGGGCACGGATTACAAGTCATCCGGTATACTCCCGACTTGTTTGTGTGTTTATGTGTTTTCTCGAGTGGCCCGTCGAAAGCGTCCGAACCGGGCACGGATTACAAGTCATCCGGTATACTCCCGACTTGTCAGTGTGTTTCTCGAGTGGCCCGTCGAAAGCGTCCGAACCGGGCACGGAGTCATCCGGTATACTCCAGGCTTGGGTGTTTGTGTGGTATTGGTTCCCTAACCGGGATCTAATAACTTTGTGTTTTATGTCATATCTGTCCTCAGAGGTTGCTGTGTTGCATTCTCTGGTTGTATTCATCCCAGACGTTCAGGTTTGAACAGGGCTGAATTTGTGCATGGTTGATATAGCATTGAAATATATTGTGTCATATATATACGTAATATATTATATCATATTTAATTATAATATGTATAATTAGTGTGGTTGCCCAACAGGGCAACCAGACTATAGTACTCTATACACTTTATTTCTTTATAGATAAACAATACTTTAGAGCGCATCTCCTCCCACAGTTTTTATCCCCCAATGTCGTGCCACATATCAAAATGACCGTCTAAATCGGGAATCGTGCGCGTGTATAGGGCTAAGAGATTGGTTGAATAGTTTAATTGATATTAATTTATTAGTGCATTAAATTTCCCCATCCACTTTAATGTAAAAGTGAAAAAACTCAAATTCAAGTATTTTTTTCTCAGAAACCTTAACAGCTAGAGTTATCAGATTTGGAGGGATAATTTATAATTAAGTCCGAAATTATTGAAAAAAATATCACACCATTCGGCCTCATGGTGGCGCTATAACAGCCCCCTTTACGTTTTGGCCCGTAACTCTTGAACCGTAGGTCCTAAAATCAAAATTTCTTTTCACCTGGATTCCTTGGGTCACTACGCATCTCCCCATATAGGCCACGCCCATTTGCGTCAGGATAGATTTTTTGATATTGATTTATTTCTGCATTAAATTTCCCCATCCACTTTAATGGGAATTGCAAAAACTCCCATTCAAGTATTCTTTTCTCGGAAACCGTAAGGGCTACAGTTACAAGATTTGGAGGGGAGGTTAATAGTTTTTTGCGAAATTATTATGAAAATAATCACACCAGTCGGCCACATGGTGGCGCTATAACAGCCCACTTTACCTTTTGGCCTATAACTCTTGAACCGTAGGTCGTAAAATCAAAAATTTTTTTTCCCTGGATTCCTTGGGTCATTACGCATCTCCCCATATAGGCCACGCCCATTTGAGTCAGGATAGATTTTCCGCCATTTTGAATTTTCTTCAAAACACACTTTTTGCTCCTTTTCCTACAATGTTTTTCCAAATCTCACACAAATCGGTACACATGATCTCTGAGCCCATGCGGTAAACATATCCAAACGGCATTTTCATAGACCTTACCTTCGTCCGTAAATGGCTTCCAAAGTTAGCGGGAGGGGCCCGTTTTACCAAAAATGCCAGAAATCACGAACGAAACGTCCGGTCAATCCCAAATTCAAATCACATGTCGAGGGTGGTTTACTCAACAAATTCCCAAAAACATTTCCACTTTGACCCATAGGGGGCGCCACAAATGCGCAAAATGTAACCGTTTGATGCAAAAACATTATTTCGGGGTGGATCGATCCTTTCAAAATGAAACGCAAGCGATCTCATGAGAGACGTGACAATGTAATTGGCGCAGCCTCCGACGTTATTCCTCCCGGCCTATTCCTCGAGTCCCGGCGGCCGCGACCCGCGACCGGCGTCGGCGCAACCACACTCTGCAATTTCCCCGGAATTGCGACGCGTCTAGTTATGTTATGTATTGTATAGTATATGCTTGATGCAGTGTGAGCGTTGTAACACGCTATGATTATTCTCCAACGATATACATAATTTTATAGCATTGATATATATTGTGTCATATATATATGTAATATATTATATTATATTTAATTATAATATGTATAATTATGTTATGTATTGTATGTATATAATATATGGTTGATGCAATGGGAGCGTTGTAGCACGCTACTAGTATTCTGTAACAGTATAGATATTTTTTAATGATCCATGTCCAATTTACATTGGATCTGGGACACTAAGTTGGAATATAAAAAATTGGGAAATTGATTTGATTACAAAAAAAATCAATATTTGTGTTGTAACTCCATATTCCTCTCTTCCCGTGCAAGAGGGTGTGTGTGGGTTTTTAGAAATTGTAGGAATTGAATGAACGTTTGAGGCACATGACACGTTCTCCATTTATCGTGTGCCCACAATAGATCACCAGCCAACGTTTGTGTCCCTAAACCGGACAGTCTGTTGGTTCAAAGGTCATTTATTGGGACTTTACATACTCCACTTAACTGATTTGGGAGGTATATTTTATTAAGTTTTGGACACCGCTCTCCTTGTGAAGGAAAGTGTCCGTTGCAGTGATATATGTGTTAAACTGCACTGCATAATTAAACTCACTGTAGTCTCCACTGGGGGTTTCTCTGGAAGATGTTTATATATTTTAAAATCACAAGGAAATACATTTCCTTTGATCATAAAGCCCAGTAGGATTACAATAGACACAGCTACTTTGATAGATAATATATTTACAAATTACATTGACAGCAAAATAACAAGTGGATTACTCATAAACGATATTACTGACCATCCTCCTGTTTGGTATAAATAAATGATCCCTGAATTTAAGTAAAACTAAATTATGATATTTGGCATAAGGAAAATAAATTGTAAACTAAAAATTAAAATGAATGATGTTGAGATAGAAAGAGTGCATGAAAATAAATGTTTGGGAGATAGTAAATTAAAATGGAAATCTCTTATAGATAATGTAAAAAATAAAAATGTCTAAAATGATTGCAATATTACATAAAACCAATCATATTCTAAATCAGTCACTGTATATATTATATTGTTCTCCTAATAGTCCCATATATTACGTATTGTGTGGAAATATGGGGGAACACATATAAAACTAACACAAACCCAATATTCATATTACAGAAGAGAGCTATTAGAATAATAACAAGAACAGATTACTATGAACCAATACTAATACACTTTTTATCAAATTAAATACCTTAAAATTCGATGATCTGGTTCACTTCAAAAACTGTGCTAATAGCATACAAGGCGCACAATAATCAACTCCCGATCTGCATTTAGAGGCTGTTTGAAGCTAAAGGGACCAGGTATTGGTTGAGGGGAGCTAATATTATTAATATTATTAAGGTAACTAAGACCAGAACAAATATTTAAAAAAACATGTGTTTCTGCAAAAGCAATACAAATATGGGATGACTGTAAGAATGATTTAAAAATATGTAGTTCTATTGGCAAATTTAAGAAAATGTCTAAAATGAATATGGTAATGAAATATATTAATAATATAATATGATATGATAATTATATACGTTGCTATAGGAAATAATAGTGATGTGTAAGTGTTCATTATGCAATTATTTAAACTATAGAAATATTATCAATGATTGATTATGCAATTAATTTTCTGTTTTATATAGTTTAGAAATATTATATATATATATATATATATATATATATATATATATATATATATATATATATATATATATATATATATATATATACATATTCATATTTATATAGCATAGACAAAAATATTTTTCAATGATTGAGTAGTATACAATTGATTTTATGTATTAAATAGATTATTTAATGCAAGAAGGGTAGGCACTATAAGCTAATAGCTTCAGCCTACGCCTTTTTGGTCAAGCAGTTATGAGTTATGAGTTAGTTATGAGTGAGTTATAATAATAATAAACTTTAACTAACTAACTAAGATGTACTTGACTCCCATCCAACGCTCCAAGGGCGAATATTGGCCCATCACGATCAAACAAATAGCCAGTTTACAAGCTTATGAAGATGGTCTCATGGACCAGGCCAAGAAAATCAGTTCTCAGCTTTGGCTAGCTCCTCCAGCCAAGGCTGAGAGTAGACACTGCATAGCCTCTAGGATTCTTTCAGAGCCTATTGCTCTCAGCACCACGGTGAGGTCTCTCTTGTAGCTGAGGCGAATTGATTTCATATTTTGTGTTTGAGACTGAGGTCTGTCTTTTTTTTTTTTTTTTTTTAACAGCAAAATCTAGATAAATACATATGATAGAATACAGAGAAATCCCCAAACTATCGTAATATAAAGCAAGCAATAGAATAACTGCAAACAAATTAAAAGTTTAGGCTATCAATATCATAAAAAAGTAGTGACCTCACCGCTCTGATAGACAAGAAAAAAAAGAATCCTTTTGCAAACCACATCCATGTTCTGTTTGTTTGTCCACAATGATCTAAATGGGAAGTTTATTTTAGAAGCTAGAATGTGACAGTTTTAGTCTGTTTTTGGTGCAGCACAGTCCTCGTTTAAGTGAATTGCAGGGCAAATCTTCGCCAAGCCAGGGTGACCTACCCAGGCCCATGAAATTCATATGCAGGCATAGTAGCCAATTAGAAGGAAATCTACTAAAGCTGACTCATATACTGAGATGGAACCATATTTTGGATATATATTATCGCTGTTGGGTGGAAACCTTATATATTTTTTATTATTATTTTAAAACAATTTATAAATGGTGAAAATAGCCAATCCACAAGCTGTAATTATTAATAATTACGAAATACTATATTTTTAAAGAGTGAAAAAATCAACTAAATCATTATTAGTGCAAGTTCAGTCACATTTCATTTGAATGAGAATAACTTGTGGGGGAAAATGCATAAAGTCTCTAATCTGTGAGTCCAATGTGATTAATGTGACCCCTACTTCAGTCAGTGAAGTCCAGGGCTGAATGTGACATATTAAGACCTATATAACTAATATAGGAATATTGGTCATTTGCCAACACATTATTTTGTGAAATAAAGGGGTTATATTTCACGGATAGTTATACTATTCTTATACTATAATAAAATAAAATCATCCTTAACCGTCAAGTTAAATTCATTATTTCCGTGGACTTAAAGTATATACATTTTTTGACGGCCTTCCTGGCATGGCATTAGGCCTTTGTGCCCTTCAATAAATTACAACACCAAAGGCCAAGTGGCCTTGCTCCTAAAATGACTAAATTCCAGGCCTGCCTGGAACGCATTTTTTTTCCTATTTTCTTTTCTTTTCTTTTTTTTAAGAAAAAGTCATTATTATCATTTTTTTACTTTCAATAAATCATATCCACTTACAAAAAACACAGTGAGTGCTGGTATTGAGGCGGTACTAATGAGCGTCGCGCCTGTCACAGACATGCGCAGAGCAAGTTCTGTCAGGGAACTGACAGTGCTGTGTGGTGGCCTACTATAGGACCGCATCAGCTTCACGTGCTCATACACTCATCCACTCACACTCATTTCATTCTCAGACCGCTCTATTTAAGCTGGAAGGTTGCACTTCTCATCCTGCTTGCTTTAGCTGCACATTGTTGCTGTGCTGCTGTCATTCATTCATTGCTGTGCTAAATTGCTGCTCAGTAGGCTGCCTACCTGATGTGGGTCCGTTTCTTGCTGCTGCTTTTTGTTATGCTGCTATCTCCGAGCGGTTTGCTCCTTACCAGCTCGGACATGGACGAAGCTGATATTCTGGCTGATTCCCTGGTAGATATAACTCCAGTGGCTGTGACTGCTATTCCAGAGACTGTAGAAGACAATCTACAAGTCCGCAGGAGCTTCCGTATAACCCAGAAGCAGCTGTCAATACAGGACTGGCCAGTTAACAAAATTCTAGAAAATCTTTTTTCTCCATGAGATTTCACCCCCCTTGGGTTTGTCTCACAATGAGCTGTTTGACTTCTTCTTGTCTGTCATCGAAGAAGGCGAAGCCCGGTATGGCGATTCTACCGCACACAAAAAAGCTGCATCGAAAAGGAAGAACACCACGCCGACCGCTACGCCATCCAGATCAACAAAAAAATCCAGGAATCCCTCCTCCGCCTCTGCTGTTCCACCAGAAGGTGATCCAGTCCTGTCAGCGCTGCTTGACATTAAAGTATCCATCAGCCAGATGAACAACCGTATCACCACACTGGAAAATCCAGCAATAGCTTCCACTTCAGCCTCTGCGTCCAACTTTTCCAGTCACCTGCCGGCCGAGCCGGGTCCTGCTGCTGCTGCTTCTCCTGTCACTGTGCCGTTGCCTCTCACTACTACGACTCCTCCTCCTGCTCCTCTCTCAGGCGTCCCGTCCAGGCCAGTAATGTTCCCGCAAAGAACCCTGGGAACTGCAGTCCCAGCGGTGGCTACAGGCGTGCCTTACATCTCTCCTGCTGCGGGTATATCTGCGAGCCTGCGCAACCAAATTATAGCAGGTAATGATGTTAACCTTGTCAAAATTCTTTGTGCCGCTGACATGATTGACCAACGTCTAGTAGACTGCGGGGATTTCACTTTCTCTCTAAAAGAGAGCGATCCGCGCTTATTAAAAAATCTGACGCTGGCAGAGTTTAATGTAGGTTATGGAGTCTTCAGAGATGTTTTGTGTGAAGAGTTCCCAGAGAGGAGAGTTGAATTGGACAGTTACCTGGCTATTATATCCGACCTGGCGCTGTCGTATGGCGGGACGCTCTTTTATGAGTATCACAAATCTTTCTCCAGCAAAGCTGCTATGTATTTGCAAAGATTCAACACACGTCTCGATTGGGCTGTGTTAGACCTGGAACTGTTCAGCAGGCACTTCACTGGTCACCGTTCCCTATCTTGCTCCATTTGTGGCTCCTTTAACCACTCTACAAGCCTCTGTCCCAGGGCAGCGTTTAAAACCTCGCATCCCAGCAAACCCGCGCCGTTCAGATCCAGTGGTGCTTTTGATGGTGATAGAGAGGTGAAGCGTGAAGTTGGTACTCCTATTTGCATCAATTTCAATGAATCTGTTTGTTCGTACCCTAATTGTAAGTTTTTGCACATTTGCAGCATGTGCAACGACAGCCATCCAAGGGCCGTGTGCCCACGCCTGTCCCGCCCGGCGTTTTCGGGGAAGAAAAAATAAAACACCCATCAACCCCGATCAACGTGCCTGAACTCTCTCATTGTTTAACTAAACACCCAAACAGATGTTTCGTTAACTACCTCATCACTGGTTTAGTTCAAGGGTTTTTAGCAGGTCTCTGTTATTTGCGAAATGTCTCTTTTGTGTGTAAAAATTTGCTTTCTGCACTCAGAGAACCAACTGTGGTAGATACTCTAATAGAGAAAGAGGTTAAGAAAGGGTTTGTGATTGGTCCGTTTACTAAAGCTCCATTTCCTATATTTAGGATCAGCCCAATAGGAGTTGCAACGCGTAAATATTCTGGGAAAAAGAGGCTAATTATTGACTTGTCAGCCCCTCACAATAATTCTAGTCATCCCAGTGTTAACAGTTTAATTCCACTTGAACAGTTTTCTTTATTTTACGCTACAGTTGATCACGCAATCAAATTCATCAAACAGGCAGGTAAAGGCGCTTGGTTAGGTAAGGCAGATATTTCAGACGCCTTTAAAGTCATGCCTCTCCATCCCTCCCAGTGGCATCTCTTTGGGATTAAATGGAAGTCCAAATTTTATTTTGCAGTCCGTTTAACTTTTGGATGTCGCAGTAGCCCCCGCATTTTTGACACACTGTCAGAAGCGCTTTGCTGGATATTATTGAACACTTGCAAATTACCTTTCGTGTTACATTTGCTAGACGATTTTCTGGTGGTCGATTTTCCCAACTCTGTTCCTGCTAAATGCATTGATGCCGTTAGAGGGCTTTTCAGTAAATTAAATGTGCCTCTCTCAGAGGAAAAAACGGTGGGGCCTGCTACTACCCTCGAGTTTCTTGGCATAATGTTAGATAGCAATTTAATGCAAGCGTCTCTGCCTTCAGAGAAACTCGATCGCATTCGAGAAATAATTTCTGCTTTCACAACTGCTGCTAAGATTATTCTAAACGCGAATTGCTTTCTTTGCTGGGACACCTTAATTTTGCTATGCGCATTATTCCTCAGGGGCGCGCTTTTATTTCCAGGCTTCTTGATCTGGCAAAATCTGTGCATGATTTGCATGATGAAATCAATCTAGACGAAGGATGCCGCTCAGACTTACGCTTTTGGTCACTGCTGCTAAATGACTGGAACGGCATTTCTTTCTTTTATAATGATTTAGTTGAAACTTCTGTCTCTTTAGCGTTTTACACGGACGCAGCTCCTTCTTGCGGCTTTGGGGGAGTGTACAAAGGGGAATGGTTTTCAGATAAATGGCCAGTAGAAATAATATCTTTACCAGCAGATGTGAAATCGATTGCATTATTTGAGATTTACCCTATAGCGGTGGCTTGCATTTTGTGGGGAAAATTCTGGAATAGGAAACGGATCACTGTGTTCTGTGACAATGAAGCTGCGGTCAAAATAATTAATAAAGGGCGCTCATCTGTACCAGTCATTAATAGGTTAGTCAGGCGTATAACTTGGACCTGTGTTATGGATAATTTCATTCTAAGGGCTGCTTTTATTCCAGGGTTTAACAACAATGTAGCTGATGCTTTGTCCCGCTTTAAATTGCAGGAGTTTCATGCCCTATGCCCAGAGGCAATGCCGACGGGTTTGAAGTGCCCAGCATTCAGTCAAACTGTGCTAGACTAAATTGTGTCCTGTCTACTTATTTAACTGCAGCAGCAAGTTATATGAGGTTAGGCCTGTCAAAATCGACATTAAAAGCCTATGACTCTGCATGGTCCTACTTTTCGTCTTTCTGTGCTGCTTTCTGTGTATCTCCTCTCCCCGTCAACATGTCTGTAGTATGCGCTTTTTTAGTGCACTGTTTTGAGTCTCGAAAAATGCAGCCTTCCTCCATCAAAGGCATTTTAGCCGGGATTCAGTTTCATCTCCGCTGCAGAGATCCTACAGTGAGTAGTTTACTCGGTAATCCGTCCGTCCGTCTCCTCCTTAATGGTTTTAAAAAACAAAACCCAAGAGTTAAAGATAAACGCCTTCCTATTACACTTTCAGTACTCCACACATTGGTGCTCAAACTTCGTCAGGGGTTTTTTGGTCCGTACATAGATCTTTTGTTAGAATCGTTTTTTCTCTCTGCTTTCTATGGGTTTCTGAGATGTGGTGAATTTTGCACGGCTACTTGTTCATTTAATCCCACGCATGATCTTTCCATGTTTGACTTAAGTTTTGATGCTCACTATTTCACCATAAAATTAAAACACTCAAAAACTGACTATTCTGGTAAAGGCATATCTGTGGTAATAACAGAAACTAACACTGATCTTTGTCCATTCTCTTCCATGTCACGTTATCTGCAATGCCGTTCACCTGCCAATGCCAACGAGCCACTGTTCATGACGGATTCTGGGAAAGCCATGTCTGGTCCTTGGTTCTGCAAAAAACTTCGACTTCTGTGTCAAGGCTGTGGGCTGCCTCCTGATCGCTACACATCTCACTCCTTCAGGATCGGCGCCGCTACCACAGCGGCATCAAAAGTGCCAACCGCAACGCTCAAAGCTTTGGGCCGGTGGTCCTCTGCAGCTTATGAAAGCTATGTTAGGCTAAACACAAAGGACATCATTCAGGCTCAAAAACTGATGAGTGAATAATGTTGTAGCTTGCTATTACTGCTTATTACATTACTACTGCTGTTATGCTGCTATGGGTATAATAAATACTCTTAAACTTGCTATCATTTACTCGTTCAATTGCTGCTCCAGGTGGTGCATGGGTACTGATTTCAGATTCTTTATCTAAGAGATAGGATGTCCTTTTCGATTCGTATAAGCGGTGCGGCACCGTAAGGTGGACATCAATTTACGACACCGTTTAGGACACCTGAGTTCAGGATCAGCAGGCGCTCTGCTGAACACATAGATTTGATCACATAATGCTAGTATGACCAGTGTCTGATCCAAGAACACTAGCTGTGTTTCTGTCTCCAGGTGGGGGGATATCGGCATGGTCTTCCTGTATCAGGAGACAGTAGGTGCTCTGCTGTACACATAGATTTTATCACATAATGCTAGTATGGCCAGTGTCTGATCCAAGAACACACAGCTGTGTTTCTGTCTCCAGATGGAGGGATATCGATATGGTCTTCCTGTTTCAGGAAACAACAGGTGCTCTGTTGTACACATAGCTTAAGGTTGGTGCTGAATGATCTGCTTTTTGGGGGATTCTGACATTTGCGCTGTTTTGGGGGATTCTGAGTCCCTATGGTTGGGAAATGCGCTTTATCAGAGTACCTAAAAGCAGATCCAATTCATCGCCAAACCATAATAAATATATTGCTCATTTTATATTCAATAAATATATCTTATCCTTCATGATTTGTCTTTTTCTATTTCTGAGTTACCCTGACAGAAATGAGCGTCGCGCCTGTCACAGACATGCGCAGAGCAAGTTCTGTCAGGGAACTGACAGTGCTGTGTGGTGGCCTACTATAGGACCGCATCAGCTTCACGTGCTCATACACTCATCCACTCACACTCATTTCATTCTCAGACCGCTCTATTTAAGCTGGAAGGTTGCACTTCTCATCCTGCTTGCTTTAGCTGCACATTGTTGCTGTGCTGCTGTCATTCATTCATTGCTGTGCTAAATTGCTGCTCACCCTCCACCACCCCATGCTACCACCTGTTGTTTTTGGATCTGCTGTTTATGTACTGGGGATTCTGAGTCCCTATGGTTGGGAAATGCGCTTTATCAGAGTACCTAAAAGCAGATCCAATTCATCGCCAAACCATAATAAATATATTGCTCATTTTATATTCAATAAATATATCTTATCCTTCATGATTTGCCTTTTTCTATTTCTGAGTTACCCTGACAGAACTGTGTTTGCGCTGATTAGAAATCATTATTAATTGTGGCCCTTAAGAAATGTTAGAAACTACTGAATACCGCATACGGTATGCGTGCAATTTAGGTTTATTTAGTTACCTTTTTTTTTATTTTATTTTTTATGCTTTTATTAACTTTTAAGTAGTTATACTTATATTTGTAACCTTTTTACTTACCTTAATTACTTTTAAATAATTTGACTCCATATAGTCAATCAATATACTCCAGTTTGTTACATTTAAGTACTCATTTTAGTGACTTTTAAGTACTGTTACTTAAATCAGTCAATTATTGTCCTGACTTTTGATATTTTTACTAATTTTAATTACTTTTAAGTAATTTTCACTCTTTATAATAACTTTCAATTTGTTTTACTCTTTTTTATTTACCTTTAAGTTCTTTTTACTCATTTTTTACTTTAAAATACTTTTTTACTTGTTTTCACAACCTTTAAGTATTGTTACTCTTTTTTATCAACTCTTAAGTATCTTCACCCACTTTATTTACATTGAAGTATATACAGTATATGCTACCTACAACTTATATATATATATATATATATATATATATATATATATATTTCTTTATTTTTTACTCATTCGAACAACTTTGATGTATAAGTACTCATTTTAACTAAGTTTAAGTATTCTTACTCATTTGAAGTACAACCGAGTGTTTCTTCTCAAATTTTACTGAAGTTTTGTTGCTCAATTTATTTACTTTAAAAGTATGTTTTACTGATTTTATTTACTTTGAAGTATCTTTTACTCATTTTTACAACCTTTTAAGTATTTTACTCAATTTAAGTACTCAAGTACGTATTTACTTTTAAATAATTGTTCTCATTTTTTACTTTTAATATTTTTTTTCTCACATTGAAGATCGGTCGTTTTAGTGTGTGTGTGTGTGTGCATGTCTTTAAGAATAGTTGCTAGAACATTTTATAAATATACAACTTCAGTTTAATTTTTTTTCTTTTTTCTTTCCCCAGTTGTTTTCTGTTTATACATTTCTTGTTTCTTTTCTTGCACACATCATAAGCAAACTCTTTCAAATCAGCTTGTGATTTCATCTTGGGGTATTTCTCTCTAACCGCAGCGAGGGCAATAGAAGAGGGAGCCCCCGGTTTCATCTTTGACCAAATCTAGATTAGTCTACCCCACGTAAACATTTGCCTTAATAATGTTTCACTTTCCTTTCAATATTTTTAAATTGAATTTAATATCATACAATATTGAAACCACTCAGGATGAAATCTCTTTTACTCCAAATGAGTTCTTTATTTTTTATATATTTTTAATATATGTATGTTCTGTCATCATGTCTGTGTGCTCACGGCGGGGAGCTGCTTAGCCTCCATTGAATTCATTCTATAACACAACTCAGTTAAATTATCCCTAATACGATTCAATATATTATAATACTATTTAGAAACATTAACTATGATATTATAGGAATTAAAAGTCATTTTGACTTTTTTGAACAAGTTTTTATTTTTTTTTATCATTTAAAATATGTTTTTTGTTGAGCTTGTCGATCTGCTATTTTTTAAATTTGCATTATTATCTCTAGGTACTGTTGTGTACTCTCTCATTTTTAATGTACTCCTCAGTAGAAAGGTGTTTATACCTTGTTTCCCATTGCTGTATTCTAATTTAAATTTCTTTTTGAGAAAACAACTTTCTTAATATTTTTTCTTTGGTTCTGCCTTATTTTAGTTTTTCTTTCACATCGGCAAATGTATTCTTTGTGAGTGTCAAGAGGAGGGAGTTGGTGAATATTTGATATAACTTTGTCCAAATCAGGTCACAACACCTGCTAAATGTGATACAGGGCGATAACTTTAATTTTATATTTTGTTCCAAATTGTTTTAAACTTTATGTTTCATACTGCAGTCAACTGTAGGCCTACTACCATGCCGAACAGTACATTTGATTTCCGGATTTCTGCTTATGTCCTGGATACTGTAAGAGTCCCCGTGACTATCTACAATAAGGAAGTATTTCTGGATTTTAGGACTCATATCACGTAAGTTTTCCCAGTATAAAGTGTAAATTTATGTATATTATGTTCAGACGTGTATCGTTCCATTCCAAAAAAAACTTAGACCTTTGTAGGTCTGCTTGATTGTTCACACTTCACAGGATCGCAGCTTCACATGAGGTCATGAGAGCATCCACACCCAACGGGCACGTGACCCGGGCTTCGGCCGAACTGAAATGCACAGAATCCTCATTGACCCGAAATGAATGTATTCTGGTCAATTATCGCTCTGTAAAACTGGTACACTGGTCAGTTTTCTTTCCTGAGACTGCGGTCCTCGGTGTGATGTCATACGGCTCACACCGCTGCCAGGTCACTGTGAGGTAATTTGGACCCTGACAAGATTTTGAAAGTAAGGTTGTAAGATGGAACGAAACAACTCTGATATTTTTGATAATTATAATTAAGTTTACTGCAAGATGCAGGGTACCCTTCCTGTTTCTTTTCAATACATTTTGGGAACTTGGTGAGGTGTGTCCTTACTGTCATTAAATAAAATAACCATTTTATTCTTTCAATTAAAACAGCACTGTCTCAGTGCAGAAGTGAACTTTTATATCTTATCTGAATAACTACACATTTATTTACTTAATATTATTATTTTTTCTCCTCGTAATAATACATTCCTTTACAATTCCCGAGAAATTCAGTCTACATATCTGGACATGTCTGCCTTGTTATATAAACATTATTACATTTTTATTTTCATTTATTTTTACTTTATTTTTTGATGTCATATACCGTTCACAAAACCATATAACCAACACCACCTCTGCAGGTGTTACATGGATCTGTGATAGCATCGGTTACCACTATTTGCCCGAGAGCTGGAATGGATGCTGCTATCCTGCCATACTTACTTACTATGGCATTCGTTCCATTCCAGCGTTTGTCCCACCCACACGCCCCGCACTGGCTACGTGCCAGACAATTCTTATACAGGTCACACATACAGAAGGTTATATAATGTAATGGACACCTATAGAATGTCCATTCCAAGGAGGGAATATATATACATACATACATAATAAGTACTCGAAATGCCAATTTCCTTCGCCAATTCTTAATTCTTAAAAAATATATATATATATATTTTCTTCTCCCTCAGACACCATGCATTACCGCACTACTCTAGTCCTTCACCTTACCCTGCAAGCAAATCCACCCTCATCCTCCACTTACTGTTCGCCACACACCACGCACACCCCACCCCTTGACACGACCCTTGCTGAATATGAGCACACCACTCTAGTAATAAATATGAGCATCCTTACGACCCTACTACTCGCATATCTGGCCTGGCACACATACCTACTGATCCAAAAGCTAACCCTTATCACCAACTGCGACCAAAACCCCCACAAGAGATGTGGGGGTTTTTGTGGGGGTTTTCACGGAAGCAGCAGAGCTGCTGTTTCCGTGTGCGCTGCTCTGCGGCTGCACCGCGACCTCAGAGGGCCTTGTATGCCTTATTGTTTTCGTTATTTGTGTTGTCCGTGTGCCTATATGTCGTTACATGTTATGGGATACAAGATGAGAGCGGTAGAAATAACTCTGCTGCTGATCCTATGGACTATCAACTCCTGCTTGTCGGTCGAACAGACTCAACTCGACACAAACATCTGGCGTGAAGACGGCGCGACCGGGACCGCCTGTGTGTACAGCCGAGCTGCACTGCTGGCATTACGGCCGCCGGAGCCGAACACAACGGCAAACCACGTCCACCTACCGGTGTTTGATAACATCCCCGTGGAGTTGATCCGAGGAAAGAGGAAGAGGAGACGAGGGAAAAGAGGGGGAATTCGGACCCGACTACGGAGGAGATTCACCCGCCCCCCGCTCCCTTCTATCGTTCTGGCCAACGTGCGTTCTCTGCACAACAAAATAGGCACGATACGGACATACACCAGGTACAATCATGATTTTCGTGAGGCATCACTGTTATGTTTCACTGAGAGCTGGTTACAGCCATCAAAACCAGACTCACTTTATGAAGTCCCCGGATTTACTATGGTACGACTGGACAGAGGTGGAGGGCGTGGTTACGGTGGTGTATGTGTGTACATAAATGATCTCTGGTGTCGATCCTTCTCCGTCAAACTTAGGATATGCGACGATCCCAACGTGGAGATCCTAGGCATGACTTTAAGACCTTTCTATCTTCCCCGCGAATTTGGGTGCATTTTACTGTTTCTAGTATATGTGCCTCCTAAAGGGCCGGGAAGAGCTGCACAAGCAGCAAAAACCATTGCTGACTGTGTACACGGACTGCAACTGCAGTATCCAGAGGCACCAGCCATCGTGCTTGGGGACTTAAATCAGTGCTATCTGGACACCGTGTTGCCAGGATTTGAACAATATGTTAAGGATGCGACTAGGAAAAATAACATTCTGGACAAGTGTTATGTGAACATTCCAAAAGCATATGTTGCCACGGTTGGGCCGCCTATATTGACCTCTGATCATAATGTCGTGTGCTTGACTCCAGTCTATAAGTCAAAACTGAAGAGGGGAAAACTGGAGAAGAAAGTAGGACATGGACAAATGAAAGCAAGGAACAACTAAAAGCATGCCTGGACTGTACAGATTGGGACACATTTAGAGAAGGTTCATTGGACAAAATAACCAATGTTACAAATGATTATATTAATTTTTGTGTACAGCTGGTTGTTCCTACAAAGGAAATTAAAATCTTTCCGAACAATAAATCATATGTGACCAAGGACATAAAAGATGTAATAAATGAAAGGAAAATAGCCTTCATAAACAAAGACTTCGGTGCACTCAAGTTGACGGAAAGAAAGCTAAAAACAAAAATGAGGCAGGCAAAATTGACACATAGACAGCATCTAGAGGATGCGTTTAAAGCCAAAAATCACAAAAAGGCGTGGGATACTATGAAATCCATGACAGGAATGTCATCCCCAACCAAACCTATTGTGACAGATAATGAACTTGGCTTTTCTAATGACCTAAATACTTTCTTTGCCAGATTTGAATCATTAGGCGATTCCTCTAAGTGCACTGAAATACTCAAGGCTGTAACACCAGCCCCCTCAGACAGAATTGTCATCACTGAAGAGGATGTCAGAAAAGTGTTTCGGTGTACTAACACAAGGAAAGCTAATGGGCCGGACGAGTGCAGTGCTTTTCTCCTCAAAAACTTTGCATCTGAGTTGGCTCCTGTGTGGCAACCAAATTTTCAAACCTCTGTAGACACACACACAATTCCTCTGTGTTGGAAAACCTCACACATAAAACCACTAGCCAAAATCCAATGTCCATAAGAACATAATGATTATAGACCCATAGCTCTCACTTCAGTGATCATGAAATCACTGGAAAGAATACTGTTGCAACATCTTGTAAGTATAACTAAAGACAAATTTGACCCCTGTCAGTTTGCTTATAAGAAAGGTTGCGGTACAGAGGATGCGGTTGTCACACTGGTCCACTTCATTACAAAACACCTAGATAAGTCTAATAAGAATTATGCAAGGGTGCTGTTCTTAGACTTCTCTTCAGCTTTCAATACAATACAGTCTGATATTCTAGTGTCAAAGATGGTACAGTTGGAACTGAATCCATACTTAATTCACTGGTATGCTTCCTTCCTTACTAACAGAGTACAGAGGGTGAAAGTGAACAAAACCCTCTCCGCAGCATTAACTACTAATGTTGGTGCTCCCCAGGGTTGCGTAAGCTCAGCTGTACTTTTCACCCTTTATACTGACAGCTGTCGTACTGAGGAATGTCTGTCTGAATGTCGCACTGACAAAACAGACCAATACATTCTAAAGTACTCTGACGATACAGTTTTGATTTCCCTTTTGGATAGTTCCAGTGATCCTGGACTGCACCAACACAGAGTAAATAAGGTGGTGGAGTGGAGCGATAACAACGCTCTTATCATTAACAAAAAAAAGACAGAGGAGATTGTTTTTGGTGCCCCACTAGAGATACACAGATCCCCCATAACTATTCATAGTGAACAGATCAACCAGGTATGTTCGTATATATACCTAGGAGTAGTAATTGACCACCTTCTGTCATGGAAAGAACAGATTGAATCAGTGGGTAAGAAGACAAAGCAAAGAGTCTATTTCCTTCGCCGTTTGAGATCTTTTGGTGCTAGTAGACAGATTCTTCTTTTGTTTTTCACTTCTGTTATAATGAGTGTTCTTCAGTACTGTAGTACCACCTGGTATGGATGTCTGTCTGTAGCCTTAAAGTCACAACTGCTGCAGCAACTGAACATTTGTTCAAAGATTGTTGGACAGCCACTTCAGAGGCTCTATACAACTACGTATAATGATAGTATGATAAGGTTGGCAAGGAATATCACTTCAAACACTAGCCATGCTTTGTATGGAGAATATAGGTTGCTGCCCTCAGGAAGGAGATACGGTGTTCCTACATACAATAAGGTCAAACTGAAGAGGTCCTTTGTCCATCAGACGACACTGAGGCTTAATCAGGATTTATAGGCCAAGGGTAGGCCGAGAGGTGGACATTGCTCTTGTCTTTGTATGTCTTTATGTATGTCTTTTGTATTGTGTTTTGTTTTTCTTGTGTCATGTCAAATGTGTGAACTGTTTATTGTTGCATACATGGCTGCTGGGTCGCAAGACAAATTTCAGTGTGAACTGACAATAAAGTATTATCGTATCGTATCGTAAATAATACTACCAGTGTAGCCTCTCGAGGCAGGGTTAGGAGAAAGGAGGGACGGCTTTGAACTGAGCACCATGCAATAGGGCCTCTGTGGCAATCAGGTACGGATCTATCCCACCAGAGAGATACCTCCTCCCTATCCAAACCCTTGGAACTCCATGATGCATCTTTAGACTAGGCACACTCCTTTAGACTGTACGAGTCCCCTACTCTGGAACCGCTCCAGGTAGGCCTCAGGTTGTAGTATAATGCACTCGTCTCCTGCTAGGCATTAGGTCAAGGAGGGTGCATATGTTGTAGTATGATGCACTCTCCTGCTGGGCCCTATAGGCCAAGGAGGGTGCAAATGTTTAGTATGGTGCATTCCTCCGTTAGACCTTCTGCCAGGGGGAGTGGATAAAAAATCTCTATGCTTAAAGGTGTTTTCTGTAAAAGTCTTAAAGGTACTATTCTACTGTGAACTTACACCTCTTCGAACATATATATATATATTCATATATATATATATATATATATTCATTTTTATTTATTTTTTTGCTTCGCACCCAATCCCACTTGTTTGAAATCATTGAATGTGCTAATGATTTAGGAGGGGTTGATGGGAAAATATGGCACATATTTTATCAGCATCCATTTTAAAGACTGAACATCACTTCTACATTTTGTGTCACGTTCTACATTTTGTGTCAAGTGTCACAAGTGGAAATTTCCATTTCACCTTATGAACATAACATTGACTAAAACTACCTAAAATTGGTTAAAAACAGGATACGAGGCGTAGGCTGAAAAGTAAATGTCAAACTGTCTGAAACTTTAACTGAACTTTCCCACCTGTCCACATCCTGTCTGCACCGTATGCATAGTGGTGGTTTTTGCTAGAAAGTTGACATGCACCTCTTAACCCGGAGGGGATGGCCCCTCACTGGTTTCCTGTAGTATATAGTAGCATTACACATCCTGTTACATTAGAATTCTCCGCGATCTTACAGACTTTGGTTCTACTGACTCTGTTGTTCGTGCATCCGAGGCGCCTCCCGTTCTTTCCCCTGTGTGGACTAATCGCTCTTGAGCCTTTACGAAACAATCATCTGGTATTTGATTTCACTTGTCTTGCATTATTGGTTCACATATTTCACAGTGTTGTTCCTGTGTATTGCTGTATTGAAATTAATAAATATGCTGGTTTTGAGCTGATGTGATCCTAGTTTAATGTCGTGTATGTACCCTCTGGGCAATAGGACATATTGAACAAAGACACTCCCCTCTTGGAGTGGAGTGCCTGGCGCATCAGCATCATCTTGTTCCAGAGGGCCATACTGACTTTGATAATGTGATTGAAAAAAACGTGAAACAGTGCTGAATTATATTAACAAATATAATTCAGCACTTTTTTTTCCTTCTTTACAGCTGTATGGCACTCTGGTGTACTCTGAGGTTACAATTAAAATATTACTGATATCAAACAATCCATCGCCATGCACTCAACTTTTAAATTAACCTACTACTTTATATCTTGTCTTATATGCACCACTTCACAAGCCACTGATGAGTGACCACAATTTTTATGTTAAATATGGACTCAAGGCAGACAGTTTTACAATTATAATAAACATTTGATCAGGTATATGGACTCAAATTGTAAATACTAATTGTCAACATATTTTTTTCTGGGGGGGGCAGTTACTCTTTGCCGATTTGAGATGGTCCAGGGTTCGGGTCTGGCCCTCGGGCTGTATGATACCCATGTGTGCTTGGCTCGGGAACCAAAGATAATTACTTATTTACTAATATAAGCAAGTCAGCCTAACCACGTATGAGTCGATAAGTTAATTAAAAAAGACAAAACCATGAAACACCCCACGGAAATCCTAATTGTATCTTTATCCCTTGTCTCACTGTCTGTACTGATGCACTTATTATAGCATATTTTCTAAACCAGTTTGGAGATGTACATTTGTAATTGAATCCACAATACATATGTCATTCTCTTTTGTAGGATGGGCAACGCCGTAATCATCATTCACCACGCAACCAGTCTGGACCATGGAAAACCCTACCTGGAGGGTGGCATCATGGTGGCTGAAACAACCAGCATGATCCGTTTGGAGAAGACACCTGGCGCTGCATGTGGCTGTGGTGGCCGGATTACATTCAAGAAGAATGTGAAAGAGAGCAGCTGGACCTACAAGATCACCAAGCAAATCTCTTTGAGCTGGAGCATTGGTCGGGAAATAACTGTCAAAGCTGGCACCCAGCTTGAGGCAGATTCCAAACTATCTGCACAGTTTGGCATCACAGATACTGAAACAAGAGAGAGTACAATGTGTATCATGTCTAAGATATCTGATTGTAATCTTTATTCTGAGCTTTACTGCTATGTTAATTATGAGGGAAAGAATGTTGGAGAGGAGTACTGGACCAAGAATGATCTAAACCTCAACTTTGATACCAGATGGAGTGAAAATTCAGAAATGACTATCGACCTACATTTCCCCAGATAGTACCAATATTTTTTTCCCCCCTGCTTTACTCCCCCTCCTCCATTCCTATTTGCACTCATACCTAATAC
This sequence comes from Gymnoscopelus microlampas, assembly GCF_963454915.1. Lineage (NCBI taxonomy): Eukaryota > Metazoa > Chordata > Actinopteri > Myctophiformes > Myctophidae > Gymnoscopelus > Gymnoscopelus microlampas. Next base: position 8,256,750 of record NC_139948.1, read on the forward strand.
TCTTGATATGCTTGATGATGTAATATTGTTCTACTTCTGAATTTTGTTTCATAAATATCACTGATATTTCACGTGGGAACCCCTTTTACTTTCTGGCAGGGGAGGTACAGAGCATCGGTTGCCACAAATACTGTAATAACTTCAATAAAGCCTCAAATAAACTATGCATCACTTGTATTTCCAAAATAGTTATAAACATGATATTTTATCTGTAGGTATAATCCTAAAGGAAGAGTATATCAACAGCATCTGGGAGGTGAAGAGAAGGCCAGACAGAGTGATGAGCATGAAACTGGACATAGAAGGGTGAGATCGAAAAAGGGTGTGCAATAGAAAACATCTACTGGTCTTGGGTAATTATAGATATATCCAAATTAGCAAAACACATCTGTTCCAGCACGGGGAGCCACTACCACATAAGGTACTGTAGGTTACTGATTGTTTGACTGTTTCACTGATCATTTTTTAAAGATTATAATACATCTTCTAGAACACTGGTTCCCAAACATTGGGTATGTAAATGAAACATTTAGGAACCACTGTTCTAGAAGGCCAATGATGATGTGTTTTTGTCTGAATATGGCACATGCAGAATAAGACAAAAACAACAGGGTCCAGGGGTTTGGTTTTTGTTTAGGATTAACTAAGCTGTGAACTGTGAAGCAAGTTGTGACAGTGTAGCTCTGCTATTTCTAGCATGTGACACTGTTGTACAGTAAAGTATAAATCAAGCTTAAGGCACTATGTAAAATGTACTGCTAACTGAATGTCCTATGGCGTTGTCAAAGCATTCTGTATAGGGGTACTCAGAAAATATAAGGACACAATGAGACAGAGACAGCAACTCAGAACTTAAAAGTATGAGAGATTTAAAAGTATTCGAATACTGGAGTCAAAGCTTTTTCAATTCAATGCAACAGAGAACTGTGATCGGTAAACAGCCTTGTCTGACTCAATTAATGTCAGCTCTGCCTCCTCCTCCTTCAATACACTACAGACAGAACATACAGAAACACGAACAGACAAGAAATAACTATCTGTATTGCTAGTCAACCCCCTGACCCATGGTCTGTTACCCTTTTGTGACTAAAATAACTTTAGTTTTGGCACCAGTTCTGTTCAGGATCTGTGGAACCTTGGTGCCATCTACTGTAGCAAACAGGCCCGCGTTTCAACCAAGTGGAACCATTTTAATCAAGAATATGTCGTCAACGTATGCCTATAGTTTCCCAAAGTAATCTTAGCATGCATATTTGAAATATAATTGATAATTTAAGCTGTCCATTATGAATAGATTGTATGATTGATGCTGTCCAATGAGAATTTAGAATCTCAACCACATACAACTGGTGCATATAAAACCCAGACAATAGTGCAGATGAGAAGACGGTGACATCAGGTGGGGCAGTGCAGCAGGGCATCAAGGCCACTGTGGCCGTGGGGCATCTATTTCTTTCAAGGGGCACACGGCCAAACAGAGGGGCAACGAGGGCCATGGCCACCGTGAAATTCCTGCCCTGCTGTCAATCCATTATGAATAGATAATGTGCATCTTAAGTGGATATGAGGCTGTAATGGCAATACAATGTATATACCTGTGTGATTATTGAATTATTATTCATTCATTCATTCTTCATATTTCAGTTTTATTCTTATATGACTGTATTCTGATTTGGTTCATTTGTCATAAGTACACAATGTTATGATATGAATGGGGTCCTAGCATAGAAAGTCAACAAGGCTGATAAAAAGTGAACCTGAATAGTGTTTGATTACATTTGTATCCTCTTAGAACTCTGCTTTTAGTCTTCACCAACTCATCATGATCAGACTCCTAACCTTCCGAATCCTGTTAACTTTATGAACTTAAATACAATTACAAATATTGGACATAAAAAAAGACAATATCATATTAATACCAGTCATTAAGCTACTAATATAGACTGAATTCATTAAAGCGGGTCATGTTGCATGTTTGGAATTTGTAACAGCTGAAATGAATGATATCAGTATTCCGATGTTAACCTGTGGCCCACATTAGAAGGTGGGGGCCCCGGGCCGCCAGTTGCCCATGTATGACCTAGAGAGACCAACTAGCCATCAAAAGTACTGAGAATTAAATGTTTCTGTATGTAGCTCACTTTGACCACAAGGGCGCAGTGTAGGTTAAGTTTATACGACGGTGGTGATGGGAAGCACCACCGTCGTACTCCATTTACTCCATTCAATTCAATGGGGCTTCATTGGTATAAGTAAACATAATGTTTACATGGCCAAGTACTGAATGGCCACTTTAAGGGCAGGTATATGACAGGGATCATAGACAAGATAAGAGCATATTTCCTCCTATAATAAAACTGTGAACACAGTGCTGAATCTCATATTAAATTGTATTTCCATTCTATTACACAGTAATAATCCCATTCCCAATCAGAGCAACATGCTCATGTACAGCTGTACAATAGGAGCACAGGTGTACTGTTTTAATTAGAAAACCAACATTAATAGCCCAATTTATATTTCTAGCAAGCAAACAGTATAGTCTAAACTGACTAACAGACTGGGTTTAAGGGCAGAGCTCCTCAGCAGCTTTGTGCCCATGTTCACTGCCTTGTGCCTGAGACAAGACTGACTCATATCTAACCTGGCCTCTGCATAGTGGCATCAATCATCTGTCTTAAAGGACATGTTGCCTCAATACCTTCACCTTCATCACTAGTGAAAATCAACAAAGAAAACATTTGCCAAACCTTACAGAAATAATTTTAATCCACAAGGTAAGTATTAGGACTCATGTTTTTAGCAACACAACTCTTATCTATATTACACAGAAGAAAATTCACACTCCCCTGGCAAGTGGACCACGAGGCTGTAACAAAATGTAATGGAGATCTGTAACAAAAAGTCATGCTGAAATAAGTAGTATGATAAGAAGTGTGCCCTGTGGCATCCCAGATAGCAACTGAGTCTGAGCCGACTAGAATCCCTTAGCAGTCACACCGGCTGAGCGCCTCTGGACCAGTTGTGGCTTAACTTATTAGAGATAAGTCACAAATAAACATGTGTGGCCTCCCGGTCGCGCTAGACCACCCCGAAAATGCGGGCCACTGCGTCGCCTGCTCTCGGTACTCAGAGAAGTACCTCAACACCCGCTTCCAAGCAGCGAGAGCTCACGCAGGATGGCAGCCCAGCGGTGAGTCTTCTTTCATCGCCGGCCAAACGGCCTCTTCCCTCGGGCCACATCACGATGACGGACAGGGCCTTCAATGCTAACGCGGCTAGTGGACCTCGCTACGCTCCGTCGCAGCTCTCTCCTCCCACATCTACAGGCCCATCGGAGCGTCCGAATATGGGCCCACCTCAGACCACAGCTCCCGCGGATGGCGAGACTAGCCACCACGCAGCGCTACCACGGTGCTACTTCGGCCGCCACCTCTGTGAGTGGCGGGACTAGCCGCTCGCAGAGTAGCCACGACTCACCATCGCCCACTACTACTGTGTCTGGTGGTACTCGCCAGGCACAGCACCCTTGCAGCCTTCTCCCTTCTTCCTCCCCGCCTCCCGAGCCCTTTCAACCGCTGCTCTCGGGCGGTAGATAGGAGGCCAGCGACTACTCCGACTAGGACGTCGGTGACTTGGAGGAGGAAGAAGAGGAAGGAGAACTACCATCCTACCAGGAGGACTCCAGGGAAGTCGTCATGATGAGCCCTGTCCACGACGCCGTCCCTGGAGCCTCTGCGGGGGCCCAGCCTCGGGCGGCGGCCTCGCCTGGCACCACCCTCGGGCCGCAACTGTCTGGCCTTCTCGATCTCTGGGAGTATGGGGACGCGGACACCGATGCCCCTGGCGCCTCCAGCAGGCCAGGTACCAAGAGTGACCCTGAGTCCATCTCCGCCATCTTCCGGAGGGCCATCGCCATGGTGCGGTCCCCAGCAGCCAGTGGAGGAGCGTCAGGCCTCCTCCTCTGTCACTGTACAAGGCTTCCAGGGTATCCCCCAGCAGCCACGTCCTCCTCGGGTCAGGAGGCTCCCCATCGCCGGTGTTTCCAGGCGGCCCTGCAGTCCGGACCATGCTGACCCTCCCAAGCTTGGGTTTAATCTGGACGTCGCTGGCGCCGCCGAGTTGGGCATCGTGGCCCTTCCCCCCATGGACCCTGTCCTGACTCGGAGTATCCACGACCAGGAAGCTGTTCAGCGTTCGGCTGGAGGAGCTCAAGCTCAAGTCCAGCTCATCCAGCTGAACTGCCACGCCACACAGTGGACGGGGAGGGCGATGGACGTCTACGCCGGGTTGGAAAAAGCAAGGTGGCTCGACCTCGCAAAATTCAACAGCAACGCCGGCCAGGACGCCAAGAAGCACCTGTTGGGCCTCAAGCTGGTACCGTAGAACCTCTTCACGGGCGCTCCGGTGTTCCTGCCCGAGTCCACCGATTCTAGGAAGGCCCAGAAAGACTGACTAACAGACTGGGTTTAAGGAGGGGGCAGGTTTTGGTACGCGGACTGGTCTATCCATCAAAAGGTGGCGAACCAGATCTGGGCCAGGTTTGGCCGACCACAGGTCGATTTGTTTGCCTCCGAGGAGAAGCGAAGGCTCCACGAGAGCGGCGTACGACTTGAAATGGAACATTTTTGAGTCTTGGTGCTTGGAGCAGTTGCCGTCGGTGGTGGCTTTCCAGGCTCCGGTGCGCAGCGTCCTCATTTTCCTGCAGGACAGGCGATTGACCTTTTCAACAGTTAAGGTGTACCTGGGTGCCATTTCCGCTTGTCACGAGGGTTACGATGGCAAGACGGTTGGCAAGCATCCTCTGGTGCGTAGTTTCATGGGCGGCGCGAGGCGGGCTAGGCCGGTTAACAGACCTCTGTTCCCGGCCTGGGACCTGGCGGTGGAGCTGGACGCACTCTGCCGCCCTCCGTTTGAGCCTTTTGAGTCTGTGGATC
>NC_139948.1:8266686-8439186 GCF_963454915.1 Gymnoscopelus microlampas
TTTGTGTATGTTGATGTTAAGTGGTGTAAAGTAACTGATTGATTGATTGATTGATTGATTGATTGAATACTTTATTTAGAAAGACATGTAAAAAGCACATGGAAGTAATAACAAAAGAAATAAACAACTCAAAAGAACATAAATAACAGAGAGGTAAGGTGTCAGCCTCTCCCCATGGCAGCCCACACTCTACTGACCAGCTCTCCTTCAGCTCTCCTTTATATAGTCTAACAGACCCCACCCATGGCTACAATCAACCAACCCCGTGCATTCAAAATCCACCCAAGCTGCTCCCCATGTAGCATTAAGCAGCTCCTCAGGCTTCAAGGCAGCCTCCCCTTTACAGCATCTGATAAATAGATAAACACAAGTATATTAGATTCCATGTCACAACAGAATGTGCACCTTCTGTGGGACTGAGAATCTACAAGTTATACAAAACAGCATCATATACAATGAATGTGTAATCCTACTATAATTCTAGTAACCTCTGTAGTGGTGGTGAGTACGTGAGTGAAGACACCCGGTTCTCCTCACTGGCTGGACCAATTGCTCTGATTTTGCACACAGCCATTGACCATTACCATCTGAACGCAACTGTGAAGCCCGTTTTTCAATTTCATCAAATCTCAGCTTCTTATTAGCGTTTTTCTGTCAAACACTGTCGCCATGGTTACGGGCCTGCCCAGCTATGGGACGAACTGCCTCCCGGGTTGCCAGATCATGTGCGCATATCCCCCCACGGATGCGCTGCGCCGACGGGTATGGTCTAGTACTAGTAAATTAGTCAAGCTGCTCTGTCACATTTCTTACCCCCTCTCCTTCTGGGTTGTGCATACCTGGTACACGTGACAGATAGTCAGCAATGAGGTTTCTACTACCTGGACAGTACTCAATAATAAAGCGGTATGGCTGAAGAGCCAGACACCAGCGCAGTATTCTTGAGTTTTGACTCTGCATGGAATGCATCCACTTCAGGGCTCGATGGTCGGTTTGAAGCATGAACTCCCGTCCGAGCAGATAATATCTGAGGGAATCCACTGCCCACTTTATGGCGAGACCCTCCTTCTCGATAGTAGAGTACTTTCTTTCTCTGTCGAAGAGCTTCCTGCTCAGAAATAGAATGGGCCTCTCTTCTCCAGGCTCTCCTTGGGCTAAAACAGCACCTAAGCCAACATCAGAAGCATCCACTTGTACAAGAAACTTATTATTGAAATCAGGGCTCTTCAGGACAGGATCTTGACATAACAATTCCTTTAACTTTTTAAAGGCTTCCTCACATTCTTCAGTCCATTGAAGATGGGAGGAAGTAGTCTTCTTAGTGAGATTAGTTATTGGTGTAGCCAGTGTGGCAAAATGAGGCACGAATCTTCTATAGGAATGACCTTACTTGCCTCTTGGTTGCGGTCTGGGTATTCCTCGGATGGTCTCCAACTTCTCCACCAGCGGCTTGATGTGACCATGCCCGATGCGGTACCCCAGGTATTTCACCTCCTCCTGTGCCCACGAGCATTTCTTTTGGTTGATGGTTAACCCTGCTGTCTGAAGCTTCTGGAGGACCTGCTGAAGATGATGGAGATGCTCTTGCCATGACTCACTGTAGATTATAACATCATCAAGATATGCTGCTGCATATTGTCCACAATCAGCTAAACCAATGTCCATGAGTCTCTGAAAAGTAGCAGGTGCCCCATGAAGACCAAAAGGCATCACAGTATACTAATACAAGCCAGTAGGTGCACGAAAAGCTGTATATGGTCGACAAGCAGTGGTAAGTGGGACCTGCCAATATCCCTTACAAAGGTCTAATGTGGTCATGTATTTAGCTTTGCCTAACCTTTCAAGCAGTTTGTCGATTCTGGGCATTGGATAAGAGTCAAAACAGGAAACAGTGTTCAATCTACGAAAGTCTGTGCAAAATCGAACACTTCCATCTTTCTTCGGAACCAAAAGAACAGGACTTGACCACTCACTTTTTGAAGGCTCTATTATGCCCATTTCCAACATGGTTGCTACCTCCTTCCTCAATGACTCCACCATTCTCTCAGGAACACGGTAGGGCCTCCGCCGGATTGGTGTAGGAACCTTCAGAACAATGTCATGACTGATAACCTCTGTGTGTCCTGGTCTCTCCTGGAAAAGAGGAAGGAACGACTTCTGCACCTGAGTCAGCTGCTGTTGTTGTTGCTCCTCACTCAGATGTTCAGGAGCCTCAATGGCACCCCCTTGAGGTCAAACTGGTTCCATGTCAGACTCATCATCATCTCCATCCTCTGCTACCCGCACCATCATCACTGGTTTTGCTGCTGGGGTAACCTCTCTCTCCTTGAACACTCTTAGCAGGTTAACATGCATAATCTGCCTCTGGCGTTTCCTTTCTGGGCACAGGATTCATAAGTTACTGGTCCCACTTTTCTAGACACAATATAAGGGCCTTGCCATTTAGCAAGTAACTTAGATGTACCGGAAGGAAGCAGTAACAATACCTTCTGCCCAGGTTTCAGTTCTCTCTCTCTAGCATGTTTGTCATACCACACCTTTTGCTTGTTTTGGGCCTCTCTCAGGTGTTCTTGGGCCAGGTGTCTCATCTTTTCCAACTTGTCTCGCATTTGGAGGATGTAGGACGCAACACTGCACTGGGCTGGCTCTCCAGCCACCCAACTTTCCTTGAGTACGTCCAGGGGCCCCCTAACCTGTCTGCCATAAACCAACTCAAAAGGGGTAAACCCAGTCGAAGCCTGTGGAACCTCTCTGTATGCAAAAAGGAGGAAAGGAATCCATTTATCCCAATCCCTACCCGTCTCATCCACAAACTTTTTTAGCATGCTTTTCAGTGTACCATTAAAACGTTCAACCAACCCATCAGTTTCGGGATGATAAGGTGTAGTTCTAATGCCTGTGATGCCTAGCTGCTTGTACAACATTTTCATCAGAATTCATTTCATTGACATGAAATTAGCACCCTGGTCAGTTAAAATTTCCGCAGGAACACCAACTCGAGAAATCAGATCTATCAGACATCGGACCACGTGTTTGACTTGGGTAGAGCGTAATGGATATACTTCTGGGTATCTAGTCGCATAATCACAGATTACAAGAGCGAATCGATGCCCAGAACTACTTTTAACCAATGGTCCAATTATGTCCATACCAATACGCTCAAATGGTGTGCCAATGATTGGTAAAGGTTGTAACAGTCCCCGATCTGATTTGCGAATTGGTGCTACTTTCTGACACTCTGTACAAGTCCTACAGTACTCCTGAACATCCTGATACAGTCTAGGCCAATAGAATCTCCGACTGATTCTGTCATAGCTTTTCTGTTGGCCTAGATGTCCTGCCCACGGAATGTGTCCCAAATTTAGAATTAGCTGATGAAATGATTTAGGAACAGCCAATCTAGGTACCTCACTGTCTGCATTGTACAAAAGGTTAGCTTTGAGGATGTATTTATCACCAATGAGATTATCTCCTTTAACAGGTTCACCATCTACCTCACATACCTTAGTAAACAAAGGTTGCAGCAAAGGATCTGATCTCTGCAGCTCCTTAAAGTTGTCAGGGACTTGCCACTGTGGATCAAGCAGAGTGGTCTCAGGATCTGGAGCAACCGAGACTGGATCCTGCACCCTTGCTTTCCCCACATGCTTGTCATGTCGGCGCTGCCGTTTATCCTTCCTAACCTTTGTACCACCTTTAAAAAGACCTGGTGGATGTCAGGAAGGGGTTGCAAACCTTTGGACTGAGACCTAGTAACCATAGCACATGACTTGGGTACAGACTGAACAAGGTTAGTTAGAACTGGTAGATCATCCCCCAAAATGACATCATATGACAGTTGATCAACCACCCCCACCCTCATCATGTAGGCTTGACCATCAATCACAATATTCACAACAGCAGTAGGATACATTTGTTCTTCCCCATGAACACACCCCAAATCTACTAGTTCCCCAAAGTTCAAAGACTCATTATCTACAAACTTTTCTTTCACCAGTGTCTGGGAACTACCTGTATCTAACAGTGCTTCAGCATCCTGCCCGTTAACAAGAACTGAGGTTAAATATCGGGATTTGGCCCTTGAAATCTGCATAGTGGGCTGAAACTCTGGTCTAGGAACATAGCACATATTAGCCTCTTTAGGTTTTTTAAGTGGACACAAAGCTGCCTTGTGCCCTGGTTGATGACAATAGAAACAGATAAGAGCCCCAGTGCCATAGTTAGACCTTGTCCCACCCCCTGTATCCCGCTTGGGTAGAACCTCATCACCTTTGGACCCCTCTGATTTAACCTGCCCCACAGTCACCTTGTTGGGTCGAAATGGCTCTCGAGGTGGCTCCCGATGTGCAGCCATATACCTCTCAGCCAGTTTTGCCGCTTCCTCCCCCGTCTGTGGTTGATGCTCTTTCACCCACATTCGGACATCTGGGCGGAGAACACGCAGGTACTGTTCCAGGATCAATGTCTCGGCCACCTGCTCCTTCGTCTTGGTCTCTGGTCGCATCCACCTTCGGTAGAGTCCCTTCAACCTATTGTAGGTCTCCCTGGTCGACTCTCCTGTTGGTAGAGTATTGGATCTGAATCGTTGGCGGTAGGTCTCTCCGGTCACATCGTACTTGGCAAGTACAGCAGCTTTGATGTCGGAATAGAGGTGGGACCGCTGCTCGTCCATGCTGGCATAGGCCTCCAAAGCTTTGCCCGTGAGGAGGGTGACGACACGAGCAGCCCACTCGTCATGATTCCACCCCCAGGTCCTGGCGATGCGCTCGAAGCGGATGAAGAAGCTTTCGACGTCTTCACCCTCACTGAAGTTTGGAATCTTGGCTCTGTCGTACCGGTGGATGGGCTGCTGCTCCGGCTGGGCAGGCTGCATCGTTGTCCTATGGCTGGGCTGCTGACGTTGCTGAGCTGGAGTGGGCAGGGCAAACTCTGGTGACTGGCTGGTTCTTCAGTCACCCAGTCCTGTTTGGATTTTTGAGACACAACATATTTCAGATCTTCAAGCCCATCAAACAGCATTTTCTCATGTTTTTGTTGCTTATACATGAATTCTCTCATTTCATTCATAAATTGTTGCCCAAAAGGAAGGGTCTCCGGTGAAGAGTAAGGAGAAGTACTTAACTCAGCTGTGTCGTGAATTTCCACTGGTGCCACTTTCGGCCTTACGGAAGGCTGTTCAACCTCTGGCTCTCGATTCAACTGCTGGTCCGCCACTGCTTGGACTTCACCAGTCAGCACTGATGCCATGGCTCCTCCTTCCCCCAACTCAGCGACTGGCTCCTCCTCAATCTCCTCCACTAGCCCCTCACCATTTTTGGTGAACGGCTCTGGGTTTTGCCGGGTAGGTCTGCCCGGTCGGCCACGCCCTCGTAGAGACATTTTAGGTGCTTTTCCACTGACTGTTATTGCTCCTTGGAAGCTTTACAATCCCACCACTGCCACCATTTGTTACCAAGTGGGATTGTGTATAGGCATTTTAGTCAGTGGAAAACCCTTTAAATGTCATAGATCGACCAGGAGGCAGGCTTGCAGGTGAAAATGAAAAGTATTTATTCCAGGCCTGGACAACAATAGGAAATAACAAAAGAAATAAACAACTCAAAATAACATAAATAACAGAGAGGTAAGGTGTCAGCCTCTCCCCATGGCAGCCCACACTCTACTGACCAGCTCTCCTTCAGCTCTCCTTTATATAGTCTAACAGACCCCACCCATGGCTACAATCAACCAACCCCGTGCATTCAAAATCCACCCAAGCTGCTCCCCATGTAGCATTAAGCAGCTCCTCAGGCTTCAAGGCAGCCTCCCCTTTACAGCATCTGATAAATAGATAAACACAAGTATATTAGATTCCATGTCACAACAGAATGTGCACCTTCTGTGGGACTGAGAATCTACAAGTTATACAAAACAGCATCATATACAATGAATGTGTAATACTAGTAAATTAGTCAAGCTGCTCTGTCACAAACATAATCAGCTGTTGTGTCAAAGAAAATTGATTCAGGTAGAAAAACTTATGTCATGCATGTTGATGAACTACAAACCTATACATCCATGTGATTAATGCTAATTGAAGATTAGCCAGAATTGCTAAAAGTGGTCCTTTTCACCAAAATGTGGCTGTGGGGTAATGTGAGACAAATGGCTTGGGGTAAAGTGGGAAACTGTCTCAAAGTTAAGTTTAGTACTTAAACATATTTTAATCTAATATTGGTTTGATAATCTAATTGGTTTGATAATCTAATATTGGTTTGATTGGTTAATACTGGTTTGTCTCGGTTTAGTGAGACACCAGACCACCTTCCAATTGTGTAGAACAAAATGTGCTTAATGACCAATTGCCATGATTCTGTTACTAGTCTGACATTAGTTCTGGAATGTGTGGTTGTCAAGCTAGCTGTCGGTATTCTAACTGTTAGAACATGTGTTTTTATGGTAGTTTTAAACTGAAAAAAGTAAGTGGATCAGTTTACCCCACGCTGGTTCACTTTACCCCATTGATTTTTCTGGTTTGTCTCGGTTTACCCCAGACCTGGGGTAAAGTGAGACACCAGAAAACTTTTTTTAAAACAATCATATTTTCACTGCCTTTTGTCTTGAATACATTCTGATAATTTCCATTGTTAGGAAACATCCCAAATGTATGGGAAATGTGTACATTTTACTGATATATCATTTTAGCTCACCTAGAATGTAAAAAGTGTCTCACATTACCCCACTCTCCCCCTATATAAGTGTTGGCAACCTTCTTAGACAACACACGGGTCTTCCCAACAATAGTGAAGATTAAAGTCAGGGTGAACATGGCCAAATAATAACTTAATAGCCCAACTAGATCTGAGGAAGGGGAGGCATACGTAAGTCCTACATCCCATTTCTCCGACTATGTGGCATCCGCGTGCGGTTAGGGAATGGTTAGGGTGCTAAGCCTTTTTAGAAAGGTCATCCTTTCAGAAAAAGGCAGAGCAAGGAATTTTTGCTCTCGCCATCTTATTTTTGAAAGAAAGTCTTTTTGGGATCCTGCTACTCTTTAATTTTAAGGTCCATATAATTTCACATTCTGTTTAATTAAGTATTCCTTTAGACTACATTCTAAATCTTTGCCCTAAGTTCTTTTTGGCTGTTACCCCTTTCCTAGAGGGAGGGGGAAAAAAAAATTCCAATTAGGGTTAACCATTTTACCTTTCTTTAAGGTTTAGGTTTTTGGGCATGTTTACAAACTATAACATGAAATAGAAATGCCAGTGAACTTTGTGAGAAATGTTCACTGGGGACTGTGGGGGTAGGTATAGGGTTAGTATAGTAAACGTCGGAGGCATGCGCTGTCGGAGGAATGGTCTGTCGGACTAACGTATTGCACCCCTGAGGAAGCACGCTAGCATTTAAGCTAACTCTGCAGTCTGAAGCTAAGTTGCACTTGCAGCGTACTGTTGTTGAAGAAAGGGGAGGGGCGGTACTGCGGAGGACGGGCCGTCTCCCCATTAGCTTAAACGGGGAAGTGTCCCCATTTGCTTAAAGGAGTGAAAGACAGCTAGGACAGCCAATGATGAATAGGTGTCGAATAGGTGTCGTGGATGATGATGTGTCTGTCTCTTTGTAGAGCAGCCCGCTTGCAGCAGCAGCTAAAAGAAATTCTGCCGGACAGCAACGATATTGTATAAACATTATTGTTGTACTATATTATGGGGCTTGGGCTTCAACTCAACCGGATCCGTTTGGGTTAGATTGTAATTTCAGGCCGGTTGAAAACTCTAAAGCAGTGGTTCTCAAACGTGTTCATGTCAAGAACCCCCAAATTGATTTGGCTGCAGACCCCCAACTAAAAATATTTTCTGCCAGGGATTTTTTTTTAAGTTTTATCAAAATGTTTCGAAAGTAGCTGATCTACAAGCTCAAAATGGCAAGTAATGGGACACGTTGTGAGCTTGTAGATCGGCTATTTTCAAACAAAGTATAAAATAGGGTTAAAGTGGTTCCTCGTTTGCTGTGGACCCCCTGGAACTCCCTCAAGGACCCCTGGGGGTCCCCATACCACACTTTGAGAACCACTGCTCTAAAGATAAAAAATATTATTGTAATTTAAATCCTATATAAAGGATAATTCCTTTTAACAGGTTGTTAATGAAAGTTCTTGCGGTCTTGTTTCCAATGAGAACCTGTGAGCAATTAGGGGTTAAGAGTCTTGCTCAGGGACAAATTTCATTTCATCAACACATATGCTGGCCTGGCCTGGAATCGAACTTGGGGCAACCAGGGCCTCTGGCTCCCTAGGCGGGCTCACTAACCACTCAGCTATGGCCGGCCCATAAATACCATACAACTATAGAAGAAACTTTGAGAATAAATTATTTTTGCACAAACATGTCACACTTAAGAACTCAAAGGCCACCCTAAGAGTGCTCTTCAGTGTGTGTAGATTCTGTTCTTACCTGACAACAGATCACAGCTAAGAAAACATTGGAGTATACCAAAATCTTCTTAAAAACTTCTTAAGTGGGTCTAAGAAAAAATGTCCTCTTAAGAAAGTGTGCGTAGATTCTGCTCTTACCTAAGAACAGATCACAGCTAAGAAAACATTGGAGTATACCAAAATCTTCTTAAAAACTTCTTAAGTGGGTTTAAGAAGAAATTTCCTCTTAAGAACGGTTGCTGCATGAGGCCCAATGTTTCAAACTACACCGTTGGGTACCGGCCTACTTGGGAATGCCCGTTATACCCGTTTTCACAATACCAGTTGTAACCTTTTGTCTGTATCCCTTTTGTGCCCGATTTGTGCAGTGGTAAACGTCTGTGGAAAATGTCACATGGACGGAAACATGACATCAGAAACATGGTCCTCTACAGGGACCTACCACGGGTCACAGACAAAGTCAGAGAGAGAAGGATGAGGCTGGCAGGCAGGGACATGCTGGGCCCCTAATTCAGCCTGGGAATCTCAGATAGAGAGGCCCGGATTTTTTGCAGTTTAACCTGTAACCTGTGCACACATAGGATCCAACCAGAGCTTGAGCACCTGCCTGTTTGCTTTCACAGGAGCAATTGCCCTTCTCTTATTTAAATATCGGTCTTGCTGAACCACAGTTGCTCTCCACCCTGCTCTCATTCAATACAATGTAGGTTAGGTCGCTGTTTGAAAATGCTGAAAATGTTTTAGTTGAGCATGGCAGTCTCCAAGTATAAAAGGCACGAAAATAGCAAATTAAGTTGTCAGCACTCGCTATGCAACACTTTTAAAAACACGCAGCAGAAGAAGGAAATGTAAACGTTTCTCAGACATATGTGGGTGTTAAGTGTGGTTTACATTTAGACTATGCAAGTAACACTCAAAAGTGTGAACTTGCTACAGTAGGTTCTGTTGACAGGCTTTTTATTAGGGCTTATCTATGAATCATTATCGTTCATAGCACTAATGTCTTGGCAACGTTGCGAGTGACTCCATACATGGGCAACTGGCGGCCTGGGGGCCACATGCGGCCCTCACCTTCACTTAATGTGGCCCGCAGGTTAATATCGGAATACTGATATATTATTGATTTCAGCTGTTACAATTCATGACCCGCTTTAATTACTTTAGTCTATTAGTAGCTTAATGACTAGTATTATAATTCTAATTATCTTTTTTATGTACAATGTATTTGTATTTAAGTTCATAAAGTTAACATTAGTATAACTACATGCATTTGAAATTAAATAAAAATGTTACTTTTCAGGATTCCGATTCAAAAATAGCACAAAAAAATCTTGAGCTTGTAGATCTGCTATTTTTGCTACTTTTGTGTGACATAGAAGAAAGAACCTGTAACCTGTGTAGCATGCAGTTTAATAATGTAACCTGTGTAGCAGGCAGTTTAACATGTAACCTGTGTAGCATACAGTTTAACATGTAACCTACCTGTGTAGCATGCAGTTTAACATGTAACCTGTGTAGCATGCAGTTTAACATGTAACCTGTAGCATGCAGTTTAACATGTAACCTGTGTAGCAGGCAGTTTAACATGTAACCTGTGTAGCATACAGTTTAAAATGTAACCTGTGTAGCAGGCAGTTTAACATGTAACCTGTGTAGCATACAGTTTAACATAACCTGTGTAGCATGCAGTTTAACATAACCTGTGTAGCATACAGTTTAACAAAACTGTGTAGCATACAGTTTAACATAACCTGTGTAGCATGCAGTTTAACATAACCTGTGTAGCATACAGTTTAACATAACCTGTGTAGCATACAGTTTAACATAACCTGTGTAGCATGCAGTTTAACATGTAACCTGTGTAGCATGCAGTTTAACCTGTAACCTGTGTACAGGGACGTGCTGGGCCCCTAATTCAGCCTGGGAATCTCAGATAGAGAGGCCCGGATTTTTTTTAAACGGCCGGCCGGCCGGTTCTTAATTTTGGCCGTTTTTTTATAACGGCCGGCTTGGTCGGCCTGAAATGGAGAGGCCTTTCTGGAATTGTCCCAAATTTCCCAGTGGCCAGCACGTCCCTGCTGGCAGGGCACTGCGTCAGGCACCCAGAACTAGAGGCAAGCAAACTGACACTATACACAAATCCACGGAGCGCTGCCCTGCACGCAGCCAATGCTGCGGTGTCAACGCTCCGCGGATGCGACACCGCAGCAATGGCCGCCTACAGGCAGCTACAGGCAGCGCGTCTGTGGATTCGTCCATATGCCAACCCAGGGCAAAGCCAGGAAAGGCAAGAAGCGCACCACCTACGTAGATGCACTGCGGCGCGACAGCTTAGCTAACAACACTGTAGAGCTCAAGACCCTGACGTTAAATAGGAGAGTGTGGAGGGGAGCGATTCAGGAGTCATGCTGGTGTTGGCTAGACCACACTCTTGCATCACATCCCATAGTATAAGGACATATAAAACCTGTATGAATGCTCAATTCATCCCCCAACTCAGTGGTTCTAAAACGTATCTTTTTATTTCAAGGAACCGAACCCCAGTTTGTTATGCATTAGGTCATGGACTTAGGAGTCCATTTGGTTCCATATGTACACTCTCAAAGTTACAAACCTGGAAGGTTACAGACTTGCAAGGGTCCACTTGGCTAAATGAACTATCAATCATTTAGCTGGGGACCCCCTGGAACACCCTCAAGGACTTTTAAGAACCACTGCCCAAAACATTCTGTGCATTTGTGTTTACCAACTTGACCACAAACTATTAATAACACTGTGACAATACTCCCAAAGTAGAACACTGTGACAGCTATGAGAGGCGGGACTGCGTGCGTGCGTGCGTGCGTGCGTGCGTGCGTGCGTGCGCGCGTGTGTGTGTGCGTGCGTGTGCGTGTGTGTGTGTGTCGCTGCAGAGCGAGAAAGATGCAGTTTAGATTCAGTTTTTTGTATCACTGGTATATTTGTACTTATGGCATGTTTTCACACGTGGTTTTTACTGTAGCTTCACAGTGTTCTTACTGGCAGGGAGGAGCAAGGTGTGAAACTAACAAGAGGCTCAATGCTCTGAATATCTTACCACAAGAGTGAGGAGCAGGAAAAATTGTTGTAGCTGCATTTCTCTGTAACCCCTGAAGAAGTCAGAGATGCCTATAAGACTACAGACGACAACTGTATTAAACAATTGCACATCAAATGCTACAGGATATAAGACTGCCATGTGGTTTACTCCAGCAGACATTGTGTCCTGATTCACTAAGCTTGGTTGCTCACACATTTTATTCTTATGCGCAAATACACATGTTTCCACCAACAGAGTCTGATTCATTTAAAAAGGGAAGAAAATGTTTGTGGGTTTCGACGTAGGTACGTTCAAACTCACTTGAATCATCTACTCTGGGGCTGTCTGTCTTATGAACAGCAAACCATGCGTAGCTGTTATTATAATTCATGCAAAATCTATTGCAATGGCGCCAAACTTCAAATAAGATATTTGTGTGTCCAACATTAGTCATAACATAGGCCTATAAAAGAAAAAATACATCTGTTATATCAATTATCTATTGCTTGGATGTATATTAATTGTACTCTGCATTTCAATTACCCCATCACACACACGCATGCACACGCACACACACGCGCGCGCACACACACACACACACACACACACACACACACACACACACACACACACACACACACACACACACACACACACACACCGTTTTCAGATGCCAGCCATATTGGATTGGCTGCTATGGTGACCCCGAAGTTTGCCAGCTCCGGCGCCCTGGCTAAATCATTCAAGTATAACCAAGGCTACATCTGGGGCAAAGATTGAGGACTCTGGACTAGGGTAAAACAAAACAATATTGGATGATAATTGTTTTGTGTGTGGGCACCTTTCACACATTAGGAAGGTTAACAATTTTGATGACCCCGTATTTGAGCTGTTTGGAAGAAGAGCGGTTTACAAGAGTATTCACCCACCACCAGAGACCTCTTGAAAAGAGTAGGGACATTACAGAATATTTGAGAGATTTATGCCTCATTTGGCGGGTTAGGAAGACATTTTCTACATGTCTGTTATCTATGTTTTAATGTTTTTCCATCTCACTGAAAATACTGTCAAGTGTTGTGGTTATTGATTGATTGAATGCTTTATTAACAGTTTTTAAATAGTAGTACAGAGGTGCGATTTTACAATGATCGTTAAAAGGAACACAAAAAGTCCTGGGGGCTTGTTTCCAATGTGGTCCTGAATCGTGCACTTTCTAATATAAATGTGATTAGTCTGCAAAAACAATGGGACAAAACAATCCTTAATTTTATCCGAAGGCAAGCAATGTGGTCATAAGATAGCTGGGAAAAACACAACAACTTAAAGAGACACAAGCGTTCACCACAAAGAAATCGAGTTAAGTTAACAAAAGGTTGGTGGTGGTTGTAACGTAACATCAAATGTGGTGTTGCGTGTCAGCTTAATGTTCCAACAAAAACACTAATCCGACCCCAAAGTGCCCAAACTAATGCTGACGAATTTACGTTAGCTTCTTAGCATGTAGCGATAAACGTACAACTGGTGTTTGCACTTTCTCCATTTACAGCCCGTACATCTACACAAACGTTCAGATTTCAAATATAAAGTGCTTACCTCATGGCCAGGGATGTTACAATTCTGTTCGTGTAACCCATACGTACCCATATTTTCCGTATTGTTCAATAAAAAACATTTTAATCCGATCGGTGGCCATTTTCTCCGTATTTTCTCCATGCTTTCAACTACGTGACCCTATTGGTTGGGAGGTGTAATTGCACTCTGATACACTATAACTCTACGAGAAAATGACCGCCAATCGGATTAAAATGCTTTTTATTGAACAATACAGAAGATACGGGTACTTATACCCACCCGAAGTAAATTGTAACATCCGTGGCCACGGAATAAGCACTTTATATTTGAAATCCGAACGTTTATGTAGATGTACGGGCTGTAAATGGAGAAAGTGCAAAAAACAGGTTGAAGTTTCGTCATGACTGTCATGATATGACCGTCATGTAATATGAAGCTTGCTGCTATAAATCTAGTAGCAGCAAGTGATATAACTTGTAAACAACCCAGTGTGCAGACTGTGCACAAAACACGTAGCCAGCTATACATGGATGCAAACAAGTAATCTTTAGGTGACACATTCACAGTTTCCAAAATAACATTAGGACACAAACAAGCCATTTAAAAAAAAATGTATATTACATATCGATGGCCAAAACGCAAAACCTCCTATCTGAAAAATGTTCATTGTTGGGAAAATGAAAAAGAAAACTACAAAATGTTGTATTTTTTTTGCACAATGCTATTTTTTTATGAAACCCATCACATAATACACCATTTCTGGATGTCTGGACTATATTACATTATTATATGTTAATTACACTGATTTCATATTGCAAATGCAGATAGGAGGTTTTCCCCCACTTTTCCTGGATAATTCTGCAGATAGGAGCTTTTGCATTCAATGTAAAGTGATTGCTTAACTACATAATGACACATAGTAATGGCTGCAAATACATACATTTACAGCTGCAAACAGTTGCATCAGTGGTGTGGTCTAGTTTTTCTTTGGTTGAGGTATACGATAATCATTCCCTGCACGAAATGCGCGTGGTTGTGGGTATACGCTAGTGCGTTTTCAATGGATGAAATGCTTAGTAGACTGTATACACCTTCTTCCAAAAAAATCTGCACTGTATACACGGTAGAACACACCACTGAGTTGCATTGAATGCTTTTTTATTTTATTCAAAAACAAAACAAAGTTTGCAGGGCAATGCTCACAACAAGAATCTAAATGAAACTATGAAAGTGCTTACAAATAAAATATACAAAAAGGACAACAGGAATACAATTAGGTGGACTAGAAAACAACTGGCCCAGGCACCCCTCGACATAATCCCCCCTATACCCTCTACCCCCAACTCCACCACCTGAAATACCCCCCCACAACCCCCATTCCCCCCAACCAGCACACCACACCCCCCAAACCCTCATGCCCTCCAACTCCCCTAACTCATACAACTGGATCACCAACCTTGTGTCCAGTGTGGATAGTGGAATAGTATGTAAGATCATTGAATGTCTTAAAGAGCCTATAAACAAGGAGGATAGACAGATGCCTTGACCCTAGAATCACCAAAGCCAGGGAGGAGATGAGAGCAGCACACAGGGGCTTTGTCGCTGACCAAAAAGGAGAGGGTCTGAGGGAGGAATATAAGCGGAGGAAGGAGGAGCTATACCAAGTGTATGCAACTCGAACAACAGGAGCTGATCCAAAAGATCAGGGACATTAAAGAGGTGCATGTTAAACAGAAGCATGGCAAGAGCTGGAAGCTCATCAATGACATTTCTGGCAGAAGCTCTTCTCAGACTTCCAAGATCTGGGGAGAAAGCGCAGAGGAACGAGTTGAAACATGGTACCAGCAGAAGAAGAGGATGATCCGATGATCCTGTCTTCCATGACCTTCCCATACCAGATCATGGATCATTTACCATGGATGAGTACCAGAGGGCCAAGGCTACTATCAAGTGAGGCAAGAGCTGCGAGGAGGATGGAGTGACAGCAGAGGTTCTGATGTATGTGCCCATAGACGAGGTGGTGTTGGATTTCATCAAGCACACACGTTTAGTGAGCTGCCGAAGCTGTGGAGCAAAATGATCATCGATCCAGTACCAAAGTCAGGCGACCTCACCAAGACGGACACCTCAAAGGCATTAACCTGAGCTCACAAGTCGCCAAGGCGGCTAACAGGATGATCCTCAACCGTCTTAGACCCATCTTAGACCCTGTACTGAGAAACTCGCAGAACGGCTTCCGCCCAGAGCGAACAGCAGACGGGCAGATACTGGTGCTGAGGAGGATACTGGAAGGAGTAAGGGAGAGGAATCTTTCAGTTGTGATCACCTTCATGACTTCCAAAAGGCTTTTGGCACCATCCACCGGGGGAAACTGATGAACATTCTCCGGGCCTACGGAGTTCCTGAGTAGATGGTTCAGATGATGGAGACACGCTACTTGAGGCAGTCCAGGCAGTGCCTCAGTCCAGGACTTGAGGCAGTCCTTCAAATAACCTTGGCCTGGACTGCTTCAATGGATTAGGACCTGAAGGTCCGGGGGGCACTTGACTGGAATGCCTTGCATGGGATGAGGAGAGTGTGGAAATCAGACATGGGAGAAGACCTCAAGAGGCGGCTGTTCATATAGCTACAGTTGAGTCAGTACTGCTGTATGGGGCTGAGACATGGACCATCACAGCACAACAGGAAAGGGCCTTGGATGGAGTCTACACAAGAATGCTATGAATGGCACTAGGAGTCACATGGACGGACCAAATCAGAAATGTGGTCCTCTACAGGAACCCAGCATGTGTCACAGACAAAGTCAGAGAGAGAGAAGGATGAGGCAGGGCACTGCGTCTGTAACTAGTGGCAAGCAAACTGACACTATGGGAGCCAACCCAGGGCAAAGCCAGGAAAGACAGGAAGTGCACCACCTACGTAGATGCACTTCGGCATAACAGCTTAGCCAACAACACTGTAGAGCTCAAGACCCTGATGCTAGATAGGAGAGTGTGGAGGGCAGCTTTTCAGGAGTCCCAAGTTGGTGTTGGCTAGACCACACTCGCATCGCAAAGACCCTATTCTATATGATCCGGCCTAACTGACTCATGCCCCCCTCCAGAGTTGGTGTTGGCTAGAGTCTAGCCAACACCAACTCTGGACTCCTGAAGTGGAATGGGGTTTTGAGTTATGGAGGTGGAGAGGTGTGGGCTGGCAGTTGGGGGGTGGGGTTTGTGGGAGTGGGGGAGTATTGCAGGTGGTGGAGTTGGGGGAGAGGGTACGGGGGGATTATGTTGAGGGGGGCATGAGTCAGTTAGGCCGGATCATATAGAATAGGGACTTGGGACACCTGAAAAGCTGCCCTCCACACTCTCCTATCTAGCATCAGGGTCTTGAGCTCTACAGTGTTGTTGGCTAAGCTGTTACGCCGAAGTGAATCTACGTAGGTGGTGCACTTCTCCTCCACACTCTCCCCACTCCCACAACCCCCATTCCCCCCAACCAGCACACCACACCCCCCAAACCCTCATGCCCTCCAACTCCCCTAACTCATACAACTGGATCACCAACCTTGTGTCCAGTGTGGATAGTGGGATAGTATGTAAGATCATTGAATGTCTTAAAGAGCCTATAAACAAGGAGGAAAGACAGATGCCTTGACCCTAGGATCACCAAAGCCAGGGAGGAGATGAGAGCAGCACACAGGGACTTTGTCACTGACCAAAAAGGAGAGGGTCTGAGGGAGGAATATAAGCGGAGGAAGGAGGAGCTATAACAAGTGTATGCAACTCGAACAACAGGAGCGGATCCAAAAGATCAGGGACATTAAAGAGGTGCATGTTAAACAGAAGCATGGCAAGAGCTGGAAGCTCATCAATGACATTTCTGGCAGAAGCTCTTCTCAGACTTCCAAGATCTGGGGAGAAAGCGCAGAGGAACGAGTTGAAACACGGTACCAGCAGAAGAAGAGGATGATCCGATGCTCCTGTCTTCCATGACCTTCCCATATCTGTCATCTGTGCTTCATCCAGCACAGATGAAGAGGATAGGGTCTTTGCGATGCGAGAGTGTGGTCTAGCCGCTAGACCACACTCTCGCATCGCAAAGACCCTATCCTATTTGATCCAGCCTAACTTGCCTATGCCCCCCTCAACAAAATCCCCCCCATACCTTCTACCCCCCAACTCCACCACCTGCAATACTCCCCCACTCCCACAAACCCCATACCCCCCAACTGCCATCCCACACCTCTCAACCCCCATAACTCAAAACCCCATCCCACCCCATACCCTCGTACCCCCAAATCCCATCCAATCCATTACCCCCACTCCCAGAACCCCCGGTCCCCATGCCCCCAACCAACACACCACAACCCCCAAACTCCACCCACCCAAGCCCTCATGCACCCCCCACCCCATAACCCCCCAACCACCACCCCATACCTCCCACACCCCATAACTCCAAACCCCATCCCACCCCCATACCCCCCAACCAACACAACACAATATTCTCACAGGGTTGTTGGCTGCCACGGTGTTCACGTGTGATTTTGATGTGCATTTAATAAAAAATCACAACATGGATGTTCACATCTAAGCAGCAATGACAACCTCTAACCACAAGTTCAAAATGTTCAACGCCAAAACCTCCTATATATACCTGAAAATGACCTCCTATCTACATAGATGCACATAGGAGGTTTTTACCTAGAAACAGTTAGGCTTACAAATGAATAAATAATGTTTTTTTATGCTCATTTTGAGATCAAGACATTCTACAGTACTGTAACAAGTATTACCATTCACATGTTTGATCAACTCACACTCTTGGTGTGATAAAAGTTTCACCACCTGATACTAATCATTAGCAATCAACAAGGCAATGCAATTAACTTGACAGTTACTAACAAATACTTAAATAGTAAGGGTGGAAGACACTTTTTTATTTTGAAAATAATTGATTACTACAAACTGAAAGACATTTAGATGGTCTACATAAAACAGAATTCCAAAGTTTCAGCTCTGTCTGCTGCTCAACTAGTTCTGGTGCAGATAAGAGGTTTTGCGCTTCAACATTTTAGCACTAATTGGCAATGAACAAGATAGGAGGTTTTAGTCAAATGACTTTTCTGACACAAATGAGGGGCGGGACTATCTTGCAGACAGACTGAGCATGTGCAGCATAGCCTATAGTCCTCATCCACAGTGAAATCTGAAAATCATGAAATTTGCACTTAGGAGGTTTTGCGTTTTGGCCATCGATATAGGCCTACAAGTTGAATGAGAACATGTCTGGATGTATTCCTTAAAATTGCGTTTTTCATCAAAAGGATGAGAGGAAATGCTATGTGAAATATTTTTAGATTAGATGGAAATGTTCTATATTATCTGCTGACAAAAAAAGTAAAGGGCTAATATAATTGTCATGACTAAAACTTGACTAAAATGTCAACAGTTTTTGTCGACTAAAACTAGACAAATAATAATATGTTTTCTTGGACTAAGATAAAGACTAAAATGCTCGACCTTTAGTCGACTAAAACTAGACTAAAGGAAAAAAGGATGAGTTTGACTAAATGTGATAAAAACTAACAACCGTCACTGAAACTGGACTAAAACTGGACTAAGACTAAAAAATAGCTGACGAAATCAACACTGGGGCCCACTGTTGCCTCGTTACGCCGATGATCATGCACTCAATTGTCAAAAGTCACGATAACATTGCCACGGACCTTGCACACTGCTGCGTTTTTTCGGCCGAATAACGGGGCGAATTTCGGAGCGTGTTAAAAAATAAATCGACCTCACATTATGTCAATCACGTTTGCACACTGCTGCCTAATATTTCGTCCGTATTAATTTTTTTCAGACCGGGCTTGCGAGCTCAGCCATTATGCATGACTGGGCAGTGGTAAAGTAACTAGTAGGCCTACAGTATAGGCTATTCAAGTACTGGAGTATTTCCAATTTGCAATACTTTTACTTCTACTCCACTATATCTCAGAGGCAAATATTGTACTTCTTACTAACATACATTCGATTAAGCATGTGGCCATTTGAAAATAGCAGATCTACAAGCTCACAATGTGTCGCATGTGTGGGCTTGTAGATCTGCTACTTTCAAAAGATTTTTATACATTTTGTACATTTGAAAACCTTTTGTTTTCATTGTCCAGCTCCTGCACTGGACCTGCCAAACTACACGGACTGTGGGCCTCCTTTCTTTAATATCCAATTTGATTGACTGATCTGATCATAACGCATAACGTTACAGCTTTTATTATGTTAATTGACTGCCCTTATCATCGCATCAAGTAATAAGACATGCAGACCCAAGTGCTGCAGTATTTTATTTATTTTGGGTAATCTATTTGAGAACGACGAAGCCGAAGCATGAACAAGTTTAGCCCTGAAACATGACTGTCATATCATGACAGTCATGGATGAACTTCAACCTGGTGTTTGCACGGTCTCCCTTTTTATGTCCGTACATCACATAAACGTTCATATGTCAAATAAATAAAGTGCTGACCTCATGGCCACGGATGGTACAATTATGTATGTACGTTACCTCAGAAATACCCGTATCTTCCGTATAGTTCAATAAAAAGCATTTAAATCGGATCGGTGGCCATTTCTTCTGTATTTTCTCCATATGCTTTCAATTACGCGACCCCATCGGTTGGGAGGTGTATTGCACTCTGATACATTATGATAAAATGGCCACCGATCGGATTAAAATGCTTTTCAATGAACAATACGGAAGATACAAGTACTTTTGAGGGCCCGAACATAATCTTAACATCCGTGGCCATGGGGTAAGCAATTTAAATTTAAGATTTGAACGTTTATGTAGATGTGTGGAGCAAAAAGGGAGAAAGTGCAAACATCAGGTTGAAGTTCATCAACAATAACATGACTGCAAAATGTAGGGGAACGAGAATGCATTTGAATAACGAATTGGATCATGTTTTAAACCATAGCATATGTTACCCTATAGCAGGGGTCTTCAAAAGGGTGTCAAAATGCGTGTCAGCTTGACTTTCCAGGACTTTGTAACAGAGTATTTTTACATTGCAGTATTGATACTTTTACTTAAGTAAAACATTTGAGTATTTTTAGCGGTGCCAACCGCTCTACATTTGACTCTGTCTGTGTGTCCGTCCGTCCGTCCGTCCGTCTGTCCGTCCGTATGTTATGTCCGTCCGTATGTTTGAACACGGCAAAGAAGCTCAACACACACACACACACACACACACACACACACACACACACACACACACACACACACACACACACACACAAGCCAATACTGCACACATGCGCACACACAAACACACGCACACACACACACACACACACACACACACACACACACACACTTGACGTCCGTATGTCCGTCCGTATGTTATGTCCGTCCGTTTGAGCACGGCATTTAAACAGCTATAACTCCAGTTCGCAGCATGCTACGGAGTACAAATTTTGTACATGGACTAAAACCACCAATAGGGACGAACTGAACTTAATTAAGCCCCGCCCCCTCTGTCTTCCTATTGGCTGGGCTTTAAACAGCCGTAAGTCCAGTTTGCAGCATGCCACCAAGTCCAAATTTGGTATGTGGACTTAGACCACCAATAGGGGCGAACTGTAATTACTTAAGCCCCGCCCCCTCTGTCTGCCCATTGGCTGGGCTTTAAACAGCCATTATTCCAGTTTGCAGCATGCTACCAAGTACAAATTTGGTAAGTGGACTCAGACCACCAATAGGGACGAACTGAAATTAGTTAAGCCCCGCCCCAAAGGCACCGCTTCCTTCACACAGGGTGGTGTTTTTTCCAACACTGTGACTGACTGGGTCTGCTGGGTGTTGTTGGTGACAGCCTATTACCAGTTTTGGCAGAAAGATGTGATAAACTGACTGATCACAGGACAACTATATGAGCAATCATCTCGTCTGTATGTTTCATATGTTTAGGCTGTAGTGTATCCTGAAGTGAATAGCCTATCTGCAGATTCAGCGCCCTATAGTTCGGCATTTGATACAGTGGACCATGGTGTTCTGATCATCCGTCTAAAAACAAATGTTGGTATCAGTGTAGTGGCTCTGGACTGGCTGTGCTCCTACCTAGCAAACAGGTCATTTTCTGTTTCACTAGGTGATGCCTCCTCCTCTTCTTCTCCTCTGTTTTGCGGAGTTCCCCATGGTTCGATCCTGGGTCCCATTTTATTTATTATATATATGCTACCCTTGGGGCAAATTATGCATAAACATAAAATATCTTTCCATTGCTATGCAGACGACACTCAATGGTATGTCCCCATAAAACCTGGCTACACTGATGTCGCATGCATTGAGTCCTGTTTCAATGACATCAAACAATGGATGTCAAAAAACTTCCTTCAATTAAATGAATCAAAATCAGAAGTAATTATATTCACCCCCTCCTGCCCCAACACAGATATTGTTGATAACCTCACTTCAAGTCTCGGTTCCCTCTCCAAAGCTGTTAAAAAAGAAGGCCCGTAACCTGGGTGTCATGTTTGACCCAGAGCTGTCTTTTGACATCCAGGTAACAAAAGTAGTTCAGTCCTGCTTTGTCCAACTGAGACAATTAGCAAAGGTCAGGCCTTTCCTTACAACTGCAGACCTAGAAAAGGTCATCCACGCTTTTATTTCCTCCAGACTTGACTATTGCAATGCACTTTATTCAGGGATCAGTAAGAAAAATATTCATAGATTGCAACTGATACAAAATTCAGCTGCTAGGCTCCTGACCCGCACAACGAGAGGAGACCACATTACACCAGTCCTTGTGGCCCTTCATTGGTTACCCGTGATTTTTAGAATTGATTTTAAGATTTTACTGCTTGTTTTTAAGGCCCTAAATGGTCAGGCTCCTGTGTATATCTTAGTGATCTTCTAACTCCTTATAGGCCAGGCCGCTGCCTGAAATCATCCAGCAGGGCCTTGTTGACAGTACCAAAGTCTCGTCTTGTCACAAAGGGCGACCGGGCTTTTGCCGTTCGGGCCCCTCGGCTGTGGAACTCATTGCCTGGGAACCTCAGGCAGGCAAACTCAGTGTCCTCTTTTAAATCTCTTCTAAAAACTCACCTCTATTGCACAGCTTTTTCTTAGAGTATGAACTGTTGTACTATTTATGCAATTTAATGTCTGATTTGTACAATTGTACTGTTGTTATTGTAAAGCACTTTGTAACTTGTTTTTGAAAGGCGCTAGATAAATAAAGTTATTATTATTATTTTACCAATGCATTGACTGTGTGTGTGTGTGTGTGTGTGTGTGTGTGTGTGTGTGTGTGTGTGTGTGTGTGTGTGTGTGTGTGTGTGTGTGTGTGTGTGGGCCACTGACATTCTAAAATAAACTTTAAAACCATCGGGATAATGCCGCAGCTCCTTGTACAACGTGTGAAACTCTCCGTCCTGTTTACGGAATGTCAGGATAGGATGAACCCAATATTCTCTTTTCCTTTTTCTTTTTTCACAAGTGACAGGACCAAAA
Source organism: Gymnoscopelus microlampas (assembly GCF_963454915.1). Lineage (NCBI taxonomy): Eukaryota > Metazoa > Chordata > Actinopteri > Myctophiformes > Myctophidae > Gymnoscopelus > Gymnoscopelus microlampas. Next base: position 8,289,231 of record NC_139948.1, read on the forward strand.
AACATCTTCACTGCTTGATGACTGGATTTTTATTTATTTTTTCGTTCTGCGAAAACATTGCAAGGAATATAAATAATATGCATCGGACTTAGTGTGCAAGGATGTTGCGCGTGATGTTTTTTTTTTTGCGGAATTCGGATTAATAAAACACACCGAAAAAACGTAGCAGTGTGCAAGGACCTTAACTTGAGTTAACTGGTTTTGGCCCGGTTTTGGCCAGACATCGTAGTTTTAACATGGTCTAAAAAACAAAGGGAAAGCTCCGGTTATATTTTCTTTTCTCTGGACGACGAACAGTTATCCCCTTTGTGTTTACCAACGGTCTGACACACGATCATAACATATATATATATATAAATGTTCTGTGGCCAGCTGGGGAAGTGGGAAAGACGGTATATGCTGCCTTCAGCCTGGCTGTGCCCGTGAAAGTTACCTTGTGGGTGAAAACTTTTTTTATTCTTTTGAGGGTCGGGGCATGTAACCTGTTTGTATGCACACACAATCAGATGATGGATTATAATGGATATAACATTTCTGTGACCGGTTGAAAAGGTTATAAAACACGAAAATCGCTGGCAGTGGGTGAGTTTATTAATGAATATACTCTGGCAGTGAAAGAGTTAAATAGTAGAGGCCCTAGGAGGGGTCTATGCGCGAGTGCTTTTTTCTTTTTTCTAGTTTGGATTTTTGGCATCCATAGGACCTCTAATATAGGGATTTTGATGATCCCAAGAAAAAAAGTGGTCCAAAGTGTGTTTTTTCAATGTTTTATTACCCCTATGAGACCTGCGGGATGGCTGGCTGGAACGCCTTTCGGACACTGTGGCACGCTCAAATTTAGATGTTGCCCAAAGATGGGACCAACCTTGTCATGCTACCTTGTCGGGAAGGGGGCTAAATACCTAAGGATTCAAAGTTAAGACAACATTTTTGCGAGGGAAAAACGCCCATCACCATTTTCCAAATGGTCCCTTGAGCTGTCACCTCAATATATGTGAATGGAAATGAGTTACATGGATACCTACAAGCCTCTCCTGTACAGACATGCCACATTTATGCCAATCTCATGCAGTTTTGGGCAAGAACCATGCAGTTTTTTTGATGCAGTACAAATATGTAGACCACTTTACTGTACCTGCTGCACTCAGATCACATTCATTAATTCCAGTTCTTAAAGTACTTTGGTGATAAAGAAAATCTATTTGGTACAAACTCTCAGATCCAGGGCCATCCAGTGACCTTTTTGTCAAGATACAATAATATTCAGCTTCAAAGATTAGGACATGCAGCTAACTTTAAACTGAGGCCATCTGTTCAAATAAATAAATATAAAAATGTAATGCATAGAGTAACTGTCATGAAGGGCATTTTGATTACCATGATTACATTTTTTTTCACCAGACTATAAGTAACATTTGGTGATTAGACACAATACCTTACATGCTCATTCTGCATGCATACAGTTGACATAGAAAACAGAACATTCTCTCTGTTCAGTGTATGTTTGTGCAGAGGCCTGCAGACATTAGCGCCAATCCTGTGGGTGCCGGGGAGTCCGAGCACCCAAGGAGAAAGCCGAGCACCCACAGGAAATGTGTCGGTCGGATGACTATTGTGTGATGCTTTGTAACATACACAGGATGCATGATGTACCCGCTCTGATACCGTGTGTTATTGTGAACAATTTCTGTCATTCAAACTCTCTCCCTGAAATCTGCGTCCTTATGCCAGTCATGGTTTCATCATCAGCCAATAATCAAATTGTATGATTTGAAATGTAGTAAAACAAAAAGGTCCTTTTGCACACCTACTGGGACAGGTGCATAGGAGCAGTTGATTGATTGTTTGCAACATACAGATGCACACATGCGTATGTCAAAATGAAGACAGAACAAGAAGCCATAATAAAACCTATTTCCATTGTCTATTATTGTCTCCACCAGGCCAAAAGGCATGGCGAGAGAGTATGTTTTGCCCCCTGTCCGTCCGTCCGTCCGTGTGTGTCCGTGTGTGTGTCCGTCTGTGAACAGCTAATCTCCGGCACCGTTGGCTTGATCGCAGCGAAACTGTGCACACACACTCCCTGGATGCCAATTCAGAACCTCTGCCCAAAATTTTTCACATGGACCTGTTATAGCGCCACCAGGAGGCCACTTTTTGTAAAACATTTTTTTTGACAGTACTCCTACAGATTTTGTCCAACAGGTCAAGGAAAAACCTTTGCCCTGCATTTTTCACATCTGCCTTTTATAGCGCATATAACAAAATAACAGAAAAAAATAACACTATATGTACAAATAATGGGGGGGGGTGAGAGTGTCACGGCCCCTGTAGCCTGGCTTACCAGGTCCTGTCTTGTGTACTCTTGTCTCTGGTGTCTGAAACATAGGCGGCGGGTGAGCTTGACAATTGGGAAGGCTGGGGGGAGGGCTGGGGGCGCCGAAATCCGTGCAGCAAAAAAATTGCGGTTTCTGGTTGGATTCTGTTAGTGTCTGTTGGGTTTTTGGTTACTTTATTTCGGTTATAGGGTTAGGGTTAGATTAGGGTTAGGTTTTTTAATTCATATTTTTGCCTGATTTTACTGATTTATTAATAATTCCCAGAATTCCCAGCATAACATTTGGGAAGGCTTAGCCTACCCTAGCCTTCATTACCCGCCGCCTATGTGTCTTTCACAGGGCCTGTATGTTGGGGAATTGGGGTGAGGCCACACTCAGTCTCTCTCTCTTCCCCTGATGGCAGCAACACTGTGTTTAGTTTAGTCTTTGTTTGAGTTTGCACCATTCAACACCCCACACTACATTTACACTACATCCATAAATTTGCTGACACTACTGACACTGATTAACACATCTCATATTATTCTTGGTTATATGTTGAATTTAAGTTATTGTTTATATTGTAAATAAATATATTGCTTTGTGCACTTTTAAAAGCCGCGTCTTCCTCCTTTTTGTTATGGCCTATGAGCCAGACCATAACAAAATGGGGGCTCGTTGATACTATAGAACTTGGGTTAACAAAGTACATTTAGATGATTTGGCTGTGACATTTTTGGAGCAGGTAATGCAGTGATTTCCTGTTTTGTTGTGGAGCCTAGATTGTTTAGGCTTGGTCGGGTCGTCTGTCTAACGGGAACAATGGTACTATACCTCCTCTTTTGGCCTCCTGAAAGGTGAATTATCAGGGCTGTTTTAAATGAACCCAGCAAATCCAGGGGGTCCTCAGCAAAAGTAGTTAATATAGCATCTCAATCATGTTAACCACTTTATCCATTTATGTTATTGAAACATTGCAGAGCTATTGAAAAATAACAGATACAAATTTGATTTTGAATCAATTTGGAGGTCCATGACTTGAAAAGGTTTAAGAACCACTGATCTATGTTTATGATGACTGACATTGTTTAGCAACATACTGTTGACATCCTATGATGTATCAATAAATGAAAGATTATGTTGTCAAAAATGTTGGCTTGAATAATCAGAATTGGATTTTCCGGGGGGATAGGTACTACATAGGTTTGGGATTTGTTAGTGCGCCCCCCCCCCCCCATCCAGTTATTACACTGGCCCGGGGCACAGTCCAAAGAAAGAGAAAAGAAAGAGGCAAAAGAAAAGCATATAGGACAAGACAAAGAAGACTAGACAAGGACAACAAGAACTCAGTCACACAGTCAGTCAGTGTGACACACACACACACACACACACACACACACACACACACACACACACACACACACACACACACACACACACACACACACACACACACACACACACACACACACACACACACACACACACACACACACACACACACACACACACACAGCGAGCCTGTTGTAGAAAAAAGAAAAGGTGTCAATGAACCAGCCTCCCAACTCACTGATTGGATGTCAAGATGTTAATTGACCCGCCTCCCCCTCCTGCTGATTGGATGAGTTGAGAACCAATATCATTCATGAGCTATGCTGCCCTCAGAATAAATTGAAATACCCATCAACTCCATGCACATCTGCAGCAACATTTCGGTTGTCAAGACTTCAGCTCCTGTTATTCACATTTTAAGCATCTATACTTGTCAACTGAAACATTCTTCTCAAACTTAGTTCCAACTCAGAAGCATTGAAAGGTAAGCTTTCTCATTCTGAATATTTAGCATCAACTTGTTTAAAAAGTAATATTAATAACAATAATTATCATTATAATTATAATAGTAAAAGGATTACTACCTCGCCTTTGTTGTTTAATCATTCTGCTGCGGAACAATATGGACAATATATCAATTAATGTTGATCAATAGGGATTTTTTTTAAATCCCATTTAGATTTGGTTGTTTTCTTTTTTTTTTAACCATACTTTATGGTGGCTTATTGGGGCCAACTATGGGGTCACTGGGAGAAGAGGAATTGCGCGACTGGAGCGAGGGTGAATAATATTCCTATTAAACTCGTAAATTTGCGAGGTTGATCAACTCAGACATTTCTGAGATTTAAACGTGTATTTTTCAGAGAAAACAAATCAGAATAGTATATTTAGAAAAACACCATTCCTTCACTTTAGATCACGGGTGGGCATCATCTTGTTCCAGAGGGCCATACTGACTTTGATAATGTGATTGAAAAAAACTTGAAACAGTGCTGAATTATATTAACAAATGCATGAATTACACAAAATGACTATTTTATTTCGTCTTTACAGCTGTATGTCACTCTGGTGTACTCAGAGGTTACAATGAAAATATTACTGATATCAAACAATCTATCGCCATGCACTCAACTTTTAAATTAACCTACTACTTTATATCTTGTCTTATATATGCACCACTTCACAAGCCACTTATGAGTGACCACCATTTTTATGTTAAATATGGACTCAAGGTAGACAGTTTTACAATTATAATAAACATTTGATCAGGTATATGGACTCAAATTGTAAATACTAATTGTCAACATATTTTTTTCTGGGGGGGGGTGCAGTTACTCTTTGATGACAGGCCGAATTGAGATGGTCCAGAGTTCGGGTCTGGCCCTCGGGCTGTATGATGCCCATGTGTGCTTGGCTCGGGAACCAAAGATAATTACTTATTTACTAATATAAGCAAGTCAGCCTAACCACGTATGAGTCATTAAGTTACTTAAAAAAGACAAAACCATGAAACACCCCACGGAAATCCTAATTGTATCTTTATCCCTCGTCTCACAGTGTGCACAAATGCACTTATTATAGCATATTTTCTAAACCAGTTTGGAGATGTACATTTGTAATTTAATCCACAATACATCTGTCATTCTCTTTTGTAGGATGGGCAACATCGTAATCACCATTCACCACCCAACCAGTCTGGACCATGGTATCCCCTACCTGGAAAGTGGCAGAATAGTGGCCGTTTCACCCAGCATGATCCGTATGGAGAAGAAACCTGGCACTGCATGTGGCTGTGGTGGCCGGGTTACATTCAAGAGGAATGTGAAAGAGACCACCTGGACCTACAAGATCACTAAGCAAAACTCTGCAAACTTTAAGATTGGTCATGAATTGGTCGTCAGAGCTGCCAACAAGCCTGAGGCAGAAGCAAAACTAACTGCAGAGTTTGGCATCACAGATACTGAAACAAGAGAGAGTACAGTTATGATCAAGTATGTTATATCTGATTATAATCGTTATTCTGAGCTTTACTGCTATGTTGATTTTGAGGGACCAAATAATGGAGTGGCGTGCTGGCACAGGAATCTTCTAGAGCTCGATTTATATTACAGATGGGTTGAAGATTCAGAGATGATTATCGACATAATCGACAAAATCTGAGAATTGGTACATGTTTTAGAATATTATTCTAAAACATGTACCAATTCTCAGTTTTTTCTTCTTTTTTTTTCTTCTCCCCCTGCTTTACTCCCCCTCCTCCATTCCTATTTGCATCATACCTAATACTCATGATATGCTTGATGTAATATTGATCTACTTCTGATTTTTGTTTCATAAATATCACCTGGGAACCCTTTTTACTTTTTGGCAAGGAAGGTACAGACCATTGGTTGCCACAAATGCTGTAAGAACTTCAATAAAGCTTCAATAAAGCAGTACAGCTCTTGTGTGGGTTATTGGTCACATAGTGAATGAACGATTTACGGTTTACAAGAATGAAAGGAGAGAAATGCAAACTATGCATTACTTGTATTTCCAAAGTAGTTATAAACATGAGAGGATATTTTATCTGTAAGTATAATCCTAAAGGAAGAGTATATCAACAGCATTTGGGAGGTGAAGAGAAGGCCAGACAAAGTGATGAGCATGAAACTGGATATAGAAGGGGTGATGATAAATGTCATCAGTGCATATGGCCCAGAAGTACAATCGAAAAAGGGTGCGCAATTGAAAACATCTAGAAGAGTTCTGGAGTGAGAGATTTAAAAGTATTTGAATACTGGAGTCAAAACTCACAATTCAATGCAACAGAGAACTGTGATCCATAAACAGCCATGTCTGACTCAACTAATGTCAGCCCCTGCCTCCTCCTTAAATACATTACAGAAGAACATACAGAAACAAGAACAGACAAGAAATAACTATCTGTATTGCTAGTCAACCCCCTGACCCAAGTGTCTGTTCACCTTTTGTGACTAAAATAACTTTATTTTTGGCACCAGTTCTGTTCAGGATCTGTGGAACCTTAAGTGGAACCATTTTAATCAATGATAGGTCATCAACATATGCCTACAGTTTCCCAAAGTAATCTTAGCATGCATATTTGAAATATAATTTCAATGATTTAAGCTGTCTATCTATTATGAATAGATTATGTATGATTGATGTTGTCCAATAAGAATGTAGAATCTCAACCACATACAACTGGTGCATATAAAACCCTATGGGCAGAAAATAGTGCAGATGAGAAGATGGTGACATCAGGTGGGGCAGTGCAGCAGGGCATCAAGGCCACTGTGGCCGTGGGGCTTCTATTTTTTCCAAGGGGCACACGGCCAAACAGAGGGGCAACGAGGGCCATGGCCACCGTGACATTCCAGCCCTGCTGTCAATCCATTATGAATAGATAATGTGCATCTAAAGTGGATATGAGGCTGTAATGGCAATACAATGTGTATACCTGTGTGATTATTGAATTATTATTCATTCATTCATTAATCATATTTCTGTTTTATTCTTATATGACTGTATTCTGATTTGGTTCATTTGTCATAAGTACACAATGTTATGATATGAATGTGGTGTCCTGGCATAGGAAGTCAACAAGGCTGATACAAAGGGAACCTGAATAGTGTTGTTTCAGGTCTGTTTGATTACATTTGTATCCTCTTAGAACTTTAGTCTTCACCAACTCATATCATGGTCAGACTCCTAACCATCCGAATCCGAGGCAACAGGACACTGTCAGGACAATGCTGACTTTGAGTGACAATCAACACCACTTCAGAGATGCTAGACCTAGAGAGACCTTATTTGCAACTAGCCATCAAAAGTTCTGAGAATTAAATGTGTCTGTATATAGCTCACTTTGACCACAAGGGCGCAGTGTAGGTTCAGTTTATACGACATTGTGATGGGCAGCACATGTGTTTTACTCCATTCAATTCAATAGGGCTTCATTGGAGGCCAAGCACTGAATGGCCACTTTAAGGCCAGGTATATGACAGGGATCATAGACAAGATTAGAGCATATTTCTTCCTACAATAAAACTGTGAACACAGTGCTGAATCTCATATTAAACTTTATTTCCATTCTATTACACAGTAATAATCCCATTCCCAATCAGAGCAAAAATGTCCACGTACATCCGTACAATAGGAGCACAGGTGTACTGTTTTAATTGGAAAACAAATATTAATATCCCAATTTATATACTGTTCCATCTAAAATAAACTGATTAAACGTGCAATTACAATGCATTCATAATTAATAAAAAATAAAACAAGGTGGTTTATCACAACACAGACCTTGCATAAATAAGATGATTCATTCCTGATTAACAATACAATGTCGAGAAAACAGTCAACGACTTCCTATGAAATGAATGTAGGCTCAGTCTGCACACACTCCATGAAGTAGTAGAGCAAGGAAATTGCAACGCACAATTCCAACAGATTCGTAATTTCCAGCGGCTTGATTTCAGTGCAAAACCATACATAAAAACACATGATTGTTCAGTCCATACCTAAGATTACGTGTTTAAAATAGGGCTGCACAATTATTGCTGAAGAGGTTCAACTTACTTTGATGGGGTCCACTGGAACCCCCCCCTCACTACGTCCCCAGATCTTGTTTTGAGAACCACTGCCTTAAAGTATACAGAAGTTACACAATGATGCTTATTCAACTACAAGACCCTACATGGTCTTGTCCCTCAATAGGTGCCCAAACTTTTACATCCATACTCCATCTTTAGGCCACTCAGATCTTCAGACAAAGTTCTCTTATTTACACCCCGACACTGCCTCCACAAACCCAAGGGTGATTGAGGTTTTGCCGTTTAGTGCTCCGTACCTCTGGAACGGTACTCTCCCTCAGTTAGATTGGCTGAGTCTATCAACCTCTTAAAAATAAACAAAACAACACCTCAAAACGACTCGTCTTCCCTGCAAAAGTTGTGTTGCATCTAACAGAAAACGTATGTTGTTCAGGCGCTCGGGTGGAGAAATGTGTGTGGAGTAAATAATTGACGTACGGACTAAATTGGGGACAAAAGGGGGGTATGTATGTATGTAAAGAATGTGTGCTTCCTGTGCAGCACTTTGTAACTTTGTTTCAGAAAGATGCTTTATCAATGAAATCTGACACAGCAAGTTACAACAGCTGAGCAAACACAGCGTCTCAATCCATTGCCAGCTTTCATGATTGCAAACATAAAAATCACGATTTGCAAGTCTTTTTTGATTCATCGTGCAGCCCTAGTTTAAAACCAAGTCAAGTTGAGTCCCTCCAGCAATTAGGCAAAACCGACACATCAATGTAATGTATTTCCTATCTCAATCCTAATAACCACGTAACCCCCATATACTTACGTTTGTAGTGCAGGACTCCCCGGAATAGGGACGCTAGGGTTCATGTGGTTAAACAATGTCTAAAAAATTAAAAACAAATCTAACACATTTACTCAGTGCCTTAAATTTTCTTCCAAAAACTAAAGAAAAATATACAGCAATTGACTGATACAGCACAAATGGACAAACATGGAGGTGATACAAGCCCTGCAAGCCCCATCATGCTCATGCCCCCCAGTACATAACATTAACACACGTCTCAGAATGCCATAACACCATAAACCCCTCGAGTGTGTACAGTGTATAGAAGGAAGTATGACTGTATGTACTCATCATCCTCTACATTCATTTCTTCTGGAGGTGTTTTGCGTAGTTGTTGCAGGCCTTCTGCATGTCCGTCAGGAAACCCGGCACTCCAGTCTGTTTGAAAAAAAACAAGAGCGTCTCCATCACATGGGTAGATAATATTTAGTCGGGCAGAAACCCAAAAACGTTTACTAAATGCAAAAAATAGCCGATCTACAAGCAAAAAAAAACGCTGCATTGCGCATGTGCATTTTGAGCTTGTAGATCGGCTATTTTTGCCCGACAGCAACAATATGTAGGCCTGTTATAATTATTACATAATCGTCTGATCGCAATCATTTGAGATAATCGCAATTCGTTTTTGCATAATAGTCCGACTGGTTTCCATTCTTCTGTATAAATTAATCTGTTGAAAAATTAACAACGGGCTCACGATGCAATGTGATGCATCGTGAGCTTGCAGGTCGGTATGTATTTATTATTAATATTATTAGTTATTTGTCAAATCTGTCCTGAGAAATTTCTGTTTAAAAAACCTAAACGCCAAACAGAAATGTAATCTTAAACTAGAAGTTCGGGCCGCTACGCGGCCCGAACGTCTAGCGTGACGCGTCGTTCACTTTGCAGTGCCACCTTACAGGCACCTCACAGTGTGAGAGAGAGTTTTGTGCTCTCCTAAATCCACGGCAGGCTTTGAAAGTACCCACTTCAGAAAGAGGTGACGTGCATCACCTCTCCAATGACCAAAACCCACTATGGAAGCCGTCGAACTGGTGCGATCTGACGGCATCCTAGAATTTATAGGTAGGATGTGATGTCATGCGTGATGTCATGCTGTCGTGAGATTACGTCACACTGGCGTTGTGTCCATATTCGGGACGACCGTCTCATCGTGATGTCAGATTACGTCACACTGGCGTGATGTCAGATTACGTCACACTGGCCACATACAACGTTCGTACATACTGACAACCGACATGGCGCAGGATTCAAATTGTATATATAATAAGATAGAAGATAGATAGATGTTATGCTCCAATGTTCAATGCCAAAACCACAACTAAAATCATTGATCGCAATTACTTGTGTGACAATTCATCATCAACTGAAGTGTCACGATCTTGACAGCCCTGAATATGTCGACAGCAGACACACCCAGGAGGGGAAACAAAGAGAGGAACCGTTGACATCACCAAGAGACACATCTGCTAGCAATAAGGACATGCAGAGAGCTGTGGACTACATAACACGCACGCACACACGCACAAAGAGCATTGGGTAGTCTTCAGTCCCTTGCACACAGAGCCTGTTTTAGTCAGTGTGTGCAAAGAAATAAGTCTTGGACCGCTACATATCAGGCCAGTTTCTTGCACAATGCGGTCACCAGTTTGCTCGCTTGCTAAGGCCTAATCATACAATTTTACATGTTTTTTTTCTGTATTTTCCTAAATTATCGGCCAACTTGATCACACTACAGCGCACACAAAAGCTTCAAAAGTAGCAGATCTGCAAGCTCAAAACAAAGCGCAATCTGCTACTTTTGCCATTATTGAATTTGAATCCTGAAAAGTAACGTATCAACGTTTTGGGCATAATGAGGTTTCCACTCGACAAGACGATATACAGTAGGAACGTGACAGAAGCACGCTGAATGGAGTCATGGTTATTATACACACCTTAGCTCCCCAGTTCACAAGCCAGGTTGGAATCATGCCCCCGGGGTTATCGAAGTAGTTCAGGAAAACTGAAAGAAAAGCACAAGTTCATTTTCATATACAGTCATAAAAAAAAATCATTATAGCATTATCAAGTATCCCACCTATGGCATTGTATTCCAATTCCTTTTCAATGGGCAAAAGTACCCGGTACTTTTTACATGTGCCTCAGCAGGAGGCTAGCAATCTTATAAGAGGGTCTGTTTATCAAGAGTTAATCTCACAAACAGCTGGATCGATCAGTGCCAAATGCCTTGTGCACACTGCAGGTTGTCTACCACAATTTTTCACGTTTTACACTTTTTGTATCTTTTTCTATCTAACTTTATTTTTATGATAGAAGTCAATTGGGCTCTGATCAGGCTGATCATAAGGTCATAATGTTACACCCGTCAATAACTTGTTGAACGCATTGATTATTTTCATGGTAATTCACTCGCCTCAAAAGGGTTTAACTTTTTCACTCTCGACTTCTGCACTCTCTAGCAGGGATCAGTAGGGGGCATCACTGCCACCCTACTGGACATAGGTCCAATAATAAGCGATCACAATAATCACTCAATTACCAATGCTCCATGGCACATGGCGCTGAGGGTTAATGCTACCTTGCCAGGAGCTCATGTATTGTTTTTTACCATATGTATTTGTTTCTTTTATTATTGAACTGTCTGAGGAGCCATGGCAAATTAATTTCATCCTTCTTTTACTGTGAGGTCTTTCTGATTCTGATTCTTCACACTGAAATCAATACAATATTACAGGTCCAACACGTACATCATAGATTTCATACAGATGACCGACATCACAGGCTGGTCACATTACGTCCTAGATCCACATTGGAGACATTCTCAAGGGCATTCCAATCAATGAATGAATCAATTTAGTTTTGGTAACACCAAATTAAGCGAGCTGAGGCGATAGCAAAAGGTCACATGACAAGACAATCGTCACTGGTGTCATTGCACCAAGACAGACTCCCCTATAACTGCATGGAACCTCCTGAATACTGTTACACTCTTAAACTACAATAGTTGTACAATCATAAATGCAATGCCAATTTCATAACCTGTTCTTGTTGGACAGCAACAGGTGAACTAGAGAGATTGCTTCCAGACAAGTTACCATCGTGATTTAGCGTTGTACACAGAGGGTTGGACATCGCTATAGCAACCAGCTACGTTGATGGAGTAACTGCCAGTGGTGTAAGGTACTCAAGTGCTGTACTTAAGTAAAAATGGTACTTTTACTTTACTGGAGTATATCCATTTTTCTATAGTTTTACTTCTACTCCACTACATCTCGGAGGCAAATATTGTTAGCCAAGAGAAAATGTTGGGATCCTTTAGGATTTTAACAATTCCTTAACGGTTCCCTTTAACGATTCCTATAGGGGGGTTCAAAATAGACCCTTACAGGTTGTAACTCTGAGAGCGTACAAATAGAACCAAATGGACCCTTACGGGTCCATTTGGTTCTATTTGTACACTCTCCGAGTTATGGTGGTCCTTGAAATTAAAAAAAAGTTTGAGAACCACCGGTATTGTAATGCAGACGTGAAGTCCACATACTGTACCGGCTCTGACAGTGTGATAAAACTGGTTCCGGAAACGGTTCCAAAAATGATGGAAACTATTCTGATTCCTCAATGTCGTCTCCGATTCCGAGCAGTGGGTTCCGGTAGGAGACACAAAGAGTCTCCTTTGAGTCTCCTACCGGAACCCACTGCTGGTCATCCAATTATTGGCATAGGAATGCGACAAAAACAAAAAAAAATATATCCATGAATTCAAGTCTCCATGGGGTGACTAATCGATAGAAAAAATGAGTAATTTTTTGGGTGAACTATCCCTTTAAGTGGAGTTTACCTCTAGTGCCACTGTCTCCATCGCTCTCCATGGCCAGGCTCTGCTTGTAGTCCTTCACCCGTATGACGCCACTCTTCTCCAGACACGCCGTGCCCGAGGAGCTGCGCGCCAGCACCACGCGGATCTTCCTGCCGTCCACGTCCAGGTCTCGCCGCTCCCTTATGTACACATACTGAGGTCGGAGACGTTAAGGGCAGGGGTTCTCAAAGCGGGGTGTCCCAGTCGCCCAAGTGGGTCCCAGTGGGTCCCCAGCAAAAGGTGTTCCTACTCCCTTTTGAACATGTTTGACGACGATCAATGATCGCTTCTTTTTTTTTTGGTTTCTTATTATTATCATATAATATACTTTTACATTTTCACCTATAACGACAACATGGCTAGGGCTGTCACGATTACGACATTTAAGTTGACGATTAATTGTCACACAAATACTTGTGATTAACGATTTTATTGCGCTTTTGACCATGAACATATGAAAATGACATTTCTGTTTGGCCTTTTAGGCTTCGTAATCAAAAATTCCACAGGGCAGATATGACAAATAACTTCAATATACAAAGAAATTACGGACATATTTGATAATTTTATACTTAAAAACAAAAAAGCTAAAATAGCTAAATATGTCAGCTATTTAAAAAACAGTTTGAAAATGTAGGAACATTTTTCAACATGGAAACGACGATTATGCAAAAATAATTGTGATCATCTCAAATAATTGTGATTTGGCGATCATGCAATAATTGTGACCGGCCTAGACATGGCCAAAATATGAATGCCAGGTTGAAAGTGGTTAATTTCACTGTCATTTCACCAACGAGAGAATACATAAGAATAACTATCCATTTCCCAAAGGTTTTCACTCTCTCCACTGTCACCTCCCCATAGAATTCTACACTAAATTTAATCGTACAGCTTTTCTCATGTACGGTCCCTGGCCCACAATATTTTGATATGGGGGTCCATGGCCTATTACGTATACATTTGGGGGTCCTTGACAGATAAATGTTTGAGAATCACTGAGTTAAGGGAGACGGGGAAATGGAAATGGTGGTCCGTCCGCACCCTCCCCTCTGTGTAAAGGATCAGTTACCGCTTGAGGAGACAATCTCACTCCTATATTGATCCAGCCTGTGGGAGCAAGTCTTGGCTCAGTGCAAGTCTATAAACCATGTGCTTTGTCACTTCAATTCACTGTAGTCGTTTAACCCATTCAATCCGGGAACGCATCTGTGTCATTTTAGATTTATTTGGCTGTTCAAAAATAGCAGATCTACAAGCTCATAGCTGAGCTTGTAGATCTGCTATTTTTGAAAAATCTTGAAAAAGTGTGCAAATCTTTGAATATATATATATATATATATATGTTTTAACATTTGTAACTCAAATCTTTGCTTCTGGTGATCCCTGGAACAAAACATTTTGAGATGGGGTTAAGCTAGCCTGGCATTGAAACATTGAAACGCAGTCACTGATTGGCCCGATCATTTTCTGATTTATCATACTCGCTCCCTATGGGCCGAAGTCCAGACTGATATCGGGGAGGAACGTGAGAGAGTGAATCCACGTTATCAGTCTGGCCAATGCCAGGCTAGGGGTCAGCGGCCAAATACATAGGCCTATCCAAAAATGTTGACTAAATCCTAACAGTATGTTGCCATATCAGTGGTCCTCCAACTTTTCCACGTCAAGGACCCCCAAAATTATGTATTTGGCCGCGGACCCCCATCTCAAAATATTTAGTTCCAGAAGCAACAATTTGAGTTACAAATGTTCACTTTAAAAAATATATATATATCAAAAGATTTGCACACATTTTCATCATTTTTCAAAATAGCAGATCTACAAGCTCATAGCTTGTATATCTGCTATTTTAGCCAAAGAAATCTTAAAGGAGGACACCCCATGAAGCCTTGAATCCATGGATTCTTTTTTGTTTTTGTCGGATTCCTAAGACAATAATTTGATTCCCGTCTCCTACCGGCTAATGTATCCGGTAGGAGAGACAAAGTAGATTATTTGTGTCTCCTACCGGAAATACACACGGTCATCAAATTATTGTCTTAGGAATGCCACAAAAACAAAAACAAATCCATGAAATCAAGGCTTCATGGGGTGTGTAATTGATAGAAAATAAGTAATTTTTTGGGTGAACTCCTCCTTTAAAATGACACAAATGCATTCCCGGTCTTAATGGGTTAAAAAAAAGGCAAAGAAAAGGAATAACATGTGAAGTAATTATGCTTTTGTGCACAACATGATCTCCTCCATGTAACGTTTCATGTGGTGCCAACGTGCATACGTGCAAATGATTAGCATCAGAAGGATACGTCTCTGTTCGATAGAGGGAACGGGTATTTCACTTCCCAGTAGATTGCTGGGTGCCCATCAAAGTCCTTCTCGTACAGCTCTGCGCACACAAACACATGGTTGAAAACAATGACGTTGTAACATCAAATGTACAGTAACTTAATCACCATATGATTAGAGGCTACAAAACGGAAAACAGATGCCGAGAGCCCAGTTCCTTTTTAAACCTCTTAAGCCCTAGACTTTGTATAGCCCAATACTTTGTTGAACAAAAAATAACTGAAAAAAGAAACGCGTCAAAACGCTATTTGACGTGTTTTATCTGCTATTTTTGGGGCGGTGTAGCCGCCCCCTATAAGTGAGTTTTGGACACCGACCAAAAAATGTGTGTACCCCCTAACCCTTCCATTGTTAATGCAAATCGATACTTTTTTCATATCAGCCAATCACATTACAGCTAGTTTCATCACCACTAACTGTAATGCGATTGGCTGACTTTGCAAATTCAGGACTGTGATTGGCTAGCGAAACACATGACACATGTGCAGCCCTATGAATAGCAGTATGGACTTTAAAAAAAGTCATTTGTCCTTTTTTTTAAAGTGAGTCATGTTGTGATGACCACACACCGCCCACTTCACACTGGGTGTGATTTTTTAACATAGTTAAGATCTTATTTAGTGATAAAAAGAAGACGCCAGGTTGAAAGTGGGTAATACGGTTCAAGGTACACACACACAGGCTGGACGTACGCCAAAATAAAAGGGCTCGTCCTTAACTCAATGACTTAAATGAGGATATTCAGTGGTGGGAAAGGATCTCAAATGTTTTTTGAAAATAGCAGATCTGCAAGCTCACAACGCGTCACAAGCTTGTAGATCGGCTATTTTCAAATAGCCTAGGTATAAAATAGGGCTAAAGTGGTTAATAATTGTAGTGGAGTAAAAGTACAATATTTGCCTCTGAGATGTAGGGGAGTAGAAGTAATAAGTATAGACAATTGGAAATACTCCAGTAAAGTAAAAGTACCTCAAAATTGTACTAAAGTACAGTACTTGAGTAAATGTACTTAGTTACTTTACACCACTGAGGATAATGCAGTTGCACTGCATTACTGCATTATTAGTTGGTCTTCGTATCCTATAGTCAGTGGGTTTGTAGTATGTTTCTATATCAGTGGTGCTCAATCTTTTTCATGTCAAGGACCCTCAAAATTAAATGTAAATAGCAGATCTACAAGCTCGTAGCGCGGCACTCGGTGCCGCGCTATGAGCTTGTATATCTGCTATTTTTGAATAGCCCAAAGTGTAGAATAATGCTTTTTAGCTCAAATCTAAAAATGACACAGTTCTAGGTTCTTAATGGGTTAAAAAGAAACACTGGTGGTCTCTGGGGAGGGGGCCCTGTGTAACTGTCTAACACGTTTCAGATGGTCTCTGTCAAATGAAACTGATGTACTGTAGTTTGGTGCGGGGGGGGTGGGGGGGGTGGGGGGGGGACGTCAACGCAAGCCTCTTTCAAGTGATTTCAGACATCCAAGAGCTGGAGCCAAAGATGTGTTTCCACTTAGGAAACAGGGAAAAAAACGATCCCCCCCCCCCCCCCCCTCCTCTCACAAGTCACAGAGAGATGTGTGGGGCTGTTAGTCATTTTCTACGAGTCAGCGTCCCACATGGTTCTAAGAAAGGACAGCAGACGGACTTGGACCACTACAAAAAGATGCCGATCCCGATTTTGGAGTCCTTAGACCACCGATTGTTATTATTACCGACATTTTGTCAAGCTTGTGAGCTTGTAGATCTGGAATCTTTGAACACTTTCAAAAAGGTTACAAATCGAGAGACATCAACTGCCCATACCCATGTCGTCCAAAAGTCAAATAATAGCCGATATGTCAGCCAATCCGATGTATTGGTCAGGCAGGCTCTAATAAAACGAAGGATTTGTTTGTGATTGCCAAATGCATTGGCCCAGCTAGTGGCTTGTTATGTATGAGTGCAACATAACAAGGGAGCAGTTGGAGGTTAACCCCCCCCCCCCCCCCCTCCCCTTTGCCCTACCCCCACTGTATGTTTGGAGTGCACTCGACTGTAGCGACCCAAAGCCATGAGTGTGTTTGAAAAGGGACACTTCTCAATTTCACCACTCTGTTTCTTCCCTAGTGAAATATTGTAACTGAGTATCTGCCATTCATTTTCTTTAAAAAAATACTTCAAAAAAATAATATTCTCACTTCTTTGAACGTGTTCCTTGTTCACTGCTCTGATTGTATTAGTCTTCTCTCCCACCTCTGAAGTCTACATCTCATCCCTTTAAACAGAGGGATAGAAGGGAGGCTAGCCTCGACGTGCAAAAGGGTAAAACCCTTCTGCAAAACGGAAGGGTAGGGCCAATTGGGTTTGGACCAAAGTGTCTTGCTCAGGGGAAGTCAAGGCCAATTCACGCTTTGCGCGACAAGAGTCGAACGACGTGGCGCAAAGCATAAAGTGAGTGCGAAGCAGCAGAGGATCGAACCAGGCACCGTCTGAATCCCATGCTTTCCTGATTCCAAGGCAGGCCACCTCCTGACACTGCAACCCTCCGGCACACTGTTAGTTTAGCTCTCTGGCCCCGTAATGGTCACTCTCAGAGCTTAACTAACACTGGGGATTTAGCATGGGGGAGAAAATAGTAAAACTCTACAAGCAACCACTAGAAAAACTAAGACAAGACTAAACTAGTGTAAAAGCAGCATTATTGTTCTCATGAACTGCTCTAAATGAACACTTTAGTCTAAACCAGTGGTGGCAGAAGTACTTTTTTTTTCTTCTTTTTTTTTTTACTTAATACCACAATTTGGAAACAGTGCATCACAAAATGTTATGGAGTAAAAGTACTGGCATCAAAATACTGTATTATGCTTACAGTACCAAACATAAAAGTACTCATGCCAAATGGTCCGTTATTATTGTATCATAATTAGTAATGCTTTTGTGTGTTCACAACTTTAATGTTTTGCAGCTGGTAAAGGTGGGGCTTATTTTAATGACTTTATTAACCTATAATAATACATGCATCACTCAATGTATGTTTTGTTTTAATAATCTAAATCTGGAAAGTAACTAGTAACTAAAGCTGCAATATTTATGTGCACGCTTACTTGGCAAATACCCCAACAACAATTAAAAGAAGTGGACACAATTATGATTATGTATTATTAGATTTGCCTCTGAGATGTAGTGGAGTGAAATATAAAAACAAATGGAAATACTAAAGTATAACTACCTCAAAACTGTACTCCAGTACACTACTTCCACCACTGATCTAAACCCAAATACATCCTACTCTAGTCTATATGACTAGTCTAGTGCAGACAGTGTCTACATTGTCACTACTGTTACCTTGTGGTTACTGTTGGGATGGAGAGGCACGTTAAAGATGAAGACAGAACACAAATGAAATTGTTATTTTACACTGTGGTCAAATAGTTGGTGCTTCTATAGAGAATGGGTGATAGCAGTGTTTCCCAAACTTTTTAGCTAAAGAGCCAAAAGAGAAGTTTGATGTCCCCCCGGGACCCAAACTAGTGAAAATAGCCGATCCACAATCAGCTTTTTTCACTGCTTCTTAAATGTTTGCTTTTTAAATGAAATTTGAAATATTATTATGAAATAAAAATAATAAATCAAAAACAAAATGTAGGGAAAAAAATAGCTAATTAATCAAGACCCACAAAAATGGGTCCGCGGCCCACAAATGGGTCCCGACCAAGTGTTTGGGAAACAGTGCCTTTAAAGTACTGATGGCACGCATGACTGATACTTGGTTGACCAGAGTCCCTCAGGGCTCTTAACAAGTCTTTTCTGTCGTCTCCATTCGCTGAAAATAGCCGATCTACAAGCTCACAATGCGTCGCTAATCAACGCATTGAGAGCTTGTAGATCTGCTATTTTCTGCACATGTTTTCCCCCAGAATACGGATGCTGTGGTTAAATCTGTTAATAGAACTGCGTTACAAAAATACGAAAGTGTGTCTGGACATTCTGCGAGGAAGTTGGTCATATTTGATACAGTCTGTGTTTGTATGTTAGCATAATGGATAAATCAGTACTAACTAGGTCAGTTCTTATATTAAAAGGGATATTTCACTTTCAAACATGTTTGGGGTCATTCTAACTCCTACTCAGGCTTTTGTGAGCACCCCTGACAGTTTTTAAGTTGCTTGATTCAGTATTTAGATATTTGTCTCCACCAGGCCGAAGGCCACACGAATCGGTACACATCTCTAGTCATGTGATCAAGACGGATCTGTTTGATTTTTTCATATTCCATCCTGATTGGCAGATTCCGAACATTGTTGGCCCACATAACCTACCTGACCCGGCGGAGACCTGTGCTCCAAGGAGCACTTTTTCTAGTTGATATTAATCAGACACAAAACCATTTTAGATTAATTGAAAACACATGTCTTTGTTCTGGTGACTGATATTGTCCGCTAACATATGAGAGGCCGTGTTTTTTCAATAACCTTTTTCATTTTCTTATTTTAAAAAATAAAAATAATTACAAAATACATTCAATAAATAAATACAAGTGAAATATGCCATTAAGTGCCTTAAAAAAGTATAGGTCCGGTCTATTGAATGAGTGGCTGTCAAAACTCAAATAATTTGCTCAACTGGCAAGGAGAGTCTACACATAAAGTGTAATAGTGTTTGAATTGTTCTGTTTCCATTGGTGTGACTGACTTGATGAATGACCATTGAACATATAGTAGAACAATCATTCAATGAGAGTAACGTTTATTTGGTTACAAACGCCACTGAAAGTAGCATTATTATTATTATTATTATTATTAACGGAAGGGACCATGTGAAAATGTCATGTCAAGATAACATTATTAATATTATCATCACAGTGATCAAAATATGCATACTTTTGTTAACTATCATCCATATTCTTGGGGGGGACACTGGCCAAAAATAGCAAATCAACAAGCTCCCACAATGCTTGTAGATCTGCTATTTCTGGCTAAGAGATTTGGTGTAGACAGAGAAAGCGGTCCAAGCCAACTCACAACGAACAATTTCACGATATATTAAAATCTCTGCAATATGATTATTGTGGGGGGGGGTTATCACAACAAACGATAATAACGATTATCACCCCATCCCTATTGTTACTATTATTATTACCTTTGACATATGAATCCCATTGTTTTCGATACTCCAGGTCCATGTAAACATCAGCACACTGCTCTGGGGTGCAGCCGGCCAGCACACCAAACACTTTATACTCATAAAGGCCAGTTTCCTGCAAATAAGCACATCACATCACAGTTCTCTCTCTCTCTCTCTCTCTCTTTATTACCACACACACCCACCGTATGCAGCTAATCCCACACGACAGGAGGACTGACGTTATTATAGCCTGTATTAAGGGCGGAACGGAACCCCCTTTTACTCAGGAGACTACAGAATTGTGCTGGGGGAATTGTGCTAACTATGATGTCTGTCAAGCTACACTTGCACTGGATCATAATAAATTGAAATACTTTTTGTTAAATGAGTAAAAAATCAAGTTATGAAGTTATTTCAAGACACTTTACATGTAGAGCAGGTCAAAAGTTACCATACTTTACAGACCCAACAGAGAAAGAGAAAGAGAAAGAGGAGGAGAGGAGAGGAGAGGAGAGGAGAGGAGAGGAGAGGAGAGGAGAGAGATAGTGAGAGATGGATAGTGAGAGAGAGATGGAGATAGTGAGAGTGAGAGAGATGGAGATAGTGAGAGTGAGAGAGATGGAGATAGTGAGAGAGTTGGAGATAGTGAGAGAGATGGAGTGAGAGTGAGATGAGAGAGTGAGAGTGGAGATAGTGAGAGTGAGAAAGTGAGACAGACAGACAGACAGGCAGACACAGAGAGAGACAGACAGACAATATATCAAATACAATTTCATAAATGTCATGAATGCAAAGGATCAAATAAAGGTTTTATTTGTTGCATTCAGCAGTCCTGCATGTCCGCATGTTTCACACAAACTGGCTGCTAGGAGGCGCCACCACCAGAAAATATGGACATTGAAATAAATCAATACATTGCCAGGTCATTATAAATGACCGTGATAAAGGAGGACAGCGAGGCGTGTGGACAATAACGGTCACTTTACTTCCCTGAACACCTATCAGACAGACACTACAGCATTGCTTAACTTCGTCCTATGGTTTATTGTTGCTGCCCGAAAAGAATGGACAAAGTGACGCCATTGGTTTCTACAGACCCTTTTTGAAGCCTGTCTTTCTATATCCGGTCCGAAATGCTACCGGCAATTAATGCTATTGGCTGCAACCGCAGCGAGGGCTGGTCTTCACTCGGTAGAACCTGCAGAAACCCTAGAAACACACCCTACTTTAACATTCATTTTAAAATGAATGGGACCATAATTGACCTAACGCATATCATAAAATCAAGTGTAAAGTCCGCCCAAAACCTCATTCAGTTGTATTGAGCATTGGTCCCCCCCCCCCCCCCCCAAGGACCCCCAGGGGTCCTTGAGGGGGGGGGGGGGGTACCAGGGGCTCCCCAGCTAAAGCAGTTAACATAGCATCACAATCATTTTAACCACTTTAACCTTTTATACGTTGGCTATTCAACAATGGCAGATATACAAGCCCATAGCGCTACGAGCTTGTAGATCTGCTATTTTTCAAAAATCTTGAACATTTTTAACACACAATCTTTGCTTCAGGGGGTCCCTGGCACAACATATTTTCAGATGGGGGTCCGCAGCCAAATATTTATCAATTTGGGGGTCCTTGACATAAAAAAAAGTTTGAGAGGCACTGGTATTGAGATTATAATGTATTGCGAACGGCGGTGTGAATTGAAACAGCGCCATCTGCTGGACCATCAATAGGAACAGCACTCAGTAAGAGAACCCGGAAGTGAGCTTCGAGTCCAGCGGAGATCCTTTGCTGGCCCGAAAATAGCAGATCTACAAGCTCACGGCCTGTGAGCTTGTAGATCTGCTATTGTCGGGCCAGTACGTTCGGCCGCGTTCCTGTAGTAATAACGCTGCCGTTACCTTGTCTAAGAGCCGGTGTATCTGAACGCCCATGGTCTCGGTGAAGAGCTCCCACCCTCCCTCCAGCTGAGGCTCGTCCAGCTCCTTGACCGCATGCTGGAAGTCATCATCTGTGAAGACACACACTGACATGTTGGTGTGAGTGTGGGGGTGTGTGTGTCTCTTTCTTTCTTTCTTTCTCTCTCCCTCTCTCTCTTTCTGTGAGTCACGTGACTGAGCATAGTGCAGGTGGTCATTTGACTGGCTGTGCGCTCTCATGTGCGTCACAGCCATAGACTGGTCACAGCAGCAGAGACATTCCTCTGTGTGTGTGTGTGTGTGTGTGTGTGTGTGTGTGTGTGTGTGTGTGTGTGTGTGTGCGTGTGCACGCCGTGCGTGCGTGTGTGCGTGCGTGCGTGTGACTGGCTGGTTGTGTAACCTGCCTGACTGAGAGCTTTCACTCAGTCTGAACAACCACGCTATTTTTATTTCTGTTTTGTTTGTATTTATTTATTTATTTATTTATTTATTTATTTATTTATTTATTTATTTATTTATTTATTTATTTATTTATTTTTATTTTTTTATTCATTCATTCATGTATTTATTCATTCATTCATTCATTTATTTATTTTATTCATGTATTTATTGTATTTCATCTACGTTCAGAAGGACTCTCTCTCTCTCTCTCTCTCTCTCTCTCTCTCTATTTTATTAAATACACAGTATTATGTCAGAGAGGAGTTAAGGAGGCTACTATAATGAGCATCTAGATTTCATGTGTAAACAAAGTATGCATGTAAGCAGCTCAACAATAGATCTGCTGTGGAGTGCCTGGAGGCACACCGGCTTACCACTGTCACCTTATGTTATCCACACAGCCATAAATCACCATGCCTCCGCTTTGACTGCAAAGCAGGCATGGGTCCTTATAGTTCAAAATAACCATAATGAGTGCATGTGTGTGTGCGTGTTTGGCAAGTAAAAGCAGTGGTGGAAAGTATAACTGTAGCCTAAGTACAATTTTGAGGTACGTTTACTTTACTTGAGCATGTCAATTTTTCAATACTTAATACTTCTACTTTACTGCATCTCAGTGGCAAATATTGTTTATATTTTAGATAGATTATTAATACAAAACATTATTATATTTTATTAAACCAATTAAGCCCTATTTTGTTGTCCATCTATTAAAAAATAGCTATTTCAGCTATTCAGCTATTCAAGCTTATATTCCAAAATATCTATTTTTGAAAACATTTGACACATTTTGAAATATTTGAGAATATTTATGACATTTTATTTGAGTATTTCTACATTGTGGTATTGCTACTCTTTACTTAAGTAATAAATCCGAGTGATCTTCCACCACTGAGTAAAACACATTTTAGATGTACCTTCAATACCTTCAATAAGTACATTAAACAGTAGAGACACACATCCTCAGTGGTGGAAAAAGTACTCACAATTTGTACGTAAAATGTACTTAAAGTACCAAAGGTAGAATGTACTCATTATGCAGAATGTCCCATTTCAAATGTATTAAAAAAAGCAGATCTACAAGTTAGTACTCAGAATTTCAAAATAAAATGTACAATTTAGGCATTTGGCAGACACTATTATCCAGAGCGACTCACAATAGGCTCTATGCACAGAAGCCATATTATGGACCCTTACGGGTCCATTTGGTTCCATTTGTACACTCTCAGAGTTACACACCTGTAAGGGGCCATTTGGAAGCCCATGACCCCAACTGTAGACCCACTGGTGTAACAGAGTGTTTCCAGTGAGCCAACATGCACAATATCAGCACCCTGACCTGACTCTGTTTGACCAGAATGGAACAGAGCCTTCATTAGTATCATTGGTAACACCTGTGAATGTCTTCATAATATGGCTGCTGTGAATAGAGCCGATAAGCGAGGTAGACACATACATCAAATGGAGAGACAGTAGTGTAGTGCTTCAGTAAACTAGGATCACAGGTAAACCAAGAACTAGAGTCAGTCTAAAACAATATGTACATTGAAACTATATAGGATACCATGGGTAGACAATGAAACCCAGCATCTAGGTAGGGTGTTTAGATAAAGTGACACAGGGGATTGTATTGTGTGTAGGCCCAGGAGGCCTGCCTGGTTGACAGTGTCTCATAATAGGCTATCAGCTTACACGATTACACGATAGCCTCTAAATCACACAGCCCAGGCCCTTTTATTCAGCCTTTTGCCCTCACTATTCAGGTCTGGAGGAGAATGAAACTACATCACATTACGTCAGCAGGGTTTCTCATCTTGGCAGCAATAGCCTGCTTATTTTTCATATTTAAGCTCAAATACAGTGGCATGATGGTAAAAAATCCATTCACAATTTAGGCAATTAGCATACAGTCAAAGACAGGTACTTGTTCTATTTAGTTATTGGAACACAGGGGACAAAGCTAGAGTTCGAGGTATCTGCACTTAGCTGAGTATTTCCAATTTCCAATACTTTTACTTCTACTCCACTACATCTCAGAGGCAAATATTGTACTTGTACTCCACCACACTTATTTAAAAACTTTAGTTACTAGTTACTTTTCAGATATAAATTGTGATATTATGAAACATACATTAACCACTTCAGCCATATTCTATACTTAGGCTGTTTGAAAATAGCAGATCTACAAGCTCACAACGCGTCGCATCGCGACACGTTGTGAGCTTGTAGATCTGCTATTTTCAAAAAAAATTGTACTTTTACTTTTGGTACGTTAAGTATATTTTGATGTAAAAAATACTTTTGTACTTTTACTCAAGTACATTTTCTATTCTATTCTTGTAACAAAGTATTTCTATATTGCAGTATTGGTACTTTTACTTGAGTAAAGAATTTGAGTACTTTTTCCACCACTGCCGGAGGGCACTTGCCTGCAATGCCTTGCATGGGATTAGGAGAGTGTGGAAATCAGACATGGGAGAAGGCCTCCAGAGGCGGCTGTTCGTATAGCTACAGTGGAGTCAGTACTGCTGTATGGGGCCGAGACATGGACCCTCACACAGCACAACAGGAAATGGGCCCTGGATGGAGTCTACACAAGAATGCTACGAATGGCACTAATACGGTGTCACATGGACGGATCAGAAATAAGGACCTCTACGGGGAGTCGGGGACCAACCACGGTAGCCTCGCGTAGCCAGACTATATCACTGCGTGGATATGAGTCTGGTGCCTCCATGAGGAACCCACGTCTCCTGGAGCAGGACATGGATTCTCTATGGAGCGGTGCCAGACCCAATCGCAGAGTGCAATTTTTTTTTGCACTCGCAGATTCGTCTGGTCCCAGGCTACTACCACGGGTCACAGACAAAGTCAGAAAGAGAAGGATGAGGCTGGCAGGGCACTGCGTTCAGGCTACCCGGAACTAGAGGCAAGCTAACTGACACTATGGGAGCCAACCCAGGGCAAAGCCAGGAAAGGCAAGAAGCGCACCACCTACGAAGATGCACTGCGGCGCGACAGCTTAGCTAACAACACTGTAGAAGAGCTCAAGACCCTGATGTTAGATAGGAGAGTGTGTGGGGGGCAGCGATCCAGGCGTCTCGAGTTGGTGTTGGCTGGACCACACTCTCTCATCGCATCATTGGAACTTATTTGTGTCCTTTTTGGAAAATGCAAATACACATAAACTGTCCAAAATTAAAATGAATGGTGCCTACAATCTGTTTAGTATAAATCTGCCTAAGTATGCAGCAGGTTCTAAATCAGGCGTGTGGAGTTGGCCATTCAAAATCTCCATATAAGCCCACAAAACTAAAACAAGAGTTTGTTGGGCTAAGCTTTGAGTTGTTGTGCTTAGTCTAGGAGGCCATACTCCCTGAGTATTTATTACGGTAGTGACAGCCCTGATGACAGCCCTGCTATGGATCCATTTTGTTACATTTCAATCAGAGTTCAATTGAAACTGCAATCCAGAACTTAATTTAATAAATAAAACATGATTTGAGGTTGAACCAATCTGGTAATATAGCCTATTCTACCAGTATGGTAGATACTTTTAACACAATTGATGTATTTGTTGATTGAGTGAATACTGTATTAATAGTTTGCAAGTAGGCAGTGGTACAATAGCAGTGGTGGAAAACTTAAGTAAAAGTATCAATACTGCAATGTACTTGTAGTTAATTTACACCGCTGAATCTTGGGTATATCATGACAAATAGCCTACGGATTGTGGTTTTAACACTGAGGATTGTGTGTGAGCTTTTCAGTATTCATTCCAGAGTCTCCAGACAAGAGTTTGGCGACTGACTCCAGCCAGGGGCCCATTCATCATCATCTCACAGACTTCAGTGTCAAATGGTCTCATTTAGAAAGGGTTAGAGGTCTTCCCTCCTTCTTTTTCAGATTAAAATGGACAATAAAAAGTTGGACAGTGGACACCACCGCTTACGCAGCGCTCAGCTGTCTGTCACCCACTCACCCGGTCCCACTAGGACTATGTACATGTACTCAAGTACATGTCGGCTACTTAAGTAGGCTACACTTTTGAGGTATTTTTTACTTTACTTGAGTATTTCCAATGTTCAGTACTTTTACTTCTACTCCACTACACCTCAGAGGCAAATATTGTATGTTTACTCCACTACAATTATAGATCTGCGATTTTCAAAATATTTGTATACACTTTATACATTTGAAAACTTGTGAAATGGAACCTTCTGCATAATGAGTACTTTCTACTTTTGGTACTTTAAAGGAGTTAACCCCAAAAAATGATTTTCTATCAATTCCACACCCCATGATGCCTTGAACTCAGGAAGATTTTTTTTTTTTTTGTCGCATTCCTAATTTGTTTACCGGCAGAAAGATGTATGTAGGAGACTCAAAGGAGTCTCTTTGAGTCTCCTACCGGAAATACACCCGGTCATCAAATTATTGGCTTAAGAATGCGTCATGGGGTGTGGAATTGATAGAAAATGAGTCATTATTTGGGTGAACAATTCCTTTAAAGGACGACTTCACCACTTTTCAACATATCTTCGTATAATAGGTCCTCACTGATGCTCATGATAAAATGGTACAATTTTTTTCTAATCAGTCTGTGTCTCAGAGGAGGGCTGTAGACAGTTCAGAAACCTGTCTAGCAGTGACATCATCGATGGGGAATCCAAGCTAATAGAAACTGCAGGCTTTGTATTCCTGGAAAGTTGCAATGCAATAATAGATCCCATTGTTCTCGCCTTCATAAAAATCTGAATTAAAAAATTGTAATCTTTTTAGAAAAAAAAATCCTGCCAAACGATGATGTCACTGGTAGACGGGTTTCTGGACTGTCCACAGCCCTCCTATGAGACAGAGACCAAGTAGAAAAAAAGTGTATCATTTTATCATGAGCATTAGTGAGGACCTATTATATGAAGATAGGTTGAAAAGTGGTGAAGTCGTCCTTTAAGTACATTTTTATATCAATACTTTTGTACTTTTTACTCAAGTCAATTTTGAATTCCGGACTTTTACTTGTAACAGGGTATTTCTATAGTGCGGTATTGATACTTTTTTAAAGTAAATTTATTATCAAAAAAATAAAATAATTATTGTTTTTTTTATTTTGTTCAAAAAGTGGGGGGTATGAAATCACGGATCCATCTATGTGAGTGAGGGTGTCGCATCGTGCGCTGTGCACAGTGAATGGCCGTGACGCCCCCTGTATTCTGCGATGAATGGGAGTCAAATTCCAGGAGAGAGAGAGAGAGAGAGAGAGAGAGAGAGAGAGAGAGAGAGAGAGAGAGAGAGAGAGAGAGAGAGAGAGAGAGAGAGAGTGAGTCCTTCTGAACGGAGACAGACAGTACCTCCTTCCTACCAACCTATAGCTACCTGCCTTCTCGGACATTAACTCTTCAGATCAGACCAAACACATCATGGCTACAGAATGGTTATGAGTGAGTTCTATGGCTTTTCTGATCATCGTCTCACTTGGATAAACGAGACGATCAGGCGCTTTTTTCAGGTTGTTGTGTACGGCATGAACAACTGAGGAGGTAAACTGACTTCTCTCTCTCTCTCTTTCAAAGCCATTGTCTAGCATGTGTTTTCCTTCCTTCTGCAATTTAACCGGTAAACAATCCTTTAGGTTTCATATAGAATATGCATTCAGCCGCACATTGTCTTGCATGCCGGCAGTGGTGGAAAAAGTACTCATTATGTCTTACTTAAGTAAAAGTATCAATACTGCAATGAAACTGTTACAAGTAAAAGTCAAGTATTCAAAATTGATTTCGTAAAAGTATTGGCATCAAAATGTACTTACTTATACTATCAAGTACCAAAAGTAAAAGTACTCATTAGGCAGAATGTCCAATTTCACAAGTTTTCAAGTGTAAAAAATGTATACAAATCTTTTGAAAATAGCAGATCTACAAGCTCACAATGCATTGCATCAGATGCATTGTGAGCTTGTAGATCTGCTATTTTCAAATGGTCAAAGTATATATAGGGCTCAAGTGATTACTGTATGTTTTATAATAATAATCTACAAAGTAACTAGTAACTAAAGTTGTCAAATAATTGTAGTGGAATAAAACGTACAATATTTGCAATAGGTAAAAGTATCCTACTGAAAATTGGAAATACTCCACTAAAGTTAAAACAATGCCTACATTTTACTGAAGTACTTGAGTAAATGTATTTAGTTACTTTACACACTGATAACCAGTATAAAACACCTTTAGGTTTCATCTATAAAATATTCAGCCGCTCATTGTCATGCTCAGCATGTTGGCTATGGGTTAAGATCAATTATTCATTGCTCAATGGGAGTTTATTAAGTTTAACGTTGAGAATGCCTGCTACTGTAGCTTACACACACGTTATAACTATGGTATAGGCCAGTGGTTCTCAACATGTGGGTCGGGTGAGTGACAATTTAAGGACTTTTAAGACCGTTTTAATACCTAAAAAAAAGATGAAGAAAAAGACCATTACTGTATCAAAAGTATAATCAACAAACTATACAAATAATATAATATTTTTGTTGCGAGGGTTTGTGAGCTTGTAGATCTGCTATTTTCACAATATTTATCTGTACTCAAATTTAATCGAATGCCTCAACTCTGACAATTCCAAGTGCTTGTCAGGGTAGGGGGTCCCCAGTTCAAATATGATTATTTTGGGGGGTTAAATATGATTATCTTTGGTTGTGAATAGGCTATGGCTGCATGTTGGAGTAAATTGTAGATCTAAGTTTTCACTTCGCAGCATAATACGGTGTGAGCTTGCAGATCTGCTATTTTCACAATGTTTTACTTTTCTTTTTAGTTTTCATGTTTGCCTATCACATCCAAAATAGAGATGCACGTGATACCTCCTTATTACATACACTGAAATGAAATATAAGATATGATAAAATAATGGTTAAAATAAAACGTTTATTTTACTTTGGCCTAAGTAAAAGAAGCAATACAATAGGCTATAGAAAGTTAGATTTTAAAGTCAAAGTCAAAATTGTAAAACTATAAGTGTACACTAGTATACTGTCATCAAAATGACATCCAAACGAAAAAGTACCTCCTTGTTATGCAGAATGGTATAATAAATAAGTAGCCTAATGCAGACATGAGTGCATCACTTTAATGTTGCAGCTGTGTGTTTTCCCCTTCTTTTAAAAAACAATTGAATAGCCTATTTATTAGTCAGAAATATAAACAGCATGTGGTACAGCAAGACATTAAAGGTTTCATGACGTTCAGTTTTACCACACATTAAAAGTCTTTGTCATGGTCCTTCAAACGTATATAGAACGTTTTAACAAAAAAATCCACTCCATTGATCCATGGCAGGTGTTTTTCTCACACATTTCTAAAGCCTTTTCAACTGCAATGAAAAAAATCTTTGCCTGCGGGTGTCGCTGTTGAGGGATTTTGCCTGTAAATCATCGCCTCTGCTCCGCCCCCCCCCCCCCAAAGGAAAGGATAGGGGAGGGGCAAGGAGGAGAGTGGGCGGGATTAATCGGCTGTGACCTCACTGCCGAAGGACCAAGCTCAGATTACTTTTCAGCCTAATTATTCAGAAAACCCCAGACCACAGAAAATCCACTGAATGTTCAAAGTTCAGATTTTTTGGGTGTAATTGAGGTCATAAAACCCCCCAAAAAACATGAAAAATAAAAAAAGTGAAAATGAATGTCATAGAACCTTTAAGGCTAAAAGGATAAAACAAACAAGTCCCGGGGAGTGTTTTTTCCCTCCATTGTGGTCCTATGTAGGCTAGGGTATTCAATTCATCAACATAATAAGCTTAAAGGTGGAGATGATACCAGTGCTGCTGGGGAGATTGACCTCATACTTGACCACTTAATGTATGTTTTGTATTAATGATCTAAACCATGCAAAGCAGCAGATTAGGGATTAAAAGGTAGGCTATTTGCCCTGAGATGTCGTGAGGAGTAGGTATAAAAGAAGCATTACAAAAATGCTACCTCAAAATTATACTCAAGTACTTGGATAAATGCATTCAGTTGCTATCCTACAGGCCTACCTACTCCCCCCCCCCCCCCCCCCCCCATAGTGCTGTAGCCTGGCATGTCATGCAGTCATTTGACAGAAGAGCATTCTAAAAATCATAGTTTTGGGGGTTATAAAAGATAAAGGAAGAAATGACTACTAGTTGTGAAAGTGCTGATGATTTGGAGCGCTCTCATGTTTCCAGCAGTAGTTAGTAATGGCATAATAACCCGGCGCTCTCCAGGGAATGTCTCAGCTCGTGCTGGCTATGAGGGCTCCTGCGTCATTCACATCCAAACTCTTGACCCCCCGCCCCCCCCCCCCCCCCCCATTTACAACCTCGTCGTGGCAGGACGGTGTCGACTCGTGTCGCTCGCGACCCCAAAATCGGCCAGTAGTCCCTGGGATTGTGCAAAGAGGGGCTGCCTGCCGTGGTGTCAATAGTGTTGTTAAAGGCACTGCGTGTGTGTGTGTGTGTGTGTGTGTGGGGGGGGGGGGGGTTTGAATTGTGAAACACATACAGTTCCAACCAGAAACATCTGCCCTTTAACCACTTAAAGCTGCCATCCATAACTTTTTTTATTTTTTATTTTTTATGGTAGTAGGTCTATGGCTCTGAAAGAGTCTAGCCACTACATGTAACAGTGATTCTCAACCTCTTTTACACTTCAAGATCCCCCAGTTTGATATGCTTATGCATTTGAAGCATTTCTTTTCCTGTAACCCCAATCGATAGCCTTAGGTTTTAAATCTCGAGTAGGACGTAAAAGTTACGTATTGCAGCTTTAAGCCCTACTTATACGTTGTCGTATGGCGTGTGTTCTGAAGCAAAACATATTAGATCTACAAGCTTCACAATGTGTCGCATCGCAACACATTGTGAACTTGTAGATCTGCTTTTCTGCTATTTTGGCACATTAGTTGGGATGCTAGGTTGAAAGTGTTTGAACAGCTTTTTGTTGTTGCATAAAACTGTGTTAAAAAAGTATTGGGCAACCATTATCAATGCTGATGTATTTCACTGTACCCTTGAGCGTTACGTAATGCATGGCATATTTCTCCACATAGGCTGTGGACCGCCAACAGTAACAGTAAGGAGACGAGAGCAGCCATTCGGGACCCCTCGCTCGCTCAGTCAGCACGGCAAAACCAGACATCGGATGCTGACCGGCGCCGCCGCGGCCGGCGCCGGCGCGACCATCAGCGCCGACACGCCCCTCAGCAGCATTCCCTTGGTCAACGAGATCCAGCTGACGGCGGCCACCGGCGGCGCGGAGCTCTCGTGCTACCGCTGCACGGTCCCCTTCGGCGTGGTGGCGCTCATAGCCGGCATCGTGGTCACAGCCGTGGCGTACAGCTTCAACTCCCACGGCTCCACCATCTCCTACTTCGGCCTGGTGCTCCTGGCGGCCGGCCTGGTGCTGCTGGCGGCCAGCGTGGTGTGCTGGAAGGTCCGGCTGGAGAGCAGGAAGAAGGAGAGGCGGAGGGAGAGCCAGACGGCCCTGGTCCACAACCAGAGGAGCCTTTTCGCTTGAGCTCGCGGTTTGAACTACGGAAGCACCAAATGAGGCCCAGTTATGGGCCCCGGAAATGGCAGCATCTACAAGCTGGCCCGGGAAAAAAACTAAAGGATGAAGACAGCGGATCTACAAGCTCGCAACACGTCACGAAGCGATGCGTTGCGAGTTTGTAGATCCGCTATTTTCGGCTAGTGCCGCCGTCATACGACGGATACAAAAAAAATCAGGCTTCATGACTGGATGGGGGTTGGTCCCGGAGATGGAGGCACGCAGCTGTGCGCAGATGTTTCTCATGGACTGGATGGCTTACATGTGGTGGCGTCAGCTGACCCGGGCCGAGCCCTATTTAACCACAGAACTCTCGGAAGGCTCAAACCAAAGAGCCAAAAGCTTTGAGGATGGTACAGTGTTTTTTTTCTTTTGAATCCGTCAAAGAGACGCATTGCAGCTGGGGCGAGCCGGGCACGCGGCCAACACTGAATGTATCACAATTAAGATGAATTACCGCCGTGCAAAGCAATGCAACGGGAAGTGTCCCATTAATCTCCCTGCGGTATCGGGTGGCTCTGATTGGAAACGGGAGGGACTGTGTTTTTTTTTTTCTTTTCTTTTCGAGAGAGCCTGCAGGGAAGGAGAAGGAAATTAGACAATCCAGAACAATGAATCACGCCTCATTTTTCCATTTTTCATCCGGCGTACGCTTTTATGAAGTGGCCTCGCGCTCGTTCACCTCACAGGGAAATGACTTGCATTGGAAGTATGGTACTTAAACTATGTTAACGTGCAGCCGGTGGGTGGGAAGGACCCATGGACACAAAAAAAGCATCATGTTTTGAAGTCTGTCCGTGTGTTCTGTGCCAGCCCTGGTCGCCGGTGAAAATGTACATCATTGTACTTTACTGCAAGTCACAAACAAAATGCTGAAACTGGACGTTGTTTTGTTTAGTTTTTTATCCCCAAAACGTTGCATGTCAATGTTTCTAGATGCGGACCATGTGGAATCAGCCGTAGATTATTATTTTTTTTAAAGCGCATTATAACTGAGAAGGTATTATTTTCTATTCTCTGCCCATCAGTATGCAACTCGAATGGTTCTGAGTCGTCAGCGTGGGGTCTTGGAGAGGCAGCGTAACAGTGGTTTGCAGAAACATACAATAGGCTCTATGCACAGCAGCCATATTGTAAGACATTCACAGGTGTTACCAATGATACTAATGAAGGCTCTGTTCCATTTAGTGTAGCACAGTAGTTCTCAGATTTTTGAATTTCAGATTTCCACGACCCCCATAACTCTGAGAGTGTACAAATGGGACATTTGGTTCCATTTGTACACTCTCAGAGTTACACACCCGTAAAGGGCCATTTGGGAGTGTTTCCAGTCAGCCAACATGCACAATATCAGCACCCTGACTCCGTCTAACCAGAGGGGAACAGAGCCTTCATTAGTATCATCGGTAACACCTGTGAATGTCTTACAATATGGCTGCTGTGCATAGAGCCTATGACAACGTTTCTTCTCTGGCGACTGGGTCGTCTATGGTATAATGCCAGTGGTTCTCAAACCTTTTAATGCCAAGTACCCCTAAATTGATATATATTTGGCCACAGACCCCACATTTGAAAAGATGTTGTGCCAGGAACCCCCAGAAAAGAAAAAAAAATCTAAATTACTATATAAAAAAAATCCAGATGTACAAGCTTGCAGCGCGGCATGAAGTGACGTGCTGTGAGCTTGTGTATCTGCCGTTTTTGAATAGCCAACGTATAAAATATGGATAAAGGCGTTAACTTAAAGAGACTGTAATGCTGTATTACCAAATTCTGCTGGGACCCCCCCTGAAACCCGCCCAGAGGACCCCTGGACCAGAACCACTGGTCTATGCTGCAAAGTCAGACCAGATTGCACACAATAGGAACGATGTTGTAGTACGTGCTACAACGATACACAAGGAGAGGGCATATAATGTATACTGTAAGTTACCCTCAAATATGTATTCTCTTAATGCACTTTGATGACAAAGCTGTTTGAAATGAATGGCCTCTTACAGGCATCTAACCACGTAAAGGAGTAGTTCACCCAAAAAAATGAATTATTTTCTATCAATTACACACCCCATGAAGCCTTGAATTCATGGAGATGTTTTGTTTTTCGTCGCATTCCTGAACCAATAAGCCAATTTGTCTCCGGTAGGAGACTCAATTGAGTCTCAATTGAGTCAATTGAGACTCAATTGAGTCTCCTACTGACCAGCCACCCGGTCATCAAATTATTGGCTTTGGAATGCGACAAATACTAAACGTTTCATGAATTCAAGGCTTCATGGGGTGTGTAATTGATTGAAAATAAGTCATTTTTTTGGGTGAACTACTCCTTTAAAACCCTGTACACTACACTTTGTTGACCGGGGTCCCCCAGGGCTCTGTACTTGTTCTGCACCTTTTTTTTTCTCTCTACACCAAATCCCTTCGCCAAAAAAGAGATTTAGAAATGTTGTTGATCGTCTATTTTTGGCGAATGTTCGCCCGCAGACGCTATAGGGCTCAAATGGTTAAGGCACATTGGAAACCTTTTTCTTTATTTTTTTACGTATTGATCACCATATCCTAAACATTACTGTACTGTTGATAACTGTTACACCAATATCAGTTGAAGGCACTATTGTTAACTGCCATTGACTCAAACATACAGCATATCATGGTCACTGGACTGATGCCAGTGGTGTTATTTCTAAACCACTGAAGATTTTAACGTTTATTTTGTTCTAATGTACCATTCATTTTGCCTGTGTATCCCCTGGCAGCACATTTAATTGTTAATAGGACGTGATGAGGTTTAATAAACTCGTTCATAGTGTCACATTCGTCTTGACATTGTGAAGCCAGATTATTAAAGACAGATTTGTATTATTTTCCGAGAATCACTTGCTGTATTTGTACAATGATCGCCTAGTGCAGGATTCTTACGGCAAGAAGTGAAGTATCATTACATCAAGCCTACAGCCCTATATACAGTATGCCATCTATATATACAATTTGAATCCTGCGCCATGTCGGTTGTCCGTATGCGACGCCAGTGTGACGGTGTGACGTAATCTGACATCACGATGACAACGCCAGTGTGACGTAATCTCACGACAGCATGACATCACATGACATCACATCCTACCTATAAATTCTAGGATGCCGTCAGATCGCACCAGTTCGAAGGCTTCCATAGTGGGTTTTGGTCATTGGAGAGGTGATGCACGTCACCTCTTTCTGAAGTGGGTACTTTCAAAGCCTGCCGTGGATTTAGGAGAGCACAAAACTCTCTCTCACACTGTGAGGTGCCTGTAAGGTGGCACTGCAAAGTGAACGACGCGTACTTCTAGTGTATGACAAATAGCAAAAAAATAGCCGATCTATAAGCTCACAACCCGTTTGCATTGTGATGCGTTGTGAGCTTGTAGGCTTTTTCTGTGCTGAATAGAAGGAACGGTTTCTTTCTCTTATGACGTACTGCAGTGGTGGGCTCAAATCCCTTTGCTTTGGGCGGGTTCTAGTGTTTATGCAGACAAATGCACTTTGCTTGCCTTTTGCCTTTTTGTTGCTCGTTTAGTCCAAGAAGGCTGCTCATTTCATACTCACAACTCTGAAATAGGCTCTATGCACAGCAGCCATATTGTAAGACATTCACAGGTGTTACCGATGATACTAATGAAGGCTCTGTTCCATTCTGGTCAGACGGAGTCAGGGTGCTGATATTGTGCTAGACTAAATGTGCTAGACTAAATGGAACAGAGCCTTCATTAGTATCTTGTGTAACTATATTGGTAACACCTGTGAATGTCTTACAATATGGCTGCTGTGCATAGAGCCTATTCAGCACTAGAACATCCAATGTCAAATACAATGATAATGTCCCTTTTTTTTTAAATGTATTTTGATTATATTGTTATTGTTATAGCAGATATCATTATAAACGAACATGGTTTTAGTTTTTAGTATAAAGTGTCATCAATTGTCCAACGATTGTACATTTTCCTGCAAGGAAAACACCCTGATTAATCCCTTGTTACAAGAGTCCTAATCTGTTTAGTTTTCTGCTATTTGCGTCCCTCAGCGTGTACAATAGCGCTGTGTATTTGGATTATCAGGTTCTATTAACAGACTCTTGGCCCAGTTTATTACGCAGGTTTGTATAGAATCTAAATAATCAAGTGAGCCCGGGGCACCTGACCCACGGTTAATTCAACATTTCAGTAGTGACGCTGTCGGGTGGAAACCTTGTACAGTATGTCCAAAACCTGTTACTTTTCAAGAAATGGAAAAAAGTTGCCTGTGTTCCTCCAATGTAGTTATTATTTAGTCACAACCAGTGGTGGAAAGTAACTAAGTGCATGTACTCAAGTACTGTACTTAAGTACAATTTTGAGGTATTTGTACTTTACTTGAGTATTTCCAATTTCCAATACTTTAACTTCTACTCCACTACATCTCAGAGGGAAACATTGCACTTTTACTCCACTACGATTATTGGAACATTTTAGTTACTATAGTTACTTTTCAGATATAAATTATGAGAATTATGATTATTATAAAACATACATTAACCACTTTAGCAATATTTTATACATAGGCTATTTGAAAATAGCCGATCTACAAGCTCACAACGCGTGGCATCGCGACGTGTTGTGAGCTTATAGATCTGCTATTTTCAAATATTTTAGTACTTTTACTTTTGGTACTTAAAGTATATTTTGATGCTAATACTTTTACTCAAGTAATTTTTTTTATTGTGGACTTCTACTTGTAACAGAGTATTTCTATATTGCAGTATTGGTACTTTTACTAGTAGGCCTACTTTTTCCACCACTGGTCACAGCCTATGTTAATACTTTTTAATTGGTTCAATATGTATAAAAACCCACAGACAGAATTAACCACACGTTCTGAGCGTTTCGCTATACTGTTGTGGGGACCGCTCCCCTGAAATTCGGGAAACTAAACGAACGTACAAACATGAAAGACGGAGATACAAGGTTTCTGCAACGATATATACATTCCCAAAAGGTAAAAGGAAGTTGAACTCTCGGGTTTGACTCGGGGTGTTTAAAATAGACCCCCTGGACGTGGAAGTTATATTTATAGTCAGCATTTGCGTTGCTATGCGTCTCTGTGACACCAGACACTACAACTAAATGGTTTGCTTGCGTCAGAGGAGCGTCCTACAACACACTTTGTCACTTTTGGGAGTTCACCCCTGCCACGCGCTTACGGGGGAGCGCGTGGCGCGCGGGGGGGGGGGTGAGGGGTGGGGGGCAGGAGGGCGGTGCGGGGGGGAGGGCCGGAGGGGCGCCTCTGTGTGCCTGCGCTTGTGGCGCGACTCTCTTAGCAGCTGACTGTCAGATCACATTATTGTTACACTGTGTGGGTAAGCTGTTCAAAATGACTTATTTTCAGCGTGGAAGAAGTGTCCAGTTAAGGAAAAGTTGCAATATGCCACACTGTAGAAGTACAAAAGTTTTTACACCAACATATATACTTAAAGTATCAAACACAAAAGTACTCATTATGCAGAACGGTCCATTTCACAATCATATTGTTGGATTGTAATTAGTAATGCATGTCATTCACTTTAATGTTGCAGCTGGTGGTGATTTTAATGACTTTATGTGCTGCTGGGTAGATTAACTTCAAATAATACATAATTATTTATCACTTAATGTATGTTTTGTATTCATAATCTAAATCTGGAAAGTAACTAGTAACTAAAGCTGTCAAATAATTGTAGTGGCATAAAATGTACAATATTTGCTAATTATGTTCCTCACTTTAATGTTGCAGCTGGTAGTGATTTTAATGACTTTATGTGCTGCTGGGTAGATTAACCTATAATAATACATCATTATCTATCACTTAATGTATGTTTTGTATTCATAATCTAAATCTAGAAAGTAACCAGTAACTAAAGCTTCCGAGATGTCAGCTAGTGGTAAAAGTATCAAGAAAAAAGAAAAAACTAAAACTAAACTAAAAAACTAAAAATTGTGCTTAAGTACAGTCCTCGAGTAAATGTACTTAGTTATACTTTCCGCTGCTTATTTTTAGTGTGGACTCCTTTTTGTGGCGATTAGGGTACGCCTATGAATTAACCTTAGGAATGTCCCTCCCCCCACATGGAAGCTTAGGCCTAATTTATGCTCCGTCGCACGATGGTGTCGCACGTCGAAAAATAGCAGACATGCAAGCTCACAACGCGCTGTGGATGTGACGCGTTGTGAGCTTTTAGGTCTGCCATTTTTGACACGTGACACCGTCGTGCGACAAAGTATACATTGGGCTTTAGCCAGAAGCCGGGGCAAAGATGGACGGAGAAGATGGAAAAAGGGGCTATGCGATATGAGATTTGACAGGTGCTCCCCGCCAGCCACCATAGCCTCTTCCCGAGCGCCTGGCACCTCACGCTGGCCCTGCGTGCGTCACTTATTTGTGCCTTTACACAGTAACACATGCCTGTCATTCCAGGGAATGCCAAGTTGCTGGGGGCCACTTCGTCAACAAAACAAAAGCCCAGCACTGAAGGAAAAGTTGTTGTTTCTTAACCACTTCAGCCCTGGCGTCCCAATTTTGGGGCATGTGCAAAAAAATAAAAATAAATAAATAAATAAGTTCAAAATATTTAAACATTGGATTAAAAAAAAATCACAATGCCTCACATCGTGTGTTGTGAGATTGTTGATCTGCTTTTCATGTGGATAAGGGGTCAAAGCGGAAGGAAACCCTAGACTGCTTTTGTAGTTTGTTTTTCCAGTTCAGGTTACAGACTACAGCAGATTAAACACTTGGCAGGCTAGTGAGCAGCCCAGCTGTGCAGCTCGTCAAATTAATAATGAGTGTTTTAGATTCAGGTGTGCCCAGGGCCACGGGTGTGCCAGTGTACCACAGTCATTGACAGTAGTATCAATGCACATTTACAGACTAACACACCTATTATTAATTTGATTAGCTGCAGCTGTGTTGCTTACATCACGGTGTACTCATAGCGTTTAGACTTTTGTCCTTTAAAAAAACAATAGGCACCTTTTACATTAAACCCTACGAGAGAGGACCAAAATGTTACCGCATAACGGCCACTTTTAAAAGGCGCTAATAAAAAAGTGTTTCTTTCTGTATGCAATCTTGATTACTTCCACACCTACACCTACTAGTTCAACACCCTTATGCAGCTTGCCATGTGTTTACCCTGCTGTAGTTTCTAACATGGAAAACAAGCTACAAAATCAGCCTGGGGTTTCTACCCCTTGAAATGGAAATGAATTTGGGACTTTCAACTCGTGATTGCACTTTGTGCAGAGCCAACATGGGCTGAAGAAGCAGACTTGAAAAGGAAATGAACTCAACGTTTCTTAATCAGCGGAGTTAAATCTGATTGAATCAAACGCTGTGCAGATGAAGCATGTCTAAAGCAGAAACAGCTTGAGGCAGAGCCTGCGTCAGAGCTTTCTGATGAGCACTGCAGCACACGTCAGGAGACCAGGCCTTCCACTAATGGGTTTTATTATCTGACCTGGTTTCAGGTCATCTTGTGGGAGTGTTTTGTTGCTGGGATAAAGGAACAAATGTTATAGTGATTGGTGAAAGTATGTTCCAAGAAAAAAGGGCCTCAACCTATAACTCATGAAGGGCAATTAAAAAAGAAACCACTAATAATAAATTTAAAAACAGTTTATTTATTTTTTTACCTGACAGAATGACCCAATCAATCATTCAATCAAGCCTGCCTGCCTGCCTGCCTATCTATCTATCTATCTATCTATCTATCTATCTATCTATCTATCTATCTATCTATCTATCTATCTATCTATCTATCTATCTATCTATCTATCTATCTCTATCTATCTATCTATCTATCTATCTATCTATCTATCTTTTATACTTTAAGTGTGTTATAGTTTCTATAATGACATGGCCAAAATAGGGAGGCCAGGTTGTAAGTGGTTAAGTGTGTTTGTAGAGAGGGGGGGGCGAGGGGTCTTGTTGCTTATTAACATTCAGGAGGTACGTTTTCACCATGCATGGCGTTGCGACATCCCTGTTTTATATACAGAGTCAGTGTGCGTTTGGCACGGTCTCTACATTATACAAAAGCTCAGCGGTAACCACAGCAGATGAAACCAAAAGCCTTGACAGCAAAACAAAAGCTTTCTCTGTTGTCTGGCCCAGTCCAAGCTGCCCCGCAGTGATGCTGAACTCAGTTAAACCTGAATTACAATAAGGATGAACTACAAAAACACACCTCACTTTGGGCCAGTTGTAACAGTGGAGATAGGAAGGAGAAACTGCTGAGATATCATTACTATCGCTTTTTAAATCTTAGTAGGCCTATCATGTTAATTTACTGTAGCTTCCCACTGAAACATTTTCAGGCTATTAGACGTCTAAAATACGTCTAACGGTTAGGCTAAAATCGGGTTATAACTGGTCTAAAAGTGAACGTTTTTTCAACATCTATTCTTAGCCTACAGTAGATGTTGATTAGCTGTTTTTTAAGAGTCTGTATACCATTTATATTATAGCCGTTGAAATGACGTCTACTATGGGGCAAACTTTCGGGAAACATACCGGATCTACCACAAGATACTCAATGATGGCACTTTGAGTAGAGAGGGGGAAACTGTGGGCCTAGTATAGCCCCCTGGGGCACTCCGGTTATGGGGCTTTAAAGGTTAAAGTCTTTCTGTCACGTTAAAGCTGATAAAATATCATACAGTATGTATTGATAATAGGCCAAGTTTCGTAAGGAACGCTGAATATCTTTGTCAGCTTTATTGCTATGTTCCCCTCCCAAAAAATATTATATTGAGATTATACAACTTATCTAAACCGTATGAGTTGTTTCATCATAGATAGCCAAATGCTTGTATCATTTGGCAATACCGGTCTGGCT
This sequence comes from Gymnoscopelus microlampas, assembly GCF_963454915.1. Taxonomy (NCBI): domain Eukaryota; kingdom Metazoa; phylum Chordata; class Actinopteri; order Myctophiformes; family Myctophidae; genus Gymnoscopelus; species Gymnoscopelus microlampas. Next base: position 8,330,394 of record NC_139948.1, read on the forward strand.
AATAGCTAGCAAGCCAACTTAAAATAACAATGGCAATAAACGTGATATCAAATAGATATCACGATCAGACTCAGACCATCCGATGCATCCTCAGTTCAACAGGTGTATTGTATTGAACTAATTTGAATTAGTAGTAGTAGTTCCCTTGATGCAATGAATTGATCTCGGCACAGCAGCATCAGTTTTAGTGTGAATGTAACTTTTTGCACATTTAAATGAACACTCAAATTTAGTGTGCCGTTTGATCGTTTCCATTGGCTTATGCCTTATACGGCCATTTGTGATGTTATGAGCAGCGGTGGGAAAAGTACTCAAATGTCTTACTTAAGTAGAAGTATCAATACTGCAATGTAGAAGTGCTCTGTTAAGTAAAAGTCCGGAATTCTAAATTGACTTGAGTAAAAATACAAACGTATTGGTATAAAAATGTACTTAAAGTACCAAAAGTAAAAGTACAAACATGTTTGAAAATAGCCGATCTACAAGCTCACAACACGTCGCGATGTGACGCGTTGTGAGCTTGTAGATCTGCTATTTCCAAATAGCCTATGCATAAAATAGGGCTAAAGTGGTTAATGTATGTTTTATAATAATTTATATCTACAAAGTAACTAGTAACTAAAGTTTTCAAATAATTGTAGTGGAGTAAAAGTACAATATTAGCCTCTGAGATGTAATGGAGTAGAAGTAGAAGTATTGAAAATTGGAAATACTCCAGTAAAAGTACCTCAAAACTGAACTTAAGTACAGTACTTGAGTAAATGTAATTAGTTACTTTACACCACTGGTTATGAGTGGTGAGTCTGCCAGCATGTTCACTCAAACATCTTCAACTGGTGCAGAATGCCTGGTATTCAACCTCCCGAAATGTGCACGTCTCCCCCCTCCTGCGTTCCTTTCACACTGGCTTCCTGTTGCTGCCTGCGTCCAATTCAATCAAGTGCACGGAACCCCCTTTATACCTTCAGGACATGATCCACCCCTGCACCCCTCCCAGCACACTTTAGATGAGCTAAAACAGGAGGTCTGTCCCTCTCGTCCCTATGATACCCTGGCTAACCCTCCCAAGTGTCCTATAGACCAGCGATTCCCGACCTGTGGACTGGGCATGAGGATATATTGCCATGCAGTGGGCCCCCAAATATTTGGCAAAACACTAAGATTTGAATGATAACATAACATTAAAGGCATTGTAGGGAGTTCAGACATAATCAAAGAAAAAAACTGTTGTCAAACACCGCCCCTCCAGCAGTTCTTTTCCCCGACCACCAGGGGGTGACGCAGGGGGGATTTTTTAAATGAGTCATGCCCAAAATAGGTTGCCTTATGCGGATACAATTCGCGGAAATGCCCGACCCTACGGTTCTCTGAATTTATATTTTTAAATAGGCTCTTTCATGATAAATTGACCACATATATGAAGCTAAACAACTAAATTCTATCCAAACGATTTTTTAAAAGTAAATTATGTGCCTCAAAAAAGAAGTTTGAGAGCGTTTTAAAACCGAAAGTAAAAAGTTGATACGGGCACGGACGCGCACGGACACGCACATTCGTGCGTTAATTTACGACCCGGACATAAACAACATGAACATAAACAGAAGGGAAAATACGGATTTCAGACAGAGGACTGTGTTTCAATGAAGGAAAACACCCCAGCATCATTATATAGTGGCTGATAGAGGGGAGAAAATGCAAAAAATATATATATACATATTTTTTAAATTTAGGCTTAATGTTCCCTACAATGCCTTTAATATAATAAAACAAAATGTAAAACAAAATATGTTGTATGGCATTTTTTTTCTCTTTAATACTTGAAAAATGTGTTTTCATTGAGATGCTGAATTACTGATAAATAGCAACTTAAAGTATACTATGTTAGTTCCATTGAAACAAGCCGGAACACAATTCATTGATTGACCATAAAAAAAACATACTCTGGTGGGCTACCAAAACCTCAGACTCTCCCCTATGTTTACGGTGTGGCTCCGCAGGATGCTGGCCGTCTATAAGACGGTCGGTCTGTGTGCTTGTCTGTGTGTTTGTCTTGTTGTGTGATTGGTTCGTGTCATAAAATAAAGAGGTTTCTGTGGCCTAGATGGGACATGATCTTCATCAATTCCCTTGTGGGTCTGTGTCAGAAGTCTGGGGGGGTTCTGCAGAACATTATTTTATCTGCGATAGTTATAGGCTCCATGCACAGCAGCCATATTATCACTTTCTTCACAGGTGTTACCAATGATACTAATGAAGGCTCTGTTCCATTTAGAGTAGCACAGTGGTTCTCAGACCATTTAATTTCCACGACCGACCACCATAACTCTGAGAGTGTTCAAATGGAACCAAATGGACCATTTGTACACTCTCAGAGTTACACACCCGTAAGAGGCCATTTGGAACCCCCTCAAGGAACCATGACGGTCCCTGGACCCCAATTTTAGACCCACTGGTGTAGCACAGTGTTTCCAGTGAGCCAACGTGCACAACTTCAGCACCCTACGTTTGACCAGAATGGAACAGAGCCTTCATTAGTATCATTGGCAACACCTGTGAATTTCTTCACACTACACTGCTGTGCATAGAGCCTATTGTAACCCTGGCATCCCTAATTTGGGCAAATTATTTCCACCACAAAAAAGCAACAAATGCCTTTTTTTGCTGGAATGTTTCACAGTGCACCAAGCTCCATTATCCAGACGTGTAACTGTATGTGCGAATATATTACAGTATGTGAGTGATGAATTACACAACGAGGTCCTCTCCTGTAATTTTCAGATAGAAGCAGATTAATTAGAGAGATTATGTTTTCAGCTTTTCAACCCTGTCTGTGTGCCGTATGACAAAGAATCAGCCTTATTTAGTCTTTCCAGAACAATACAGTCCAAAAGCTCCACATTCCCAATGATGGATCCTCCATACTCTCCCAACATAACACAATAGCTCTACTGGCTTGAAGAAGTCTGTTTCAATGTTTTATCAAGGCCTCTGGATATATTCCAGTCACAGAGTTTGGCATTTAAAGGGACTTTGCCGTTAAACCTCTTTGACAACCCCTTCCATAATCTTTGGATCTTTGGACATAGAATAGCCCATTAGCAAAAAAAAAGCCAATCTACAAGCCCACAATGTGTCAAGATTAGGTGTAGACGGAAAAAGGGGTCCAAATACAGAGCCAACTTCAGCTCCAATTCACCAAGCCTAAGGGTAAGGGTTTAAGTGGTTAACAGGAGCTACAACAAACACATCCTTACATGGGCTCAAGGTAAAACTAAACAACTTGACTGTTATAGCAACACTCTTTTCTCAAACACTTTAACCCTGGCATCCCTCTTACGACCTGGCGTCCCTTTTGGGACCATGTTGGGCATGTCGTTACAGGCAAGACACGGCAAGCTATTTTTTCTATTCATCATAAAATGGAGTATAGGGCTTAAGTGTTTAACATTGTTGTCGAGACGCTCTAAACTTTGCGTCATTGAAGAATGACACTGGTTGCATTTGAAAGCTTGTCTTTATGTTCCATGGATGTAGATAACAGTAATTTATGCTCCGTTACAAGTAAAAGTCCGGAATTCAAAATGTACTTGAGTAAAAGGTATCAAAAAGTACTGAAATGTTTGAAAATAGCAGATCTCGACGCGTTGAGAGCTTGTAGATCGGCTATTTTCAAATAGGCTATGTATAAAATATGGCTAAAGCGGTTAATGTATGTTTTATAATGTAATGATTAATATTTGCAAAGTAACTAAAGTTTTCAAATAATTGTAGTGGAGTAAAAGTACAATATTTGCCTCTGAGATGTTGCGGAGTAGAAGTAAAAGTACTGAAAATTGGAAATACCCCAGTAAAGTAAAAAATACCTCAACATTTTACTTAAGTACAGTACTTAGTTACTTTACACCACTGAATAACACAAACTGACATCGAACGTTTGGCATTTTGCAGCTCCGCTCCACGTGCGTGCGTGGAGACAGAGTCGAGACACTGAATCCATTTAACTGAAAAAGCATAAATCCCTGTTAAAGCCAAAAGTGCTGTTGTTGGTGTCTGATTTAAAGTTTGTTTCTCCGTCGGAGAGATTGTGACATGCAGGCATTGCACAAGATTTACGGGAGATAAATATTATGACACTGCAGGGTGGAAAATGAGTCTTGTGTTTGTCTCCGAATTGTCTTTGTCATCTGTTCATCGGATGATCTCATCCTCGTAGAGAAAACACATGAACAACAGGATTGCATCAAGGCTGTGCTGATAAACTAATGGTCGTTGTCGTCGGGCAGAAAACTTGTATCTCCATAGTTCAACTTTCCATGTTTTTTTCTTGTGATCGTGAATGAATGTCTTACTTAAAGCTGCACTATGTAACTTTCCTCTTATATCCTGGATTTGAACCCGGTTTATTGTGCGAGTGCTGATTTTTTCTTTCATTGAGCTAATAGAGCCTGTGGATAAATTGAATCTTGACCATCAGTTAAAAATTTGCGTCAGAGCCTGTGTCTGGGTGAGACCTTTGACACGATCTAAATATCTCAATAGAAGACCAGGGAGACTAAATACAACCACGCCAATTGTATAAGTTATATTGTTTTAACATACTCTTCCAAAATTATGTTTTATTTATTAGAAAAAAGTTACATAGTGAGGCTTTAATCGTTCAACAGTGTCACTCAAAAGTAGCAAAAAAAAGAGCTGATCTACAAGCTCACACCGCATCACGTGTGGCGTGCAGTGTGCAGTGGTTCTCAAACCACTATAAAAGTGGAATAAAAATGAATAAATCACAGGATATACTGATACTGATTATGGTCACTGACAAACAAAGACTTGAACAGAGCAATACAATGTAATCATAATATTTGGCCCTCAACACAAACCATGGTTGCTGCCAAGGCTTCTTGAGAAATGCAGTTTTACATTATCATTTGCAATAGGATATTTTGGAAGCAGAACTCTGGATTGTCATTGGCGTCTGCGTCAGCAGGGTTTTGGAGTGCATTGGGTTGGGTTGGGTTGGGTGCATCTGCTTTTGATATCCCCCCTGCTCTGCTAATTTTTTCTTTCTTTTTTTTTTGTCCGGTGGGGGATATGTTTCGTCACTGCTTCTGGGCAGACTGAATGAATTACATGCATTTACTTTTGGGAAATGGAGACCGTCTGATACGTTTGATAATAACCCAATTTAATTATTTAATTGCGATCTTAATATTGACCACATTAACCCTGGCAAACCTATTTTGGGAAAATCTTTCAAAAGTTTTCCAAATTACCCTTTTTTTTAACCCATTAAGACCGCATCTGTGTCATTTTAAGATTTGAGCTAAAAAAACATAATTTTACACTTTGGCTATTCAAAATTAGCAGATATACAAGCTCATAGCGCGGCACCGAGTGCCGCGCTACGAGCTTGTAGATCTGCTAATTTTTCTTTTAATCGTGAAAATGTGTGCAAATCTTTGAATATGTACATTCTTTTAAAGCCAACATTTTTAACTCAAAGGGTCCCTGGAACAAAATATTTTGAGACGGGGGTCGGCGGCCAAATACATATGATTTTGGGGGTCCTTGACATGAAAAAGATTGAGAACCACTGATATAGAAACATAATTTTTTCAGAAAACTGTTAGGATTTAGAAGACATTTGTAGAATTAGCTTCAGGTCTTAATGGGAAAAAATAGTGAAAAACAGCAGTTCTACAAGATCATACGGTGTCGCGACTCGCGATGCACCACGTTGTGAGCTTGTAGATCTGCAATTTTCACTATCTGTTGTACGGCAGGGTACATACGGTTTAAGTGCTTAAGAAGCACCCCCCACCCCCTCTGTTTATGTTACAAATGGAACGGTGTGTGCGTCAGTATAGCTCGCTGACCCGCTGTGTTTCCCCCCATGGCGGCTGTTTCATGTTGACTCGTGACATCATGAGGATGGAGAGAGCTATCTCCATGGGTGATTAACAACGGCAGCTCAGGAAATCTGTTTCCAATCTGCCCTGCCCGTTTGCTTTTTTCACGGGGATTGAGAAACACACTTACAGGATTTGTTGGTCAATCGAGGGTTTTCTTTGCGGCTCTGATTATAGTCTCCACTCTCTGCCTATACGACTGTACGTCACCGCCTCAGCCATCGTTGCGTTAAGTCTCCGCGGGGAATACAGTACGCCACGTGATTAAAAAAGCTGTTGTCACTTAGGCATGGTGGTCCTTTGGCAGAGCTGCAGTTGAGAAACATGTGGTTTCAAGCTTGTGAAAGACAAGACGAGCGTGGTTGTGATTAGCGTGTTGCATTTGACGGTAAACGCAACCAAAAAATGACCTGCTTTGGACGGTAAAAGTCATCGTCTGTGCCACGAGGTGAAGGTCAGTTTTTTGGCGCGTCACACGCAACAGTAAATGTGCACGGTTTGCACGTTGTTAAGCGTTTCTCTCCGTATTTTCCCTGAGCCACATCTAACTCTGAGAGTGTATGGAACCAACGATAAGGGTCCATTTGGTTCTATTTTGTACACTCTCAGAGTCATGTCTAACTTTCCCTGAGTTCCTTATTTCCCTGACATTCACATCTAAAGGGTGTACACAGGGAAACAAACGGACCCTTATGGGTTCATTTAGTTCCACGTGTTCCTGGGAACATGTTATAGCCATCATGGGCGGCCTCTTTTTTTTTTCTGTCTGTCCTTTTTCCCCTCAGCAAACGAACTAACTACTTTGAACTCTTCCCATCGGAGGAAACCGCAAAGGTGCGTCTGACAGCTGTGGAGGTCGTGCAACAAACAGCAGTGATGTCATGGGAAGTAGCTTCTTCACAGCGCTCGGTTTTCCTTTCATCTGAAACAGCTGAGCTACTTTGAAGAGTTGGATTTTCCTGTCCGAACCTCATAAACCTCCAGCCTTCACCCCCACCCCCCATCCCCCGTTGTTCCAGAGGCTCGCTGTTGTCTTTCTACCTCCGAATAAAGTTGAATTTGTACAACGCTATGTACAATTACTTGTATTAGACATGGGATTTTTTTGTTTTGTTTTGTTGTGTTTCCACACTTGGAACTACACTTAAAATAAAAAGAGAATTCATACTCTTAAAGCAACAACTCAAAAACCCTACATACAGTACTTTGTTGACCCGTGCCCTCCAGGGACCCTTGTTTCTCTCTCTACACCAAACTCACTTAGAAATATTGCCGATCTACAGGCTCTTTGTGATGCCCAGAAAAGGGACACTATATAGGTTTCATGGTTATGCCTGAATTACAGTTTACAGTATGATCGTATCATGTGGCAAAAATAGAGGATCTACATGCATGTAGATAAGGACATAATGTCAGCAGGGTTCAGGTGGTTTAACCTTGCACTTAAACCCTAGTCTTAGCAAAACGGACCTGAGTTGCAACTGTACTTGTTTCCGTCTACACCGAACCTCTTCGGCAGAAATAGCATGATCTATTCTACAAGCTCACAACATGTCGCGTGTTGTGAGCTTGTAGATCTGCTATTTCTTGAACCAGAACAGGGGGCGTTGGGTTCAAGTGGTTGAACACGCATGCAGGGCTACATAGGGCTTGTCTGGAAAAAAAACAAATGCATACCTTTTAACCCATTGAAACCGGGAACGCATCTGTGTAACCACTTAAACCATTATTTCATACTTTGGCTATTCCAAAATAGCAGATGTACAAGCTCATAGAGCGGCACTTGGTGCTGTGCTATGAGCTTGTAGATCTGCTATTTTTGAAAAATCTTGAACATTTGAGCGAATCTTTGAATTTATATATTTAAAGCAATTTTGTTTTTACTCAAATCTTTGTTTCTGGGGGTCCCTGGAACTAAATGTTTTGAGATGGGGGTCGGTGGCCAAATGCATATCATTTTGGGGGTCCTTGACATGAAAAAGTTTGAGAACCACTGATATTATAGCAACATAGGTTTTTCAGAAAACTGACATTTTGTCAAATCGGAACCTCAGGCGTTAATGGGTAAATCTTCCACCAACATTCTCCATGAGCGTTGCGTAGGAAAGAGGGTGTTTTTTTTCCATTCAGTCTCCCTCTAACCGGGTGGTGGTGAGTGATGTTTCAGTTGAGTGACGAGCTCGAAGAACAAGATGACACACCAGGCAGTATCACACGACAAGCTCTGACGTTTATTTCACACATAGAGAATAATCTCTGCTGTCGGTCAGAAACCAGCTCTATGTCCAAAATATTTACTTTTCAGGGAATGAAAAACAACAACAACAACAACAACAACAACACAATACTGCCTCATCAAAGTTGGTATGGTGACTTTATAGACTACATTGTCAGATACTTGAATGTGTCGATCATTATATTATCATCACTTTACCCAAACACAGCTCAAGTGTAGGAGGTTTCTGACCATTAAAGGGATAGTTCACCCCACAATTTCCTTTTCAACTTTGAGTCTCCTACCAGAGACATTAGCATCTTCCCGCTGGTCATTAAATTATTGGCTTAGGAATAAGACAAAAACGAAAAAGTCTTTTTTGGGTGAACTATCCCTTTAATGTGGTGTCTACAGCAGGGGTTGTCTGGAGAGCTACTGAATGCCCTTATGTTTGAACCAGGCACCAACATTCTCCTGAGCGTTGCATAGGAAAGAGAGTGTCAGTGTAAGTGCTTGTGATAATGAAGATGATGGTGTGTGTGTGTGTGTGTGTGTGTGTGTGTGTGTGTGTGTGTGTGTGTGTGTGTGTGTGTGTGTGTGTGTGTGTGTGTGTGTGTGTGTGTGTGTGTGTGTGCGTGCGCGTGCGCGTGCGCGTGTGCGTGTGTGAGAGGGAGAGACAAGTGAATTACAGCTGGAATTCCTCAGGCTGGGTTGCTTACATTCCATAGCAACACAAGACACCCTGGGTGTGATTTAAAGTCAAAGTCAACAGCTGAAAGACAAGAAGCTTTTACATGATGTACACAGCAACATATATGTCTTTAAGCCCTGGAATATATGATGCATATGTGTCACTGGCACAGGCCAATTTACAGTGCCCCCCCCCCCCCCCCCGCACGCACGCACGCACGCACGCACGCACGCACATACACACACACACACACACACACACACACACACACACACACACACACACACACACACACACACACACACACACACACACACACACACACACACACACACACACACACACACACACACACACACACACACACACACATACATGTCAATAAATGTCTATAACCTAGCTAGGAGTACGAACAAACTATTTTGATACAGCTGCTATTCTTTGATTATTCCTTTTTTTGGCATTTTTTAATGTTTATTCTTATTATCATGTATTATTATTATGTCTGAGGACCCAGAACAAAATCATTTATCTCGTTTTAAGTAAGATGTAACAGTATAGAACACCTTGAACCTTATTGCTATAGGAAATGGTGTAAAGTATTGCTAACACTTTCCATGAAGCCCAGCTTATAATGCATTATAGGCTACCGTACAAACCTTCATAATGCATTATTAAGCAGCCTAGTGTGTTATGAGTTACTGCAGTATAAGACTTCATAATGCAGTGTTATGTCTTATATCAACTGTACTTGACAGACACAATATAAAAACTACTCATTTAGCATGAAATGACTGTTGATACAATACCTCATAATGCACTTACAGAAACTATAATGCATGCATTGTAATGCACTATGAAGGTAGTTATAATACATTATACTGATATAAGCTTCATAGAAAGTGCCACCGTCGTATCTCAACGACACCCTGTCTGTGAGAGAGCACAGGGCTCCAATCTGTATACAAACGTGCTGATTCATATTAGAATAAGATTTTTTTTTAATCTTTTGAAACATTATTTGTCTATAGTGACATGCCATGAAAACATTATTTTCTGCCCTTCACACAGAAGCGGGGTTTCATATGTTTTTATGTAATGAAGCGCAGGCCACAGAAGAACACGCCACACAGGCTGGTGCTGGTGGGGGTCCTTGACTAGAGGAAGCCATGAGCAGTGGGAGGGGTGCGTTCCCACACCCAGAAGAAGAGACGGGAGAAGGCGCTAACACAAACAGTCCCCGGCACTCAGGAAGGAAAGGGCTCTTTAGGCTCTTTATCAGATCTGCCGCTAAAGAGGAGGGTCCTCCCGTCTGTCACCCGCCCGCCTGACACTGTCACAACGAGGCACACGCACGCACGCACGCACGCACACGCACACGCACGCACGCACGCACGCACGCACACACACACACACACACACACACACCCACACACACACACACACACACACACACACACACACACACACACCACAGCTTCACCCACGTGCAGTCCGTCCTCTTGCTTAATATACAGCGCTGGAATGGATCCGTTTTGCTCGGAGTGGCTGTATAAGAACTGGAAGAGGCATAGAAAATCATTTAAGCATATATTTCAATGAAACTTGCTCCCCCAGTGCATACCCCCCCCCCCCCCCACCTCATCCACATACAATATATGTGGATGATTTACAAAAAAATATGTAAATCTTTCCCCCTAAGGTACAGTATGTCACGGGGAAAACTAGAGAGGATATTAGTTTCCATTAGGACAGATTGGAAATAACTTTATACTTGACATTTAACCACTTGAACCCGAGCATCACTATTCTGGGGGGAACATTCGCCAAAAAATGGCAGATTGTGAGCTTGTAGATCTGCTATTTTTGGTGTAGAGGGTCTAAGTGGTTATATTGAAGAGATATTGATACATTCAAAATATTAAAGTAGTCTGTGGCTCCCCTGGACTTGCCTCACGGCACCCTAGGGTGCAACGGCACCCACTTCGGTGTCCTTTATGCATCCTATGTCACCATGCTCGTACATGTTGTGGGCCCAAGCTTGACGTATAGCAGAGTTGGCCTCTCGGTCCTGGGGGCTTGCTATCATGGCTTATTTTCTGTGGACACTTTAAAAACTTATTTTTGAAAAGTATATTTTACAAATAAAGTGTATATCATATTAGGCTACATAATAATTTAAGCTTTTGCATAAATTATGTTTTTTTTAATAATTTTCGCCAAACATAATACAGCCAATCTACAAGCCCTTACTAGTGCTCAGTTACTTTCCACCGTTGCGATGTGTGTAATACTCGGGAGCCGTGCCAAAGACGGTGATGTGAGTCGGCAGAGCAAGGCAGGGCAGGGCCACCAGTTTGTAACAGTGTGTGTAATGTAATATGTGACCCCGAGGACAGGAACCATTGTCCACTCCACTTCCACACACACGCGCACGCACGCACGCACGCACGCACGCACAGGTTTTATTATAGACCAGGGATGATGATGATGGGTGGAATCTGGCATGGATGTATCTCAATCAAGGCATCCAACGTCCAGGACACAAGGGACCATGTTACGTCATCATATGGGTGTCATTTGGGGTTCCAGGGGACGGATATTGCAATTTAAACCCCCAAATTCAGGGCTTGTATTCGTATTTCTCTGAATGCTTTTGCAGATCTAATCTGATTATAGACGGCGCGCGTTTCCTCTCTGCAACCATACATAAAACTCCCTACACAACGCATCACAACACATTTTGAGTTTATAGATCGGCTATTTTAGAATAGCTGAAAGATATAATAGGGTTTAAGTGATTAAACTGTTCCTGTACAATCAAGAGCTTCTAAGAAAGGTTTTTGTTTTAACCAGAAAATATACACCACCTTTAAATGAACACAGATACATTTATTTATTTACTTACTTATTTTAGTAAAGTTTAACTCACTTACTTACAGACTTATTTTCTTCTTGAAATGTGATAGAAATAGAATGTTATTTGTTTACATTCTTGGAGAAAATGCAGTATATCTCAGTAAGAGGTATCTATTTGACTATATTGACAATGTTTTTTTCGTTAATTAAAGAATGTTAATTAAGCCATTTGTAACCGTTAAATTAACATTCAGGTCTCGCTCCATGTTGCGGTACCTCTTTGTAAGTCCTCCGGGGGGTGGCGCTGGTATGTACTGCAGACAAACAGGAGCTTCCCTCAGCTGTCTCTCTCTATTGCATAACGTTGTCTCCCTTACGTACCACATACACACACACACACACACACACACACACACACACACACACACACACACACACACACACACACACACACACACACACACACACACACACACACACACACACACACACACACACACACAGTTCACAATCACAGACTGTATTCTCAGTGACCAATTGAATTGAATTGAATTGAATTGAATTGAGAGTGACAGAGATAAGAGGAGATATGTGTACAAAACCTGCCAGGGGAGGTGGGAGGGAGCGAGGGTCTCGTCTAGACCGGAGCCAGTGCCCTGAGGGGAGGAGGTCACTCTTTTGCCGTTTTTTAAATTCCTGTCTACTCTTGCATGCTGAGATGCTGAGACGAAACCCCGCAGATTTGTTTGTTTATCTTCGCAGTGTTCCTCCTCACATAGTCAGTATCCTGCCTGCACCCTCCCCCGCCACCAACATTACCTACAACCCTCACACAAGGCCAGCACCCACACACCACTCCCCATTTGACCTTTAAATGCTGAAAGGTCACGTGAACTGAAAAACTACAACTCCTACTGAAAAATAACATATAACAACAATAACTAACAAGTCATTAAAACCACTTAAGGTCCATTCACACCAACAACTATATAACTATAACTATAACTATACAATTTAAATATGTAGTTTTATGAATCATTCTAACTCAATTGGAAGGCAGAGTCCACACCACAACTATAACGACAACAGTGGTGAACTGTGAACAATGCAGTTATCGTCACCTTCGTTACCCTCCTTACTTCATTGTACATGTCGGCAAATACTGTAGCAAAAATAGCATTTAATGCTGGTTGAAATCAAGCCAAAGCTGCGAACACTAATATGTTACACTCATTTTAAAACGTTAACATCATTGCTTTCATGACTGAAATGTGGGAATGCTATTTCTTTTCTACTTTAGATTAGAGCTTCATGCATTGTATAGAAACCAAGGACAGGGGTCGCAAATTCGCCTCGGCTAGAAACCCCACATCCAATGCAACGGTTTTATATAACTTGATACATTGTTTTGTCCCTGTCAAATAAACTTATACTGTAAGCATAGCCTAAGTAAGTATTAATGTGTTCATTGCTTTAATGTTGCAGCTGGTAAAGGTAGGGTCGATTAAACAGTAACTTAAAATAAAACATACTGACCAAAACATTGTGTGTATATATACGAGTACATTTGAGTACATCCACACTGAACGCGAATATAACGCAGTGATAAAGCAACATTATTTACTTTTCGAAACAAGGTCCGTTTTGTATCATTCATTTGCATCGCCTCCGGTGTGTAACGACCGAGACGTGACTCAGGGAAATAAGGTGCAAGGAATAAGGGTTTGTCCACATAATATCCTCTCTGTCAACCCCCTCCCCATCACCCCTCCGTCTCGCCTCGTCTGTCCTCCTCCTGGTCCTACGGGACTCCCTGGCACCAAGGTCCGCCGCCGGGGGAGATCTACCCCTGAGATATGAGCGGGAGACACTCCACCCAGGGGCCCCCGGGTAGGTGCACACACGCGCACACACACACACACACACACACACACACACACACACACACACACACACACACACACACACACACACACACACACACACACACACACACACACACACACAGACAGACAGAGGGAGACACAGACACACCTGATACATCCTCTCTCAGTAATCACAACCCGAGAACATAACAACATAAACATCCCCAGGACAGAGCAGAGGTTTTCCCCTCTGAGCTATAAAACACAATACACGACACTGCGTTTTGAATGTGAAGGTATAGAAATTATACGGGAAAAAAGGGCCAGAGGCTGAGACATTGAGTGTGTTTAAAGGGGCATGATTTTCTTTTGTTTGTTTTCCAGTTCAAGTTAAAAAACTACAGAAGAGTGAAAACATGGCAGGCTAGTAAGCAACCCAGCTGCAGCTAATCAAATGAATAGGTATGCTAGATTTCTGGGCGTGTCCGGAGCCGTAGCTAGGTGTGCCAGTGTACGAGCATAGACAGTAGTCAACAGTATTATCAGTGCACATTTACACACCTACAGTAAATCTAACACACCCATTATTAATTTAATCAGCTGCAGCTGTGTTGCTAAATGTGTACATCGTGGTGTAGGCTATATATAAGGTCAGTCTTCTTATGCAGCCTGCCATTTTTTTAATCTGCTGAACTGAACTGGAGAACAAACCACAAAAGCAGCCTAGGGTTTCATCCCCCCTATAACTACAATAACTCAAGGACCCAGGGGTCCTTGAGGGTGTTCCAGGGGCTCCCCACTCCCCTCCCCAGCGAATTGGCTGGTAACACTGAGAGTGTACAAAAGAAACCAAATATGGGGGCCTGCGGCCTAACGCAGAGTAAACTGGTGGCCCTTGAAATGAAAAAGTAACGCTGCATTACAGAACCATATCGCACACTCTGCCTCTAAAACTCAAACATTCATCGGGAAGGCGTTGTGAATGAGAGCACATGCAGAAGAAGACAGTCACGCCGCCCTTCCGGGGCTGAGGCGACTCGGGAGGCTTTCCAGATGTTGTGTTCTGGAGTGGGACCAGGACAATTGACGCACGTAGAAGGTCCATCGTGTTTCAATGAGACGCCATTAGTCAGTGTTAAGGCCCTGGCGTCTGTTCAACTCGTTTTGACAGGCCCTGCTGTGTCCTCTGAGGACTTGTCAAATCTGATTAGTTTCCCAAATCTGATCTTTAGGACCGACCGTCCACACTGTTATTTGCAAGTGCACAAGATTGGATTTGTGCATTTCGGACGTCGCCAAAAATAGCAGATCTACAAGCTCGCAACACGTCGAGCCCACCACCTTTGTGACGTCAATAAAGTATTCAATCAATCAGATATAAATATCATGTTCATATCTGAATATCCTCAGTCCAGAGTGAGACACATCAGACTTGAATCACATTTCAAATCACCTAGGAATGTGGTTCAAATCTGATTAACAAACATCTGTTTCCATATCGTCTGTCGGGTGGAAAACTTCATATGTCCAAAAATGTAACTTTTCAGGATTCAAATTCCAAAATTGCGAAAGTAGCAGATCTACAAGCTCGTGCTTGCAGATCTGCTACTTTTGATAATTTTGTGTGACGCTGTAGTAGGTATGATCAGTAGGGCGTTGATATACGAAAAAACACAAAAAGTCAAAATATGGAGATATGAGGTTTCTGCCCGACAGCAACGATATGTGATCTGATTTGGGCTGCCAGTGTAAACAAAGCCAGAGTGTCCGAGGGCCTGTTGAGGTCAGACAGTATGAGGGTCAGGCTGTGGGTTTTGACATCCCTTTCCTGGACATAAAGAGGGATTACGGGGCCTGAGTATGACGTCACGCAGCGCTGCACAGATACACCGTACTGTTACTGTTAACCCTTTAAGACCCCCAGAAAAGCAAAAACAAATACATTTTAAATCAAAATTTAAAAATATATATTCAAAGATTTGCACACATTTTCACGATTTTTCCTCAAAATTGCAGGTCTACAAGTAGCTTGTAGATCTGCTATTTTTGAATAGCCAAATAAATCTAAAATGACACAGACGCGTACTGTTTAAAGGGTTAAGCAGTATAGTGTACACTGAGTGTTAATAACATACATTTTACACAATACACAATGTTTTAAAATTGTACACACCCTGTATTTGTATATGCTTTACGTGCTCTGTATTTTTATGAATAGTTTTGTTTTGGAAAAAATTATCCATGATGCCCGGCCTGTTAGCCTCAAGACGTACCTACCTGTAATAATGTTATGCTGTAATGTCATAACAGCGCTCAAAAAAGAATGCTGCAGGGTCACCAGAAACTGTATTTATTAACTGTAAAATGCATAAATACATACATTTCCGGTACATGTCCAATGCCATTTTTGGCGCAACTGTTGGTGGCTGACACTTGCAAATAAAAATTGTGTTCAGAGAAGTTGTCAAAAACACATTTATGGGCCCGGACGGCTGGCGTAGCGGTCCGGGCACCTAGGGTACAATGACTAAGTGCTTCACGGGTTCGAGTCGCGGGTACGTTCACAATACGTGGGGTCCCCGGACCCCACTAGGCCACTTTGAGAACCAGTTATCTAGGGACGCCAACTCTAACAAGGAAAACTGAGGTATTGTTATTGCATGAACAAGGCAACCTATTAGGTCTGCATAGTTCAGCTGCATTGCCTTTAACACTCAACGTCAAACCCACCATGTGACTCGTGGTCTGCTGCCTATTAATATTTGCAATGTTTTTGAAGTAATCATTTTAAATGTATGTTCAATTGTCTGAGCTCATCATTTGAGTCAATGCTGATCTCCACAGCTGAATTCTGCCCTCTGCTGGATGAAAGGAAATGTCACTATTATTTCACTTGAGTGCAAAAGAAAGTATTTACAAACAATATAAAATGGGAAGATACTTAGGCTACTCAGAAGACTGTATAGATGTGAAATATGACACCGTGTTGGTGTAATGCTCCCTGTCTTGCATTGCATCTGAGTATAGTGTTAATCCAAATTCTTCAATACATTCTCTATGACGATAACTCAATTTGTTTAAAGTTTTCAAAGTTAATGCTCTAAATTCCACTCTGTATGACAATCATTTCACATATATCTTATTTTTTAAGAGTTATTTGATTTCAGTGTATTAGGCTTCTGTACTGCTAAGCCATAGCTACTGCACTACTTTTATAGATAGGCTAATTTGTGTTTGTAAAGCCAAATGGTCAAACCTTTTAATTGTCTAGTGTTGCTGTAGAATAAATGGGTCTAAACTTTACATTTCATGTCGCATCTCAGCATTGACTAACACCGTTCTGTATAGTCACTGTCATGCTGTATCTGTTTTGATGCACAATCAATCACCCATAATATATCTTAAACAAATATATATATAATAATATATAGCATAAGGGGGCTGGTTGGATGAAGATGATTAATGCTTATTTTATACTCCATTGTATAACTAATCAGGCTTTAGGGTGGGTAGGTGGAGGAGTAGTGCAGTACATATATGCAGTGGTGGAAAGTAACTAAGTACATTTACTTAAGTACTGTACTTACGTAGAATTTTGAGGTATTTGTACTTTACTGGAGTATTTCCAATTTCCAGTACTTTTACTTCTACTCCACTACATCTCGGAGGCAAATATTGTACTTTTACTCCACAACAATTATTTGAAAACTTTAGTTACTAGTTACTTTGTGGATATATAAATGATTACATTATAAAACATACATTTACCACTTTAGCCTTATGTTATACCAAGGCTATTTGAAAATAGCCGATCTACAAGCTCACAACGCGTCGCGATGCGACGCGTTGTGAGCTTATAGATCTGCTATTTTCAAACATTTTAGTAGTTTTATTTTTGGTACTTTAAGTACATTTTGATACCAATACTTTTGTACTTTTACTCAAGTACATTTTGAATTCCGGACTTTGACTTAGACATTGCAGTATTGATACTTTTACTTAAGTAAAACATTTGGGTACTTTTTCCACCACTGCATATATGAAGTGCAGTGAAGCCATTGAGCAGACATGACCTTCAGCTATTAAAAGAAAAACAAACAAACAATGCCGAGCATACGGAATTGTGTGAAGGCTACAGGCCCTGTGCTCAAGGTGGCATACCTGTTTCCTGTTCCAGTTACTTTTCCCATAGCTCCATGTGATTGGAACAATGGGGTTCCCCCGCGTCTCAAGCCAAGTGCAGGCTCAAACTTTTTAGCTCAAGACCCAAAAGAGAAATTAGACATTTGCCCGGGACCCAAACTAGTGAAAATAGCTGATCTACAAGCTCACAACGTGTCGCTTCCGCAGTTCGCGCCGCATTGTGAGCTTGTTGATCTGCTATTTTCACTATACTTCTTATACTTTAAATAAATCTTTCTTGGAATTGTTTTCAATTCAAACTTTAATTGATGAAACGTTTGGGAAACTAGAGCAAAAGCTACATGACGTTTCAACGTCAATACATCCTGATGAAGATGTATTGAAACGTTGTCACGTACCTTTTGCCTGCACACTGTGAATAAAAAAGTCTCTAAATGTCCGAGTTTGCTCCAGTGCCTTCTTCCTTCACTTCATTTGATTGGCTCAGCAGCAGATTTGAACTGTAAATGAACTGTAAACACATGTGAAGGTGTCGTATGTGTTTTCAGATGAAACCTAATGCTGAGCCAAATCAAATGAAGCCACTGGAAAATGAACTGTAAGAGGAAACAGGCATGAAAACTGGGACTACAGTAATGCACAGAGCCGATTAGATTCAGTGTGTGTGTGTGTGTGTGTGTGTGTGTGTGTGTGTGTGTGTGTGTGTGTGTGTGTGTGCGTGTGTGTGTGTGTGTGTGCGCGCGCGCGCGCGTGCGTGCGAGCAACAGGTCTGTGGTGTGTCAAAGCTCTGCCCCGCTACCAGACTCAGCTGAGAGAAATCAGGAGACAGAAATAGAAAGTGTTGTGTTGTTGTTAGCGAGGAGTGTATCCTTACACTCCTCACTAATGACACGGACAGATGATAAGATTCACCTTCAGATCAAACACACAACTTCCAGTGAGGGAGGACAGGCTGTCTTTCCACAGCTACAGGAGGGGATACTGACCCAGACCACTGAAACCTGCTGCTGAGTTGACTAATGGACTTTTAACCAGAACCGGGATTCACTGTGAAAGTAAACTACAGGGAACCTTCTAGAAGAGGGAGTGTTACCACGACTGACCGAGTGTTTGAAGCTTCACTCAGATACAGAATGGCTTCCAAATCGTCTCTAGAAGAGGGCTATTCCTGTCCTGTGTGTTTGGACATCATTAAAGACCCTGTTCTCCTGTCATGCAGCCACAGCTTCTGTAAAGCCTGTCTGCAGGAATGGCGGAGAGATAAGGAAATAACAGAGTGTCCAGTTTGTAAGACCAATAATTCGATGGATCCACCCCTGGCTCTGAAGAACCTGTGTGAGGCGTTCATACAGGAGAAAGATCAGAGAGCTTCAACAGGGTCTGATGGTCTCTGCAGTCTGCATGCTGAGAAACAACTGTTCTGTCTGGAATGTCGACAGCCAGTGTGTGTTGTTTGTCGCGATCCCAAGAAACACATCAACCACAGATTCAGATCCATCGGTGACGCTGCCCTGGATCACAAGAAGGAAGTCCAGAAATTGCTGAAGCCTTTAAAGGAGAAACTGGAGGTCTTTAATGACGTTAAAATGCACTATGACCTAGCAGCAAAACACAATAAGATCCGGGCCTGGCACATAGAGATGCAGATGATGGAACAGTTTCAGAAGCTTCATCAGTTTCTACAAGAGGAAGAGGAGGCCAGGATCACTGCACTGAGGGAAGAAGAGGAGCAGAAGAGTCAGATGATGACGGAGGAGATTGAGGGTCTGGACAGAGAGATGTCTTCCCTTTCAGACACAATCAGAGCCGTAGAGGTGGATCTGAGAGCTGCACACATCTCGTTCCTGCAGAACTACAAGACCACAGTGAAAAGACTCCAGTTCACACTGGAGGACCCACAGCCGGTCTCAGGAGCACTGATAGACGAGGTCAAACACCTGAAGAACCTGACCTTCAGAGTCTGGGACAAGATGAAGGACATTGTCTCCTACACTCCTGTCATTCTGGACCCCAACACTGCTCGTTCATGTCTCATCCTGTCGGACGATCTGACCAGTGTGAGATATGGAGAGAAACAGCACCTTCCTGACAACCCAGAGAGGTTTAACTGGTGGTATGATGTCCTGGGTTCTGTGGGATTTAACTCGGGGACTCCCAGCTGGGATGTTGAGGTTGGAGACAACGTCAACTGGACAATAGGTGTGTTAGCAGAGTCTTATCAGAGGAGGGGAAACGGAGGGGGTCAATTCTGGAGAGTAGGGTTACGTGAAGGTAAATATAAAGCCATGGCCTCATCGGGGTTATGCACTGTCATCTCATTGAAGCAGAGCCTCCAGAGGATCAGAGTTCAACTGGACTGGAACGGAGGAAAGCTGTCATTCTCTGATCCTGATACTGACACACATTTATACACCTTCACACACACTTTCACTGACGCACTCTTTCCATACATTAACACTGCTAATAAAGTGCCTCTGAAGATGTTACCGGGGAAGATCTGTGTGACTCTGGAACAATGTAGTTACACATGATGATGATGATGATGATGATGATGATGACAATATTGATGATGACAAACTATCCAGACTTTATTTATTTTCAGTCTTTTTATGCTTTTATTGATAGGACAGTAGTTTGACAGGAAATAGGGAGAGAGAGATGGGGAGTGACACGCAGCAAAGGCCGTCGGTATCGGGGGAGCGCCACGCGCTGTCAGGCTACAATGAGCCTAGGTGCCCGGACCGCTACGCCAGCCACTCGGGCAGACTATCCAGACTTAAGGGCCATTCACACTGAGCACTATAACTATAAAAATATAGTTTAAAAAAAATATACAATGGTGAACAATAGTTATAGTTATCGTTATAGTGCACAGTGTGAAAGGCACTATAATGACTAATCTGGATTGGATTTCAAAGCTTTTTCAAAATGTTTTACGTTTAAAATTTTGTTTTCACAATTTTCTATTTCACAACACAAGGTGCTGTGAGCTTGTAGATCTGCTATTTTTGCTATCAATGCTAGAGGGCTAAGCACGAAGAGTGCAGGCACCTGTTGCATTTCTGGTTTTATTCTTCTCCACCTGACGCTTTTTGTAGTTCTGGCTACTTCGCTTTTCACGAAACTTGGCAGAATGGTAAAGGGTCATGCCAAACAGCCAAGAAACAAATCTTATTCCCATTGGCCAAATGGGGGTGCTATAGCAATCTCTTGAAAAATGTATGTATTCTGTTGTCTTATTGTGCATACTGCATATTGCTTGGCCACCAGTATTGCTTGACACAGCTATGTTTTTTAAATTTAAATGTATTTATAATGTATCTTTGTAAGTTTAGGTCCAGGGATGACACCACATTTTTGTTTCTCAAGTTCAAGAAATTTGGGAATCGCTGGTTTAAGGTATAAATTAAATAATAATTTATAATAATCTTATTTTATAATCGATAATCTTGAGGAGTTGGGGTATTTTACTTTGCAGCCTACTTCTATACATTTTTCTCATTAATAGGCCTATAGATTAATCTGATTTTCTTTTTTTATTCATTCTCTTTTTATTTTGTTTGTACAGAGACAGGAAGCTGAGGGTAGAAAGACATGCAACGCGACTCCAACTTAAAGTGGAGATCAAGGATCAACTTTAATAGTTTATTCAAATAAAAACAGTTGTTCCCAAAATACGTAGGCAGGTACAAAAATGATTTCTAAAGGCTATCATTCTATCATTGCGGATAATTGTTGCAAGTAGTTGCATGTTACAAGTAGATACAAGGAGTTGCATTGGTGTGGATTGGCCTTAGAGCCCAAACACAAACTCTCATGATGAACTGAGAAGGCAGGACATCAACACACATGCTCACACTGATATAAAAAGGCTAATGAACGTGAAATTGTTGACACAGGGGAGTATAAATAGACAAGGACTAACTAGATACAGGCGCACTCAACTAGACAATCAGCACAGGGATGGGCTCAGGGACTAACAGGACACAGGTGACTATATGGTTAACAATAATCAGGGTGGTGAGACAAGACAAGACAGGTAACAGCTACAAGGGCAGACAGGAAAACACCAGAACAAAACTACAAAATAAGAGGCACAAGAAACACCCTGGGGAATCAACAAACTACCAGAATTACAAGACTAATACAGAACATACAGAGCTACAGAAACAAGACTAAAGACACTTAAACCAAACAGGAAACAAGAACAGGACAGAGACAAATAAATGTCTACAGCTGAAAATATTAATGTCCAATGACAAAAAAGCGGCACAGGAACAGACTGTGACACTATATTCACCTCGCCAACCAATGACTATTCACCAACTGGTGCACCAAAGTCATTATCTTGACATGTTCTCCTGATATGCAATAATTCAACAATATGAATGATCTACCGGTATGTGTGTTGCTTTGTGTTTATCAAATTCACTCAGATATCTCTGATGGCAGTTGCCTGTCAGGTTCAGGGTTGTCAACTCTCACGTTTGGTGTGAGACATGAACTTGTTGTGTCACAAATGGTTTTGAGGTCCCTTGTTTTGATTGAGTCAGTCAACACATTCATCCTCTTATGTACTGTATGTTTGTATTGCTTTAGAATAAAAGTGAGTGCACATCCCTGTATCAGCATATTATATACACATACACCATAAAGGATAGCAATGGAAATAAGCTCCCAGCTTCTTTGTGTTTTTATCATTTTGATGATGGTGGACTGGCGCCTGTTTGTACTGTAGCCTACACATTGGCATTGTCAATAAAGATGTCAAAGTCAAAGTGTAAACACATACGTACATACATAGCCTACATACGTACGTACGTACATACATACATACATACATACATACATACATACATACATACATACATACATACATACATACATACATACATACATACATACATACATACATACATACATACATACATACATACATACATACATACATACATACATACATACATAGTTAACTGCATGGTGTTTCCTTCCATGATTTTGTAGATGTTAAATAGGATACTATGTTGATTTAATACCCCATGTTTGCATGGATTTTAGATTGGGAATTCAAGTTCTAAAATCCATGCTCTATGTAAATAATTCAATTTGTTTTAAGCTTAGCATTTTAAAGCTCTTAATTTTACTCTGTATGATACTTGTGGCATATTGTCACTGTCGGGCAGAGAACAGTTTTCTTTTTTTTTACATTCATTTATAAATCAGTGGTATTGAACACCCTTTACATCTGTGTGTGGGTTTTACAAATAATGAACCAATGGAAAGTATTAAAAAAGGGCCTCTGGCACCTCCAACTCCCTTGGATCCAAATTGTCGGACCATCAATCTAACTCCAACTTGTGGAGTCAGGTGGTTTGTCCCCCATTGATTAGAATGACGAACTCCACTTGAGCTGTATTTGGTTAAAGGGATGATAATATAAGGACACATTCAAGTATCTGACAATGTATAAAGTCATATACCAACTTTGATGAGGCAATATTGTGTTTTCTTTTCATTTCCTGAAAAGTTAATATTTTAGACATAGCTGCCCGACAGCAGAGATATACTGTATATTTTCATTTTTTAAGAGTTATATGATTTCAGTCTAATACTGTAGAAGCGATTCACATCCGTATAATTAATTGATAGCTTTACATTTAAGGCCACACACATTGACCAACACAGCACACTGCAAAATAAATATCTCACGTTCATGGTTCGACACACTGGCTCGTTCATGGAGGAAGTTTGTGACGTAGGACGCAAAAAGGACACTAGTGCGTCTCAATAATTCTACTTCCGGCAGGCTTCCGGGTGCTTCAAAACGCCACTGAGCAATTTCATTGAAATGAATAGCTGGGGGCGGGGCAATCCGCCCTTTAGTTATCTCTCTCTCTCTCTCTCTCTCTCTCTCTCTCTCTCTCTCTCTCTCTCTCTCTCTCTCTCTCTCTCTCTCTCTCCCTTTCTCTCTCTCTCTCTCTCTCTCTCTCATGGCGGCTGACTAGGATACAGCATCAAACTAGTTATGACACTGCATTCCTTTAAACCCTGCCATGCCCTTCATTATCTAATCACTCATCATCACTCATTATGTTCGTGTCTGTTTTGACCATCAAGTTTATATTTCTATTGTTCCATTGCCAAAAAAACCCTGATCAGCAGGTATGTGACTTGCATGGCTGCCTCTGCCGTTGCTGTGTGAAAGAGTGAATGTGAGGCCTTGTAAAGCACTATGAATGAAGTGCATTCTGAGATGATAAAAAATAAACATTGCTTTTTCATGTTGTTCTCTGTATTGTACCCTGCCTATATCCTTCTATGAATTCACAAAACCTGTCTGTCTGTCTGTCTGTCTGTCTGTCTGTCAGAACAGCCTAAAATGTGGCATGTGTGTCCCATGTGACCCGGAGGAGTGCACTAGCAAGTGGCAAGTGGAAGCTGTGCTTCTCTACACTGTGCAAGAGCATGACGACAAACAGCATCTTCTAACATGTCAGAATTCATCCAATCTCCCGATGGGCCAATCAGGAGTGTCAATGGGTCCTCAGTCTTAACCCCCTGTACACTGCACGAAAAACTCCACCCGAACATTTGGCAAAATAAATTAGCGAAAATCACACACACGCACGCACGCACGCACGCACGCACGCACGCACGCACGCACGCACGCACGCACGCACGCACGCACGCACGCACGCACACACACACACACACACACACACACACACACACACACACACACACACACAAGCACAGATTAATACCACAAGCAGACACACATGCACATGCACCGTGTGTCCATGAGCTAACCTGTTTTCCCATAAATGCCTTGTGACGAAGACATCAGACCACAGGATTGTTTGACAACATACCTGAAGGCTTGAAGCACAAACAAGGAGTTTCCTTGTGGGTCAAAGCTCCACCCAGATTCATCTGAGACTATAAGATTCACCTTCAGATCAAAAACCCTATTACAGTGATGAGGACAGACTGTCTTTCCACAGCTACAGGAGGGAATACTGACCCAGACCACTGGAACCTGCTGCTGACTCTGACAGCTGAATGGACTTTAACAAGAACCACTTTCACAGTGAAAGTAAACGTCAGGGAACATTATAGAAGAGGGAGTGTTACCACCTGATTTCCTGTATTGAGCAGAGTATTTGTAGCTACACTCTGAGACAAAATGGCTTCCAACGCATCTCGCCCAGACGAGGATTATTCATGTCTTGTGTGTTGTGACATCTTTAAAGATCCTGTTCTCCTGTCATGTAGCCACAGCTTCTGTAAAGCCTGTCTGCAAGAATGGTGGAGAGAGAAGGTAATAAAGGAATGTCCAGTTTGTAAGGAGAGACATTTAGTGGATCCACCCAGGAACCTGGCTCTGAAGAACCTGTGTGAGGCCTTCATACAGGAGAGACATCAGAGAGCTTCAAAAGGGTCTGAGGTTCTCTGCAGTCTGCATGCTGATGAGAAACTCAAACTGCTCTGTCTGGAATGTCAACAGCCAGTGTGTTTTGTGTGTCGAGATTCTAAAAAACACACCAACCACATTTTCAGACCCGTCGATGAAGCTGCACCGGATCACAAGGAGGAAGTCCAAAAATGACTTAAGCCTTTGCAGGAGAAACTGGAGGTCTTTAATGAAGTTAAAACAAACTATGATCAAACAGCAGAACACATTAAGGTCCACACAAGACACACAGAGATGAAGATGAAGGAACAGTTTAAGAAGCTTCATCAGTTTCTACAAGAGGAGGCCAGGATCACTGTACTGAGGGAGGAAGAGCAGCAGAAGAGTCAGATGATGAAGGAGAAGATTGAGGGTCTGAAAAGAGACATAGTAACCCTTTCAGACACAATCATAGCCATAGAGGAGGATCTGAGAGCTCAACACATCTCATTCCTGCAGAACTACAAGACCACAGTGGAAAGAGTCCAGTTCACACTGCAGGACCCACTGCCGGTCTCAGGAGCACTGATAGACGAGGTCAAACACCTGGGTAACCTGACCTTCAAAGTCTGGGACAAGATGAAGGACATTGTCTGCTACACTCCTGTCATTCTGGACCCCAACACTGCCTATCCATATCTCATCCTGTCTGATGATCTGACCAGTGTGAGATGTGGAGAGATACAGCAGCTTCCTGGCAATCCAGAGAGGTTTGAGAGCAATTGCCGTGTCCTGGGTTCTGAGGGCTTTAACTCTGGGACTCACAGTTGGGATGTTGAGGTTCGAGACAATACAGACTGGAGATTAGGTGTGTTAGCAGAGTCTTACCAGAGGATGGGAGACAGACAGGGTCCCATTTGGAGCATATATTTCTTTGAAGGTGAATACAGAGCAGAATCCTCACCAGGATCAAACACTTCTCTCTCATTGAAGCAGAACCCCCAGAGGATCAGAGTCCAGCTTGACTGGAATGAAGGAAAGCTGTCATTCTCTGATCCTGATCCTAACACACACATACACACAGTTAAATGGTGCATTTATATATATATATATTTAAAGGGTAATAGCAATGTATTATATATATCTACAGTATTGTGTTGTGCTCAAGGACAGTCAGCATGTACCAGCGTCTCCTAAAGCAACACTCTGACCTGTGATGTCATTGATGTCATGTTATGACATCAAGATATGATCATATCTACTGTCTATAATCGATTGTCAGTAATTATGAAGTCACAGACCACTAGTGTCCATTATCTTATTATACATTTTCATGTAATATCAGTATCCTACTATAATTCTAGTAACCTCTGTCTGTAGTGGTGGGTGAGTGAAGCTACCCGGTTCTCCTCAGTGGCTGGACCAATTGCTCTGATTTTGCACACAGCCATTGACCATTACCATCTTAACTTAACTGTGAAGCCCGTTTTTCAATTTCATCAAATCTCAGCTTCTTATTAGCGTTTATGTGTCAAACAATGTCGCCTCCCGGGTTGCCAGATCATATCCCCCCACGGATGCATCGACCGGGTATGGTCTAGTTAGTAGTAATGCTATCAATGATAACATTTCTATTTTAATTATGTTAATGGTAATGGTTATATTATAATATTAGGGGTTTAAGTTACAGTATACTGTACATGAAATCAACAGTACTAATGTTGAGGAGTTAGTGTCCTTTATTATAAAATGTACCAGACTATGACGTTGTACTCCTACGTTTCATCATAAAATGTAGAATCAACACTTTGGATTAATCTCAAAAGGTTTTACTGAACAAATGTATTCATTACGTGTTTTTTACTTTTTTCTTTTCTTGTGGGTCTAAATGTTAATTTATACTTTGTCAACATGACCCTTTTTATAATGTCACTTGACTAAACAATGTGCTTTAACGCAAAAGGTGTTAGCTGATATATTCAGCTGAGACTAGTCATTTTCTTCCATGGGGAAAAAGGTGTGATTTTGTTAAAATAAATATATAACACATACAGTAGTGTGATCAATACATTCCCAATACCTGATGTATAAAAAATGATTAAAACCCCTCCCAAAAAAAGTAAATGCATCTGTATGTTTTGACATTTATGTTGTTGTTTTTTTGTTATTTTTCACGTCTTGTCGAAAGCATGCCAATTTCAAAGAATTAGAATTGTCTATTATTCTTGGGGTGGGCTTTACAGGGTTAACTGTAGGTCCTAGCTTCCATGACTTTGTAGTTCATGTACTTTGTTGATGTAATGCTCCATGGTTTGTATTGCATCTCATTTGCATCTGATTTTAGAGTGGGAATTCAAGCTCTGAAATCCATTCTCTATGAAAATAATTATATTTGTTTTAAGTCTAATACTATAGAACAGGACATCTACTGTACTATTTGTATAGATAATTATGCCTTGTTGTGTTTGTACAGCAATTGTGTATTGTTACTGTATGAATTGATAGCTTTGAATTTGAAGCCACATCCAAGAAAAGAAAAATACATAAAAAAACATAATTATGCAAGTGCATGGGGGTCCACTTGCAATATCCTCAAGGCCCACAGGTTGAGAACCACTGGACTGGCTGATCAGCTGGTTGCTGCGTCTGGCTGACTACTTAATAATGTGTTATGTCATTTTGGACAGACATGTGCATTCCCATCTTGATTTGTGTTCCCAGTCTGGTCCTGTACAAACATCTGACAAAAAGACATTAATGATCAGAATCACTTTATCACAGCTATCCCCCATTGCCCTCCCTGTACCTTTTCATACTGTACATGCACACTGACACCAGAACAATCTCATCACTTGCACCATACACAACAAAGGAGAATGGTAGGAGTGTGCCTCCTGGTGGAGATTTGTGTGTGTACCTTTCTAGTGTTAAAGCTTGTACTCTTAAATGCATAGATGTATTCCTCACAGGGTTTAACTTATTAACTAACACGCACGCACGCACGCGCGCGCGCACGCACACACACACACACACACACACACACACACACACACACACACACACACACACACACACACACACACACACACACACACACACACACACACACACACACACACACACACACACACACACACAAACCTTCTAATTGTCTATTGTTGCTGTAGAAGAATTGATAGCTTGCAACATCCAATCTATTGCAAATGCTATTTTTATCCACACATTCCTCAGGTCCTGACGGCTGCAACTCATGACTTGCATCGGGCCAATCACACTTTGCAGTTTCCCTAAAATGTCTGTTTGCATTAGCTACATAGACTGACTGATCAACTGGTTGCTGTGCTTTTCCTTATACTAATATAAGAGCTGTATTATGTCAATTTGGACAGGCATGAGGGCTGCTGTCATTTACATTACCACCCTGACTTGTGTTCACAGTCTGGCCCTGGTCTGTAAAAACCTAAGTGACACAAGGGCAAGGCCTCAAAGGGTTAATGTAAGGCCTGCACATTGTAAAGCATTTGGAATGGTTAAAGTCCACTGTGAGTTAAAACATATAATATATTATCTTCTCTCTTCCAATTAAATGTGTGATGTAAATCCAATTAAATGTGTGAAGCATACATGTATTACATTCAGTGTGTGTGTGTGTGTGTGTGTGTGTGTGTGTGTGTGTGTGTGTGTGTGTGTGTGTGTGTGTGTGTGTGTGTGTGTGTGTGTGTGTGTGTGTGTGTGTGTGTGTGTGTGTGCGAGAGAGAGAGAGAGAGAGAGAGAGAGAGAGAGAGAGAGAGAGAGAGAGAGAGAGAGAGAGAGAGAGAGAGAGAGAGAGAGAGAGAGAACTTTGTAACAGGTCTGTGTGTGTCAAAACTCCATCCCTTACCACACTCACCTGAGAGAAAGCCGGAAGCAGAGAGGTTATTATTCTTAACACTCCTCACAGACCAAACACACAGAGAGACGGACGATAAGATTCACCTTCAGTTATCTCTCTCAGAAGAGGATTATTCCTGTCCTGTGTGTTGTGACATCTTTAAAGATCCTGTTCTCCTGTCATGTAGCCACAGCTTCTGTAAAGCCTGTCTGCAGGAATGGTGGAGAGAGAAGGTCATAAAGGAATGTCCAGTTTGTAAGGAGAGACATTCAATGGATCCACCTAGAAACCTGGCTCTGAAGAACCTGTGTGAGGCCTTCATACAACAGAGACACCAGAGAGCTTCAACAGGGTCTGAGGTTCTCTGCAGTCTGCATGCTGAGAAACTCAAACTGTTCTGTCTGGAATGTCAACAGCCAGTGTGTCTTGTGTGTCTTCATTCAGAAAAACACATGAACCACAGTTTCAGACCCATTGATGAAGCTGCACTGGATCACAAGGAGAAAGTCCAGAAATTACTGAAGCCTTTACAGAAGAAACTGAAGGTCTTTAATACAGTTACCAGTAAGACTCCCTAATCGGGAGATAAGCGACCGTAGGTCACATGTATATGTAAGAGGGTCAGCTAAACAGGCATGGTGGTGTATGGCAAACACGTGCAAGAGTGTGGTAGAAATGAGGTATAGAAGGAGGCGGCAGTGTCTTACCAGGAATGTTTGTCTGAAGTCCTGAAAGAAAGAAAAGCTGCGGGAAGGTTTCAGCAGTCGTATGGCAGACCAAAAGCAAAGGTGTGCAGGCAAGAGCTGTTGGTGTGTGTGTGTGTGGTGTGGGAGAGAGAGTGTGTTTATAGGGGAAAGGAGGGATTGTTTGTGGGGGGCAAGCCCCCGAGTTACGGCATTTTATGTGAGCTGCAGTGGCAGGGGGTCCTCCACTGGGGGCGCCACCACTTTTGCATCCGTTCTGGAGCACCAGGAGTGGGTGGTCCCCGGGAATGCCCCGTGAGCAGCCCCGTTGGGGTGGTCATTTGGTAATTTGTCCACATGTGCTCATTTTTTACACTTGGGGGTCCCCGAGGCAGCTGGGGGTCCCTGGAGCTCCGGGGGTCCTTGGAGGGTGTAGTTTGGCAGGTAAGGAGTGTGTGTGCAAAATGTGGCATGGATCGGGGCAATGGGTGCGGAGATATGAGCAGGGCAAAAGTGTGACGTGTGTGACGGAGTGACGGAGTGACGGACGGACACCTGGAGCAGCTTTCTGTAGTAAGTGCGACCTACGGTCGCAAAAACAGACTATGATCAAACAGCAGAACACGTTAAGTTCCAGACCCGGCACACAGAGACACAGATGAAGGAACAGTTTAAGAAAATGCACCAGTTTCTACAAGAGGAAGAGGAGGCCAGGATCAAAGCACTGAGAGAGGAAGAGCAGCAGAAGAGTCAGATGATGAAGGAGAAGATTGAGGGTCTGAACAGAGACATATCAACCATTTCAAACACAATCAGAGCCATAGAGGAGGATCTGAGAGCTGAACACATCTCATTCCTGCAGAACTACAAAACCACAATGAAAAGAGTCCAGTTCACACTGCAGGACCCACAGCCGGTCTCAGGATTACTGATAGACGAGGTCAAACACCTGGGCAACCTGACTTTCAGAGTCTGGGACAAGATGAAGAACATTGTCTCCTACACTCCTGTCATTTTGGACCCCAACACTGCCTATCCAAACTTCATCATGTCTGATGATCTGACCTGTGTGAGATGGGGAGAGAGACAGCAGCTTCCTGACAATCCAGAGAGGTTTGACCAGTGGCAACGTGTCCTGGGTTCTGAGGGCTTTAAATCAGGGGCTCACAGCTGGGATGTTGAGGTTGGAGAAACTACATCCTGGGAAATGGGTGTGGTAGCAGAGTCTTGTCAGAGGAAGGGCATTGGGGGTCAATTCTGGAGAATAGAGTTGTTTATAGGTAAATACAAAGCATGCTCCTCAGGGTCAGTCGCAGTTCTGTCAGTAAAACAGAAACCCCAGAGGATCAGAGTCCAGCTGGACCACAATGGAGGAAAGCTGTCGTTCCATGATCCTGATACTAACACACACATGTACACCTTCACACACACTTTCACTGACACTCTCTTTCCATTCTTTTCGAATCTTCGTAATCTCCCTCTGAAGATTGTACCTGGGAAGCTCAATGTAACTCTGCAACAACATAGTTAGACATGATGATGATGATGATGATGATGATGATGATGATGATGATGGTTGATGATGACAAACTATTGAGAATTTAAAGGGGAATGTTAATCAGTGGTAAAGGTCATTATTATAATGTTGGAGGTATAGCATAAATTAAATGATCTCAATAGTAACTAGAAAAAGTGCTCCTCGGAGCACAACTCTCCGCTGTTGGGAATGTTGGGAATGTTCTATCTGTATAAGTGTCCTATCCGTCCTGTCTGTATAAGTGTCCTATCCCTCCTGTCTGTATAAGTGTCCTATCCGTCCTATCCGTCCTGTCTGTGTAAGTGTCCTATCCAATTGTTACAGTATCCGCCATTTCTCAACCATTTCGTGATTGTTCCTGTCTTACCTCACTCTTACCAGACTTGTGTTGGGAATGTTGGGAATGTTCTAATTCTTATGTTCTAACTGTCCTATCCATCCTGTCTGTATAAGTGTCCGATCCGTCCTGTCTGTATAAGTGTCCTATCCGTCTGTATAAGTGTCCTATCCGTCTTGTCTGTATAAGTGTCCTATCCGTCCTGTCTATGTATGTGTCATATCCCTCCTGTCTGTGTAAGTGTCCTATCCCTCCTGTCTGTATAAGTGTCCTATCCGTCCTGTCTGTATACTGTAAGTGTCCTATCCGTCCTGTCTGTATACTGTAAGTGTCCTATCCGTCCTGTCTGTGTAAGTGTCATATCCCTCCTGTCTATGTAAGTGTCCTATCCGTCCTGTCTGTGTAAGTGTTCTATCCGTCCTGTCTGTATACTGTAAGTGTTCTATCCGTCCTGTCTGTATAAGTGTCCTATCCGTCCTGTCTGTATAAGTGTCCTATCCGTCCTGTCTGTATAAGTGTCCTATCCGTCCTGTCTGTGTACTATAAGTGTCCTATCCGTCTGTGTAAGTGTCATATCCCTCCTGTCTATATAAGTGTCCTATCTGTCCTATTTGCCAATTATGTATCAGCCATGCAGCCATTTCGTGATGGTTCCTGTCTTACCTCACTTTGGCGGTGGCAAAGACACCGCCAAAGTGACGCCATGTATTTATACAATATTTCACCGTATTGTCACGTGTCACGTGAGGCTTGACCAATCGGTGTGTCATATTTAGAAAGTGAAAACAAAACTCTCCTACGGAGAGT
This sequence comes from Gymnoscopelus microlampas, assembly GCF_963454915.1. Classification (NCBI taxonomy): domain Eukaryota; kingdom Metazoa; phylum Chordata; class Actinopteri; order Myctophiformes; family Myctophidae; genus Gymnoscopelus; species Gymnoscopelus microlampas. The sequence goes on from NC_139948.1 coordinate 8,362,701, forward strand.
AATAATGTTAAGAAGTGTTGGTACTTCAGACTTTTATGATACTTTTACTGTTGGACTTCTACACAGTTTTATCACCTCTGTGCGTGCGTGTGTGTGTGCATGCGTGCGTGCGTGCGGGGTAGCTGAGAGAGCAGAGAGACATGCAACATTATAACCATAATGGTCCACTCTGTGACTATTCCAACCAGTAAACTTATTAAAATAATTCAGCAATATGGCTGATTTATTTACTCTGATTTCTGATGTTGTTATAGATCTGAAAAGAAGATTGTACAGTATGTGAATAAATCATTTTAAATAAAATAAACATCTACCACACATCTCCTGTGTGATTTCTGTTCCACATTTATAAAATATTACATTTTATGTATATCATGGTAAGCAGAGGTCAATATCTTAACTATTACAAAATGTTTTATGAAACCACAAGGGGTGAGATATATGAACTGTGCCAGTAAATTCAAGTGTGTTATTAGACTCACTGATAATACAATGATAACACCATAACAAAATATTAAAACTGGCTAATTGGTCAAACTAAATGTAAAGACCCAGTGTGTTTCTGAGATGTAGACATCTGAAGGTATTGTAGGTCTAAATTTATACTATGTCACATGACACTTTTTAAATGTAATTTAATTGACAATTGACTAATATTGACTGATATTGTCAGTTGAGAATAATATTCTCAACTGCCAATATCAGTCAATATAAGTCAATTGTCAAAATGACATATTGTGTCATTTTCTTCCATGGGGAACCTTAGAAATACATTGAAATAACAGCAGGCTACTTACATTGATATCAATTGATCTAACAACTACAACAATCTAATCCTTGAATTCACTGATGTCAGAGTGGGGCCATTTTGTCAACACTTTCTATGACCTGTCATAGAGATATGATCCCTGCCCGGCAGTGCCTGCTGAATATCAATTGTGTCATCAGATTAGCATGTCGTAAAAGATAAGACACTTTCATCCACTCGTTGATGTTTGAAGTGTTTTAGCATATTTCTAATTGTGAAAATAAGCTATTAAAAAAAGTGTATCCATCTGGTGCTATATCAAATAGCTCTATATTCTGATAGTACTCATTACTATAGAGTGTTTGTTCAGTAACAGGAGTCTTCATGTCTCTCCAGCTCTTTATTAAACAGAACATGTATTTTCAGGTCAAGATACTTTCATCCCTCTGCTGGATGAAAGGAAATGTCACTATTATTTCACTTCAGTGTAAAAGAACAGGGTACAAATGTATTTACAAACAATAGGAAATGGGAGAATTGTCCATCGAATCCGATTATGACATCCACTTACGAACAACACACACACACACACACCCACCCACCCACCCACCCACCCACCCACACACACACACACACACACACACACACACACACACACACACACACACACACACACACACACACACACACACACACACACACACACACACACACACACACACACACACACACACACACACACACAGTATGAAAAGGTTCCTCTTCCATCTATTCAAATTGATTACTTTCATAGACTGACTGATCAGCTGGTTGCTGCGTTTGGCTGACTGCTCTAAATAGTTAATTACGTTATGGTCATTTTGGACAGACATTGTCAGCCACTATCATTTACATTGCCTCCCTGATTCCCAGTCTGACCCTGTACAGACATAACTGACACAAGGCATTAATGATCAGCACCATGTATCATAGCCACAACCCCCATTTCCTTGCACAATTTCACTCATGCACACAGCACCACCAAAACATGTCACCACAGGCAGCACACATACTGTACACAACAGTGGAGGAGGGAGGAATGTGCCCCCGGGTGGAGATTTGCTTCCTACTGAGACCCAATTTCTAGATACATGTATTCCTGACAGGGTTGAACTTATAAACTATCACACTTGTTGAGCTTTGAAGTGGTTGATGTGTCTGTCTGATAGATGCTTCTATCACCAAAGTATACACATTCAGTCTATTACACTGATGTATTGGTAGGCTTGCCTTTCTCATTAACTTTATACCTAAAATACTACCATGTATGAAGCTGAGGATAAGAAGTCTCATCCACAAGCTCCATTTACAGTGTGTGTGTGTGTGTGTGTGTGTGTGTGTGTGTGTGTGTGTGTGTGTGTGTGTGTGTGTGTGTGTGTGTGTGTGTGTGTGTGTGTGTGTGTGTGTGTGTGTGTGTCAAAAGCTCCGCCCCTTACCAGACCAGCTGACAGAAGGCAGGAAACAGAGACTCATTCTCCTCACTGTCGACACAGAGTGAGAGAGAGATAAGATTCACCTTCAGGTCATACAAACATCTTCCAGTGAGGGAGGACAGACTGTCTATCAGGAGGGAATGCTGACCCAGACCACTGGAACCTGCTGCTGACTCTGTCAGCTGAATGGACTTAAAAAAAAACAGGATTCAAAGTGAAAGTAAACTTCAGGGAGCATTCAGAGGGACCAAGACTGACTGGCTGATTTTCTGTTTTGAGTGTTAGTTGCTAGTTAGTACAAAATGTCTTTCAAGTTGTCTCACCCAGAAGAGGATTATTCCTGTCCTGTGTGTTGTGACATCTTTAAAGATCCTGTTCTCTTGTCATGTAGCCACAGCTTCTGTAAAGCCTGTCTACAGGAATGGTGGAGAGAGAAGGTAATAAAGGAATGTCCAGTTTGTAAAGAGAGACATTCAGTGGATCCACCCAGAAACCTGGCTCTGAAGAACCTGTGTGAGGCCTTCATACAGGAGAGACATCAGAGAGCTTCAACAGGGTCTGAGGTTCTCTGCAGTCTGCATGCTGAGAAACTCAAACTGCTCTGTCTTGAATGTCAACAGCCAGTGTGTGTTGTGTGTCGAGATTCTAAAAAACACACCAACCACAGTTTCAGACCCATTGATGAAGCTGCCCTGGATCACAAGGAGGAAGTCCTGAAATTATTGAAGCCTTTACAGGGGAAACTGGAGGTCTTTAATGAAGTTAAAACAAACTATGATCAAACAGCAGAACACATTAAGGTCCGGGCCCGGCACACAGAGATGCAGATGAAGGAACAGTTTAAGAAGCTTCATCAGTTTCTACAAGAGGAAGAGGAGGCCAGGATCACTGCACTGAGGGAGGAAGAGCAGCAGAAGAGTCAGATGATGAAGGAGAAGATTGAGGGTCTGAACAGAGACATGTCAACCCTTTCAGAGACAATCGGAGCCATAGAGGAGGAGCTGAGAGCAGAACACATCTCATTCCTGCAGAACTACAAGACAACAACGGAAAGAGTCCAGTTCACACTGCAGGACCCACAGCCGGTCTCAGGAGCACTGATAGACGAGGCCAAACACCTGAACAACCTGACCTTCAGAGTCTGGGACAAGATGAAGGACATTGTCTCCTACACTCCTGTCATTCTGGACCCCAACACTGCCCATACAGATCTCATCCTATCTGATGATCTGACCAGTGTGAGATGTGGAGATGAACAGCAGCTTCCTGACAACCCAGAGAGGTATGACTACTGGCCCCGTGTCTTGGCTTCTGAGGGCTTTAACTCTGGGACTCACAGCTGGGATGTTGAGGTTGGAGACAATACAAACTGGACAATAGGTGTGTTAGGAGAGTCTTCTCAGAGGAAGGGAGACGAAGAGGGTCAATACTGGAGAATAAGGTGTTATCAAGTTACATACACAGCACTCTCCACACCAGGGTCAGAAACTGATCTCTCAGTGAAGCAGAAACCCCAGAGGATCAGAGTCCAGCTGGACTGGAACAGAGGAACGCTATCATTCTCTGATCCTGATACTAACACACACCTACACACATTCACACACACTTTCACTGGCACACTCTATCCATTCATTGGTAATGCTCATACTCTCCCTCTGAAGATGTTGCCTTGTAAAGTCAATGTAACTCTGGGATAACATAGTTAGACATGATGATGATGATGATGATGATGATGATGATGATGATGGTGGTGGTGGTGGTGATGATGATGATGATGATGATGGCAGCAACGATGACGTTGAAGTAGAAAAAACTACTAAGACTACTAAGAGTACTGTTACTCAATCAATTGTAATGATTTTAGGTATAAAGTTAATGAATCGTAACAATGTTGAGATGGGGTACTTCACTATAGATTTTTTTGCGACCAATATGATACTTTTACTGTTGTGCTTCTACACAGCTTTCTCACAAAATATAGAATCATCTCTTTGGATGCATCTCAAATGGTTTCATTTTACAATTTCATTATTTTCTTTTTCTTTTTTAGGTAGGCTTATTGTTTTATATAGTGTGTAGAGAGATGAGGTTAGGGGTAGAAAGCATGCAACACCTGACTCCAACTGCAATCAAACTGGCATCCATTTGGTCCACTCTGTGACTATTCACTAACCAGTAACCTTATTAAAATAATTAAGCACTATGGCTGATTTATTTACTCTGATTTCTAATGTAGTTATAGATCTGAACATAAAATTGTATGTGAAGAAATAATTTGAAATCAAATAAACATCTATCACACATCTCTTGTGTGATTTATGTTCCACATTTATGACATCTTACAATATGACATTTTACATGGTTAGCAGAGGTCAGTATGTGAACTATTTTTTTTAAATTATGAAACCACCAGTGGTGAGAACTGTGACAGTAAATGCAAGTGTGTTATCACTAGACTCACTGGTAATACAATGATAACATCATAAGAAAAGATTAAAACAATGTATTTGGTAAAACTAAATGGGCACTAAATGTGAGTGTTTCTGGGATGTAGACTTCTGGAGGTATTGTAGGTCCAAACGTTAAAGCCTCACTATGTAACTTCTTTTTAATTGATAAAATATAATGTTGTCCAATCTGTATGGTAGAGTATGTTAATACAATATAACTTATACAATTAGGGTGGTTGTATTTTGTCTCTCTTCTCTTCTTTTGAGACATTTAGATCGTGTCAAAGGTCATGTCTCACCTATAGACACAGGATCTGACACGAATTTTGACCTGATGGTCAAGATTCAATTTATCCCCTGATCAAGCAGGCAGGCTCTATTAGCTCAATGGTAAACATGTTAGCACTTGCGCAGGACACCGGGTTCAAATCCAGGGTAGAAGAGGAAAGTTACATAGTGCAGCTTTAATTGATACTATGTGACAACAAGACTCTTTTGAAATGCCATTTGATTAAAGAATACGTTCAATACGTTTTGAACGCAAAATGTATTGACTTCATTCAGTTGAGAATATGTCATTTTCTTCCATGGGATTCTGTGAAGTACATTGAAAAAACAGCAGGGGAACATTTACCTTGATATTAATGGATCCAGTAAGTACAAAAATCAAATCCTTGAATTCATTGAAGTCAGTTGAAGGCTGCAGGACATTTTGACAAGTTCGCTATCATCCCTGCTGAATATCAATTGTGTCATATCAGATTAGCATGAAGATATTCATCCTCTCGCAATGTTTGTGTTGTTTTAGAATTTCCAATTTGTAAAATAAGCTAAATGATATGTCTTTTTTTCAAGTGTATGCGGCCTTCCATCTGGCTGCTATTTCTGGTGAATGTGAAAGTGCACGCACACAAGCTCACAAGCATGAAGCAAGAAAGGTTACCTCTGCCCATCTGCCGTCCTTGTAAAGCTAACTGTGTGGTGCTTCCTTCCATGATTTGTGAAATATGATACAGTGTTGATTTAAAGCTCCATGGTTTGCATTGCATCTGACTTTAATGTGGGAATTCAAGCTCTTAAATCAATTCTCTATGACAATGATTCATTTTGTTTTAAGTCTTGAATGTTAAAACCATAAATTCCACTCTGTATGACAATTGTTGTATACTGTAAATGTTTTTTTTAAGTGGTAGCGGATTTCAATCTATTACTATAGGACATTTACTATTTTAAATAATTATGCCTTGTGTTTGTAAGTCAGTTAATCACCATATGATATCTTAAAAAATAAAGACGGCTGGTTGGAGGAAGATGATTATGCTTAATTTATACTCTGTCCTATAAATAAGTATAAATCAGGCTTTAGGATTGGCTACATGGAGTAGTACAGTGTAGTACAATGGAGCAGTTTAGCACATCATCAGCTATTTTCGCAAAACAAAAAAAAACATCATGAATGCAGTCTCCAATCTACCCCAAATGTTATTTTTCTTCATTCATTCCTTGGATCCCAATGACTGCAACCCACAACTTGCATCGGGCCAACCACACTTTGACATTTCTCTAAATTGTCTGTTTGTATTACTTTAATATACTGACTGTCACTGATCAGCTGGTTGCTGTTTGGCTGACTGGCTGCTCTAAATGGTTAATTATTATTATGTCATTTTGGACAGACATTGTCAGCCAAACTGTACATTCCCGCCCTGATTTGAGTTCTCAGTCTGACCCTGTACAAATATAATTGATAGGCATTAAAGATCAGCACCATTTATCATAGTAGCCTTAACCCCCATTTCCTTGTGCCTTTTCACACATGCACTGAACACCAAAGCAATATGTCATCACATGCAGCACACACACAACGGTGGAGGAGGGAGGAGTGTGCCCCCTGGTGGAGATTTGCTTCCTGTTCAAGCTCATACACATCGATTCATAAATGTATTCAGGACAGGGTGGATCACACGTGTTGGCTTTGAAATACGGTCGATGTGTTTGTCTGATAGATGATTCACCAAATTTTATACACATTCAGTCTTTTACACTAATTTATTGGTAGGCTTGCATTCCTCATTAACTGTATACCTACAATACTACCATGTATGACTGAATAAGCTGAGGATGAAAAGTCTGTTCCATAAGCTCCATTTAAAATGTGTCAGATCATGACTGCCTCTTGTCTTCTTGATGTGACTGTGTCTTGATGGCCTCGTCTGCATCATGGTGAAAAACACGACTACTACTGACACTGTGTGTAGAAACATCATGAACAAGACACTGAACCCCTAACTGCTCCTGATGAGCAGGGCCAGCAGGCAGGTGACTTAATACATGAATGCCTCTATTGTCGGTGGGTGAAAGGGTTAACGTGAAAAAAAAGTTTTCATTCCGCGCCCTCTGTTGTTCCCTGTCTGTACTAAATATAATATAATAAAATGCGTGGTTCTGTCTGACTTTTAGGGTGTGTGTGTGTGTGTGTGAGAGAGAGAGAGAGAGAGAGAGAGAGAGAGAGAGAGAGAGAGAGAGAGAGAGAGAGAGAGAGAGAGAGAGAGAGAGAGAGAGAGTGCACCGCTACAGACAATATAAATCACATCTGCTCTGTTGTGTGTCAAAGCTCCGCCCCCTTACCAGACTCAGCCGACAAAAAGCCAGGGTATAATTAAGAAGGTACAGTCGACCTACAGACCAGGCAGACGCCATTGACAAGAATGGGAGACAAAACAGGGAACCAGATTTGTTAGTATAGCAGCTGGATGGCCCAGCTTGTGAGCAAACACTATTTCTGAACGATTGCATCCTTTGTCAGTTAATCGGTTCAGGAATATTGGAAGGCATATCACAGGTTGTTTTCCAATCAATTGTTTTAAAACTAGACACCAGCATGTATGTTTCTGGCAGTGTTGCCAGATTTTGTGAGAGAAATAAGGAACCAGGTTTAGGAAAACAAGCTCAAAAGAAGCAACTAGGTCACAATGTCATTATGAGCACTTTAAACCTATATAGTGTTTAAAGTGTTTAAAAATAGCCGATCTACGTGAGCTTGTATATTTGCTGTTTTAAAAAAATCTTCAAATAAAATGTGGAATATTTGTAAGATTTTTGTAAGAACACAAAACAATGTCAGATGCGGGTTTGGGACAAATACATCATTTTGGGGTCCATGACATACAAATATTTGAGAACCACTGGTTAAAATAATTTTAAATTTGTAAAACAAGCCCAAATAAGCAACTACACTTTAGAAACATGCCCAAAAAAACACAACCCGCAACTACCAATATTTCTTCACAGACAAATAAGCCCAAAGTCGCTTATAATAAGCGGTCATGGCAACACTGGTTTCTGGCTCTGCAGTATCGAGATTTGGTTGTCTCGCGATACTTTGGCATGTTCAGAAACTTACTAGCTCTTTAGATAGATCAATAAATTCATACAGTGTACCCATCGAAAAACAACACAGCAGAAAACAATGTGTGATATGTTTTCTTTTCTTTTCCTGGACCGAGTATTTCACAAAGGTTGCAGTCGTTCAGAAATAGTTTGTTCTAATCTGGTCCACCTCTCATAGGCTCCAATGTGTTCCAGGGCTGCAGTTTGGCTCCCTGCTGACGAAAATGACTTAAATGTCTGTACCTTCTTTTTATATACCTTGACAGAAAGCAGGAAACAGAGACTCATACTCCTCAGCTGTCGACACGCGACACAGAGACAGTTAGATAGTTAGTTAGAACACACAACTTCCAGTGAGGGAGGACAGACTGTCTTTCCACAGCTGGACCACTGGAACCTCCTGCTGACTCTGTCAACTGAATGGACTTTAAAAAGAACCAGGATTTTAAGTGAAAGTAAACTTCAGGGAACATTCAGGGGGACTAAGACTGACTGGCTCAGTTCCTGTTTTGAGTATTTGTAGTTTCACTCAGAGACAAAATGGCTTGCAAGTCGTCTCTTTCAGAAGAGGATTATTCCTGTGTTGTGTGTTGTGACATCTTTAAAGATCCTGTTCTCCTATCATGTAGCCACAGCTTCTGTAAAGCCTGTCTGCAGGAATGGTGGAGAGAGAAGGTAATAAAGGAATGTCCAGTTTGTAAGGAGAGACATTCAGTGGATCCACCCAGAAACCTGGCTCTGAAGAACCTGTGTGAGGCCTTCATACAACAGAGACATCAGAGAGCTTCAACAGGGTCTGAGGTTCTCTGCAGTCTGCATGCTGAGAAACTCAAACTTTTCTGTCTGAAATGTCAACAGCCAGTGTGTGTTGTGTGTCGAGATTCTAAAAAACACACCAACCACAGATTCAGACCCATTGATGAAGCTGCAGTGTATCACAAGAATAAAGTCCAGAAATCTCTGAAGCCTTTACAGGAGAAACTGGAGGTCTTGAATGAAGTTAAAACAAACTATGATCAAACAGCAGGGCACATTAAGGTCCGGGCCCGGCACACAGAGATGCAGATGAAAGAACAGTTTAAGAAGCTTCATCGGTTTCTACAAGAGGAAGAGGAGGCCAGGATATCTGTACTGAGGCAGGAAGAGCAGCAGAAGAGTCAGATGATGAAGAAGAAGATTGAAGGTCTGAACAGAGACATGTCAACTCTTTCAGAGACAATCAGAGCCGTAGAGGAGGCGCTGAGAGCTGAAGACGTCTCATTGCTGCAGAACGCCAAGATCACAATGAAAAGAGTCCAGTTAAAATTGCAAACCCCACAGCTGGTCTCAGGAGCACTGATAGACGAGGTCAAACACCTGGGTAACCTGACCTTCAGAGTCTGGGACAAGATGAAGGACATTGTCTCCTACACTCCTGTCATTCTGGACCCCAACACTGCCTATCCAAAACTCATCCTATCTGATGATCTGACCAGTGTGAGACTTGGAGAGAAACAGCAGCTTCCTGACAACCCAGAGAGGTTTGACCACTGGAGCCGTGTCCTGGGTTCTGAGGGCTTTAACTCAGGGAGTCACAGCTGGGATGTTGAGGTTGGAGACAATCCACGCTGGAGACTAGGTGTGTCAGCAGAGTCTTACCAGAGGAAGGGTGACAGCGGGGGTCAAATTTGGAGCATATTATTCTATGATGGTAAATACAGAGCACAATATTCATCAGGGTCAGACTGGTCAGTTGCTCTTCTCTCATTGAAGCAGAACCCCCAGAGGATAAGAGTGCTGCTGGACTGGACTGAAGGAAAGCTGTCATTCTCTGATCCTGATACTAACACACACATACGCACCTTCACACACACTTTCACCGACACACTCTTTCCATTCATTGGTACTGAGCATACTTCTAATACTCTTAAGATGTTGCCATGGAAGATCAGTGTAACTCTGGAAGAACAATGTTAGACATGATGATGATGATGACAAACTACTGTAGTGAGATATCATCAACATATCTTGGTGATGATGATGTCATGTTATGGATCATATCTACTGTCTATATTCAATAATCAGTAATTGTAAAATTACAGACCATAGCTAGTGTCCATTGTCTATTATACATGTTCTAGTAATTCTAATTTCTATTGTAATTATGTGTTGGGGGTTTAAGGTATACATTAAATCAACAGTAATAATGTTGAGGAGTTGGTGTACTTTATCATACAATGTACCAGACTAATATGATACTTTTATTGTTGTACTTCTACGTTTACTCATAAAATATAGAATCACTTGGATACATCTAAAAAAGTTTTAATGAAAAAAATCATTGATTGTTTAAATTTTTTCAGGGGTTTTCAGGTTTTTTCCCCCCTCGTCTCAGGCTTTGGTGTATTAAGTGCCTTGAGAAAACTTGTTATGATTCTGTACAACATTTGAATTTAATTGAAATTAAAGTGTGTTATCACTTGACTCCCTGAAAATACATCGAAAACACCATGATAAAATATTGAAATACGAAAACAGTTTATTTGGTAAAGCTGTACCCAGTGTGTTTCTGAGGTGTAGACTTCTGGAGGTATTGTGGGTCTAAGGGTTCATTTATACTTTGTCAAATGACCCTTTTTATAACATCACTTGACAAAACGATGTGCTTTAACTCAAAAAGTATTTACTGACATATTCAGTTGAGACTACGTCATTTTCCTCCATGGTAAATACATTGAACAGCAGGGGAACATCTACATTGATATCAATGGATCCAGCAAGAACAAAAATGGAATCCTTGAATTCTACTGATGTCAGTTTAAGGCTGCAGGATATATTGACAACACATTCTATGACCTGTCAGAGAGATATGATCCCTGCCCGGCTGAAAATCATGTCAGATCAGATTAGCATCATATAACATAAGCAAGTCCATGATTTGCGAAATAGGATACTGTATTGATTTAAAGCTCCAAGTGTTGTATTGCATCGGACTTTAATGTGGGGATTCAAGTTCTAAAATCAATTCTCTATGACAATGATTCAATTTGTTTTAAGTTTTGAATGTTAAAGCACTAGATTCCACTCTGTATGACAATTGTTGCTGTAAATGGTTTTTAAGAGGTAGATGATTTCAATCTACTACTGTAGAATAGGACATTTACTATTTGAAATAATTATGCCTTGTGTTTGTAAGTCAGTTAATCACCATATGATCAATCTTAAAAAATAAAGAGGGCTGGTTGGATGGGGGGGAAAAAAATATATACATATATATATATATATATATATATATATATATATATATATATATATATATATATATATATATATATATATATATATATATATATGTGTGTGTATAAATCAGGCTTTAGGATTGGCTACATGGAGTAGTACAGTGTAGTACAGTGGAGCATTTTAGCACATGATCATCAGCTATTTTCACACAAAACATACAAACATAACTAACTGACACAAGGCATTAATGATCATAATCATAATAAGGCTACATCTAGCCTTTTATATTTTCTAATAGTTTGGAGAATTGAGTGAGTAGAGAAATCAGCCAATAATTTGAGAATATATGTTTGTGTCCTGCTTTATATATTGGAATTACTTTAGCGGTTTTCATTTCACTTGGAGAAACACCAGTTGTCAGAGATTGATTGCAGACATGTGTAAGACATGTGTGGTTTCACCACAGATTCAATAATATTCTTAACAAGCGACATATGGTCAGTTAGACTTCTTATCCTTAAATTCTTTGACAATTTCTATTTCCTTCTCATTAGTTTCCCTTAAAACCATACTTTCAGTTACAGTACGTGCACATCTTTAATTACCTCATTTATACTACCTGTGTTTACTATTCTTTCAGCCAGAGTAGGAACAATTCCAACAAAGAAGTCATTAAATTCCTCTGAGATCATAGTATGGTCATCTATCGTTATATTATTGCTGTGGATATCCTAATAGTGGATATCCTAATAATATCATTTAACCCTTCCCATGTATTTATTATTACGGGGCCAGCTTACGGGGCCAGAGCTCTGCTCTGGACACGTATTGTTATTCGCATTATTCTGTCACTTCTTCTTCTGCCACTTTTCGCAGTTCTGGCTGAACCGCGCTGTCGCTTTTTACGAAACTCGGCCATATGGTAGATGGTCATGAAAAACGATCAAAAAATAATTCTCACAATCTTTCGTCCAAAGGTGGCGCTATAGCACTCAATTGAAAATGCCAACTTTGACCAGGTACAACTCATGCCCTGTTTGACCTACAGCCATGAAACTTGGATACACATATGCGTCTCCTCATGCTGAACAACTTTCACCCTCTGACTTTTGACCTCTGACCTTTAGATCTCCCACCATTTTGAATTATATGAAAAACAGTCATTGGCTCCTAACTTCTGCATTTTTTCACTTATGGAAAATCCGTTGGAAATTTTTGTAGGCAGTGGTCCAAGGTTCAAGTGCTAAACGTTTCGTGCAGATTGCTCAAAAATCCCAGGAGGAGATAGATTTTAACTATTACAGTTTAAAGAAAATTATTCATCTGTGCCTAAAACATACATGCAGACTCACATTTCTTTGAAACTTTGCAGAAATGTACAGGGTCATTCCAAATATCACTGAAACCAATCTTACTCCAATTGGCCAAAAGGGGGCGCTATAGCAATTTTTTGAAAAGGCAGACTTTAAACAGGCATAAGTCATGCCTCGTTTGGCCGAAAGTCGTGAAACTTGCTTACACATGTGCCTTGACTCATGAGGAACACACGTATCGATTTGACCATTAAGCTCCGCCCCTAGATTTTCCGCAATTTTGAGCAGTTTGAAAAATACTTGTTTTTGCCAGTTCTGGCTTAACCGTGCATACGCTTTTTACGAAACTCGGCCATATGGTAGATGCTCATGAAAAACTACCAAGAAATAATTCTCACACTCATTCGTCAAAGGGTGGCGCTATGGCACTCAATTGAAAATGCCAACTTTGAACAGGTACAACTCATGCCCTGTTTGACCTACAACCATGAAACTTCAATACACACATGCGTCTCTTCATGCCCGACAACTTTCGTGGTCTGACTTTTGACCTCTGACCTTTAGATCTCCCACCATTTTGAATTATATGAAAAACAGTCATTGGCTCCTAACTTCTGCATTTTTTCACTTATGGAAAATCCGTTGGAAATTTTTGTAGGCAGAGGTCCTAAGTTCAAGTGGTAAACGTTTCGTGCAGATTGCTCAAAAATCCCAGGAGGAGATAGATTTTAACTATTACAGTTTTATGAAAATTATTCATCTGTGCCTAAAACATACATGCAGACTCACATTTCTTTGAAACTTTGCAGAAATGTACAGGGTCATTCCAAATATCACTGAAACCAATCTTACTCCAATTGGCCAAAAGGAGGCGCTATAGCAATTTTTTGAAAATGCAGACTTTAAACAGGCATAAGTCATGCCTCGTTTGGCCGAAAGTCGTGAAACTTGCTTACACATGTGCCTTGACTCATGAGGAACACACGTATCGATTTGACCAGTAAGCTCCGCCCTTAGATTGTCCGCAATTTTGAGCAGTTTGAAAAACACTTAAACCCAGGATTTTTCAGCTATTTGCGTGAAACTGTATCATCTGTGTGATCTCCTTTTTCACAGTTACTTGTCTGTTGGGCCAATGGCGTCTCCCTTAAATGAATGCCTCACAATCTCAAGGTCGCCAGTTCAAGCCTCACTTGATGCAGACTTAATTTAAGTTGAATTGCAAACAACATGACTGTATCAATGAATACATGTGCAAATGGTAAAGATAATCTGAAATGCTTATTTGAGAGTATGTTTTTTCAACGTATGACATACTTCATTCTGAAAATAGCTGATCTACAATCTCACAACTTTTCATGGTTTGTGAGCTTGTAGATCGGCTACTTTCACTAGTTTTGGTTCTGAGGAGATGTACAATTTCTTCATTGGTAAATGGTTTGTGAACGAGTGATCTTAGTGTTAGTGAAACAGGGGCTTGGTTCATGAAAGAAGGCAAGAGTTTATGATCTTCAACAGACAATATCAGCCTGGACAAAGCTATAGCACTATAGGTAGTGTTGCAGCCTATTAGTCTGAAGGTTGAGAGTTCGAATCCTGTTAATGGCAGTAGGTTGAGATGTCCAATCAAACCATTATGTTTCCATCTCTCTCTCTCATCAATCTATTGTTTCCATGTCACTCTCTCTCTCTCTTCAATCTATTCCGTTTCCATGTCTCTCTCTCTCTCTCTCTATTCACTGGCCCCGTATTATCGCTGCTTGCAGCTATATTGTTATTCTTGTTATCCTCCAGTAAAGTGCTGTGATAATTCATGTTGCTGCTTGTCATTATTCTAATACATTTATTTGTGTAGGTCTTTTTTTTTTAAATTCTAAAACATCTTTATATAATAGATTATACATTAATAAATGTATAAACTATCACGCTTGTTGGGCATTGAAGTGGTCGATGGTTGTGTGTGTTGGTACATATGAAACTGCAGCTAACAGCCCTGTCTGCTGTGGTGTAGAGAACATCACAAGAGGAGAGGATGTGGGCACAAAGAAGGCTGTAGATCATGTTTAGCGCTGAGAAATGACAGATGTGAAACCTTCACAGGGACGTGCTGGCCACTGGGAAATTTGGGATTATTTATTGTCTAGTTATCTAAAGTACAGTATTTGTGTATTTAAGTAAAAGTATCAATACTGCAATGTAAAAGAAATACTCCATTACAAGTAAAAGAAGTGAGAAGTAGTATCAACTAGTAACCTTGTTCACACTTTCAGCCACCAGAGGGTGCTTGTGTTCATATGATTGATTGATTGAATACTTTATTTAGAAGTTTGCAGAACAAAAAAAAAATACAAGGTCAACTAAATAGGATTGAAAAGCCCATGAAAGCCTAATGGCTTATTTCAAATCTCATAGCCTGTAGATTTGAAAATCTACAAGCTTTGAAATCTATAGTGAGCTTGTAGATCTGCTATTTTTGAAATATCGTGAACATTTGCGCAAATCTTTGAATATATATATATATATATATATATATTTTAAGCGAACATTTTTAACTCATGTTACAACTTCTGGGGTGTCCCTGGAACAAAATATTTTGACATGGGGGTCCACAGCCAAATAGCCTACATTTTGGGTGGTCTACCCTGTGCAGATACCCTGTTTACACTTATACTGTATGTTGGTCTGTTGAGTGAGAAAACAATGTTGCACATTAAAGGAGTAGTTCACCCCAAAAAGTGACTTATTTTCTATCAATTACACACCCCATGAAGCTTGAATTCATGGAGATGTTTTGGTTTCATTCCTAAGCCAATCATTTGTCGACCAGCGGAGACTCCGGTAGAAGAGACTTAACATGACATCAACACAACACTGCCTCATCAAAGCTGGTATGGTGACTTTATACATTGTCAGATACTTGAATGCTTTATATTATCATCACTTTACCCAAATACATTATATTATCATCACTTTACCCAAATACGTTATATTATATTATTATTATATTAAATGCATTATATTATCATCAATTTACCCAAATACAGCTCACATCAAGTTAGGAGGTTTTTCATCATTATTGTGGAGATAGTTGTTTTGTCCATCACTGATAAGAATGACCAAGTTAGACAGAAAACAAAAACGTAAGTTGGAGTTAAATGGTTTGAACAACAGTTTGAGAGTCCAATGGAGTCAGAAGTCAGAAGTGCTTTTTAATGCTTTTCATTGAACGGAGATAGTTGGTTTCTGCCCGACAGTGACAATATAATATACAAAAATAAATACATTTTAAGCCTTTTTGGCATAATGTTTCCTCTCTCTGGGCGACACCAGTAGAACTCCTGTAACTTCCTCAGTTTTTAATTTAAAGCCATTTGTGTATCCCATTAAATGGACAGTGATTACCGGTATATAAAGACATAATAATCATTAACAGATGTAGGTTATATGGAGTAAATAGGTTTAATGAATCATTGTTACAAAGCACATCTCTAATGATCACCTATTGTTTCCTAAAGTTCAGATTCATTCACGTTTAAACGTCTGCATGGTTGCACTCCTGGGACCTGCAACACTTTCAATTATATTTATGAATACAAATAAATCTGCTAATTAGACCAATATATTACCACAATCAATCCTGAATAGAAGGTATGAGTACAAATACAAATGGTGGCAAAACAGAGATTGGCATTTACTCATAAATGGTGATTATCATCTCATACTCCTCACTCCATGTCAGGTCAAACCGGAGATTTTGATCATTGGTCTTCCACCTGCATATTCCGTAGTTCCAGCCAAAATAGTAGATGTAGCAGTACAGTTCAGAGTGTTGACCAGGGCAGTCCTTCTTCGTCAGTTTAATGGTTGCACCACAGCCTTGAGAAGTACTAGGGTGGTTTTGCAGTCGGACATTGTTGGAGGTGTTATTCACTACTTTGCCACGTACCAGCTGCGGATGACCATGTTCCAGGGTCGTTGGGTGATCGATGTTGATTGCAGCGTTGCCCATTCTAAAGAAAGAAAGAAAGAAAGAAAGAGAGAGAAAGAAAGAAAGAAAGCAGTTAAATAAAAAGTTTTCCAGACCACCATTGTAAAAAAGAAAAAAAGACATTCCACACAGCTTCCTTTCTGTCTTGGGACACGTGTGTGTGTGTGTGTGTGTGTGTGTGTGTGTGTGTGTGTGTGTGTGTGTGTGTGTGTGTGTGTGTGTGTGTGTGTGTGTGTGTGTGTGTGTGTGTGTGTGTGTGTCTGTCTGTCTGTCTGTCTGTCTGTCTGTCTGTCTGTCTGTCTGCCTGCCTGCCTGCCTGCCTGCCTGCCTGCCTGCCTGCCTGCCTGCCTGCCTGCCTGCCTGCCTGCCTGCGCCTGCCTGCCTGCCTGCCTGCCTGCCTGCCTGCCTGCACCCCAGACACTGCATGGTTTTGTATTGTTGTTGTTTGGTGCCAGGCCTGTGTTTCCCGTTCTTTCCCCATTAGTGGTTCAGTGCTACCGTGTACACGGGCCGACCCGCCCTTTGTTAGCCTGGAGAGAGAATCATGTCACCAAAGTAATCTTGCCTTATACTGACTTTACCACCTTATACTTACTACTAGAATTCATGTATACTGTAGCTACTTGGTAATAAAGTATGTCCTATTTTTCCACAAACGCAAAATCAGTAATATTACCAGAATAACATAGGCCTAGCCCTAAATATATAGTCATAGTGCCATAGTGTCTATTCTATTCCACAGTGCTACACATTTTAAAATAAATACATTTTCTATTATTTGGGGGGGGGAAAGCCGATCTACAAGCTCATCACAGCATGAGCTTATAGATCAGCTATTCTCACTTCTTTTTAGCCTATAAAGACATTCCCAAAATTGAAAACTGGGATGTCAGTGTTAGTGGTTAGCTATACTTTCGCAAACCTGGAGACTGGGAGGTTATCCACTGTACGTATGCTCGCAGCTGGCAGTCCTGAGACAGGCATTAAATGTGGCATGGTCCAAATATATTCATGTTTGGGATTTCAATAATTGGGTCTTATCAGTACAGACAGTGCTTCCATCTTACATTGGGAGAAAAAGGGCCACTTGGCTGCAAAGGTGAATGAGTACGTATTATACTTCATATGGTTATTGTGCCTCTTGCTTTATTCTCTGATCGTCTGTAATAGCTTTTATCCAAAGTTTTATCGTGATTGTTCTTTTTACTCTGCTCTGTAAAGCACTTTGTGACTTGTCTGGAAGTGTGCTATATAAATATATTCATTATCATTATAGACAGATGGCTTTTCAGAGGACAGTGTTACTTGAGGTCATGAAGAGATTAAGTTCTCGTTTTTTGTTAGTCAACTTTAATAGCTGTGGTTTGGTTTCTATTAAGGTGAGGTTTGTGAGAAAGTCTGAGTCTAAGTCTAAGTCTCAAAACAGGTAATTACAGTATGTGCAGTACACGATGAGTAATTAATGAAGGGAATGGCAGGATTCAAAGGAATGCAGTGTCACTATAGTTTGATGCAAAGGAGCCTAACTTTGATCAGAGGTGAGGGGGAGGTCTGATGGTGAGGCTGTGGATCAAGTGTTTCCATGGATTATGATTGTGGAGTGTTACTGTGGTTATTATTGGTATTATTGGACACTTTGAAACGGTTTCTCGCAACTGACATAAATCAACTTTACTTTTTGACATTTTGCTGTATTGAAATGTAGAACATTTCGAAAATAGATTCCTTAAAAGAATCTGACATTTTCAGAAATAGTGAAAATATAGCAGATCTACAAGCTCACAACGGGTCGCACTGCAACACAATGTGAGCTTGTATATCTGCTGTTTTCACCAAATTTGAATTAGGGCTTGAGTGGTTAATCCATGATGTATTTTTGTTTGAAGTTTGGATCACAAGCATCCCTTTCTAGGAATGTAGTGGAGTTAAAAGTACAATATGTGAGTGAAAGTCAAGAGCTTACAAAAGAAAAACAATGCTACAAATGTTTTACTTTAGTATAACACTCAAGTACATTGTTACTGTTCATTGCTGTTCAGAACACACTCTCCTCTTATACACACAAACATAAAGGTACCAACTGGAACCAAAAATTGGTTCTTCAGAGAGAGACATAAACATATTCTTATAACTATTTTAAAATTCTGATTCTGTTTAAAATAATGATTTATACAAATTGGGTTTGGTTAACAAAGTCGCAGGTCTGTTTCACAACGAGTCTTAGTTCTTGGACCTGTGCAGACCTCCATTCTTTAATACTCAAATCAAATCAAAACAAACTTGATTTGTGAAGCACGTTTAAAACAACATGGTTGACCAATGTGCTGTACAAGTTCAAATCTAAATTCAAAATAGCAAAAAGATGTGAGAACACGACAGAAAACATTACACAGATTAAAGACAAAACATCAGTGCACATCAAAAGGTCAACTAGGGCTAAAAAACCCGGGGAGAAAAGGTGAGTCTTAACTGAGGATTTTAAAAACGTCCTTGGACTCGACAATAATTGGTCTGTATGTTGTCACATTTTTGAACATTGAGTCCTATGTCGATGATTGTCTATTGTACAACATCTGTCAAATCATTATAATAATAATAATAGTAATTAATAATAACACTAACAATAATAATAATAATTATGTTAATAATAATGCAGTTATTATTATTATCCTCATTATTATTGCTTTTTTCTTTACTCACTCTTGTCAGAAGTTTGTAATACAAAACGTCCGTCTTCTGTCTGTTTGTTCTTTCTTCAGTATGTCTCTTCTCTTGTATACAATTTTACCGTCACTTAATTTATCAACTTTTAAAGTGAAAACAAAAAATATGTTTTTTTCAGAAAAGCACAACATGTACACCTGTACCTCAGAATGAAGGGACAGTAAGTGGCGTGACAATGTGCAATCTCTTAAAAAGACGTTTAAACAGGGAGGCACCCCTTCAGATCACATGTTCTCTGTGTGTGTGTGTGTGTGTGTGTGTGTGTGTGTGTGTGTGTGTGTGTGTGTGTGTGTGTGTGTCTGTGTGTGTGTGTGTGTGTGTGTGTGTGTGTGTGTGTGTGTGTGTGTGTGTGTGTGTGTGTGTGTGTGTGTGTGTGCGTGCGTGCGTGTGTGTGTGTGTCACTGTCAGTCATGTATGGGGCGGGGTTGTTTCTGGAAAATGATCTGTCTATCTACCTTGGGGTGTTTTTGTCACTGTATATTTACATATAGGTGACATTTGTCCTCTGCATTGTACCCATCCTAGGAGCAGTGATCAGCCAGCACTCGGGGAGCAGTTAGGGCAGGGGTAGGCAATTGAGATAAGCCTAGGGCCAATATCACTCCCAGACATTCCATCGCGGGCCGGGCCTGCGTGCGAAGCGCGCGGGCGCAAAATTTTTCGGGTCTAATTCGGGTCTAACTCGGTCTAATTCGGGTCTAATTTGGGTCTAATTCGGTTCTGTTTGACCAATATAAATCAACATTTTTTCCGGTTTAAATATCAGCACAGGCGATTTTTCTGGTGATTTTTTTTTCTTCTTCATTTTCCTCTAGCTATAAAATGTTATAAATCCTTTAAAATGCATGCGTGTTTATGAGTGCATGATTTCAAAAGTGGGTTCAGGTTCTATGAAATAAGTATTTATAATTATTTTAACATTAATTTTTAATACTTTTTTTATAACACTTTTCAGTAAATCATTCATACTGTATCTTTCTGTATTTGGATATAATAGATATCGGTCTGATACTGTATAAAAATAAAATCCCTCCCCCCCAAAAAAAATCAAAAAATATTTTTTTTTTTTTTTTTTTTTTTTCAAAATTATCTCACGGGCCAGATATTATTTCTGGGGGGCCAATTTCGGCCCGCGGGCCGCCTATTGCCGACCCCTGAGTTAGGGGTTAAGTGGGGACACTTCAACACATTGCTGAGGCCTGGAATCGAACCTTTGGCTTCCCAGGCGGGCTCTCTAACCATTCAGCTATGTCCGTCCCTATACTTGCAAACAGTGGTGGAAAAGTACTCAAATGTTTTACTTAAGTAAAAGTATCAATACTGCAATATAGATATACTCTTTTACAAGTAAAAGTCCGGATTTCAAAATTGACTTGAGTGAAAGTACAAAAGTATTGGCATCAAAATGTACTTAAAGTACGTACCAAAAGTAAAAGTACTGATTATGCAGAATGTCCTATTTCAAGTTTATTATTTTTTTAAATAGCAGATCTACAAGCTCACAATGCGTCACATCGTGATGCATTGTGAGCTTGTAGATCTGCTATTTTCAAATGGCCGAAATGCTGAAATGGTTACTGTATGTTTTGTAATAATAATCAAAATCTACAAAGTAAATAGTAACTACATTTTTAAAATAATTATAGTGAAGTAAAAAGTACAATATTTGCCTCTGGGTTGTAGTGGAGTAGAAGTAAAATTATTGAAAATTGGAAATACTCAGTAAAGTAAAAAAAATACCTCAAAATTGTACTGAAGTACAGTACTTGAGTAAATGCACATACTGTAGTTACTTTCCACTACTATAAGAAGGTGCTCTTTGGTTAGACAAAGGGGGAGCCTTCAAAAAAAAAAGAAAAAAGAGGCACATCTTCCAAAAAGGTTTAATATAAAAGCCTAGTTAATCTTTGAACAATAAAAACATGTTTGGGCCTTTTATGGCCTTCTTCAGGGCATGCATGGTCAAACTGAGTGCAGATTCCTGACTATAAAACAATGATAGGAACATTAACATTTGTAGAATGCTACTACGAATACTTACAACACCTTAAGAACCTGTAGAACTATAACACCTATAGTTCCAATACAGGTGTTATAAGTAGGAGTCTTTAATAAGCATCCGCAGCAGCATTCTACAAAACATGGACGTGTATCGGCACATATAGGCCTTCCTTAGCGTTTTTACTCCACGTTTTTCCACACACGCTATCCTCCTCAAAAGTACAAACTAGGCTACAAAGTACAGTTTATTTTTATATCAACAAATTGAAATGTATTGAAATGTCAAACATTTCCTAAATAAATAAAAAAATCAGTCATTTTCCGAAATAGTGAAAATATAGCAGATTTACAAGCTCACAATGGGTCGCCCCGTAACGGGATGTGAGCTTGTGTATCTGCTATTTTCACAACATTTGAATTAGGGGTAGTTCCAATACAGGTGTTGTAAGTAGAACATCATATTTATTCAACACTAATTGTGTTGAATAGCTGCAGGTCATATTACACAATACAAAGCATCGTGATCATGCATGATGACCTTGTAACCCCTGAACTAATCTGGAATGTGATCAGACCAGTAGAGTGATGAAGGGTGACAAGTTTCATTATGGATGATACACTCATTTACAGATGAGATTATAGCTTTACACTCATGAGGAAACACAAACAAAACCCCATAAAAAACCTCTGAACATTATTTGGATGTTTGGTAAAGGAGCGGTCGATGCTAAACAGACACAAACACATCACACATCACAACACATCAAACACGTCATTTTGGACAGACATGTGCATTCCCATTTGTGTTCCCAGTCTGGTCCTGTACAATCACTTTATCACAGCTTTACCCCATTGCCCTGTACCTTTTCATACTGTACATGCACACTGACACCAGAACAATCTCATCACTTGCACCATACACAACAATGGAGAACGATAGGAGTGTGCCGGTGGGCATTTGTGTGCGCAGTGCGCACCTTTCTAGTGTTAAAGCTTGTACTCTTAAATGCATAGATAGATAGATGCAAACTTTATCTCTTCCACAAGCTCTATTTAAAATGTTTCAGATGACTTGTCTTCTTGATTTGATGTCCTTGTCTGCATTGTGCTGAAAAACACTCCTGACATAGTGTGTAGAAACATCCTAACAATTTTGGGGTCAATGGGGCAGGAGACTTGCATGAGAAAGAAAAGCGCTATATAATGTCTGATGTAATATTATTAATATTATTATTATGAGAACTTGTTGCATAATACAATATGTATTTATTTTTAATATATTTGTTACATGATTTGAGTCTAACACTGTAGAATAGGACATACTGTAGTGTATCTACTGTACTATTTTAAATAGATCATTTTATCATACATTGTTGTATTAGTAAAGCATAATGGTCAACCCATCTAATTGTCTATATATACTTTCCTCTTACCGGTAATTCATATTTACTTTCCCTCCATTCAAACAACTTCTGGATACTGTTTGGCAATTGACTGTTGTTTATTTTGTACATGAGTTGGATGGTTTTGAAATCAACCAGGTCCTTACATTTCAGTGTGTTCAGTTGGATAAAGAGTGGGTTTGTTGGTTCTCTGTAATCAGCTTTGTTTACTGTCCTTATTTTTTTTTTTGGATAATTAAATTTGGATCTGTGTTTGTTCTGTACATATTTCCCCACACTTCCACACAGTAATGTATGGGAGTATGACGGAACAGTACAAGGTATAATGATGACTGATTTACAATATATTTTACTTTATATAATACTGATAATGACTTGATATTTTTGATTTAATATACTTTATATGTCGCTTCCAACTTAATGTATTATCTATAATCACTCCAATAAATTGTATTTCATTCACTCTTTCTATTTCTATATTATTTATCATATGTTTTTTTTTCAATAGCGGTTGTTATTTCTGCAAACAAAATCCAATAACGCTAGTGTGGTGGTTCTATTTTTGTTTAAATTCATACTGTTGGTCACACAGAATATTTTGTTTAGTGATAAGATCATCTAGCCTTTTGTAGAATATTTTTTCTAATAGTTTGGAGAATTGAGGGAGAAGAGAAATAGGTCTATAATTTGAGAATATATGTTTGTCTCCTGCTTTATATAATGGAATTACTTAGCGGTTTTCATTTCACTTGGAAAAACACCAGTTGTCCGAGATTGATTGCAGACATGTGTAAGGGGTTTCACCACAGATTCAATAATGTTCTTAACAAGCGACATATCTATACCGTTACGGTCAGTAGACTTCTTATCCTTAAATTCTTTGACAATTTATATAATTTCCTTTTCATTAGTTCCCCTTAAAACCATACTTTCAGTTACGTGCACGTCTTTAATTACCTCATTTATACAACCTACTGTTTACTATTCTCTCAGCCAAAGTAGGAACAATTCCAACAAAGAAGCCATTAAATTCCTCTGAGATAAGATCATCTATCGTTATATTATTGCTGTTTAGACAATGAGATGGATATCCTGGCTTTCCAGTTCTGTTTTTAATAATCTAATTTAACACTTCCCATTCATTTGTTATATTATTCTTGCTATCCTCCAGTAAAGTGCTGTAATGGTTCATTTTGCTGCTTGTCATTATTCTAATCAATTTATTTTTGAAGGTCTTATATTTAAGACATATTTATATAATAGATTATACATTAATAAATGTATTCTTGACATGCAGGTTGAATTAATAAACACACTTGAAAAAATCACACTTGTTGGGCATTGAAGTGGTCGATGTGTCTGTCTGATGGATGATTCACCAAATTGTACTGATATACTATATACTAAAAATAATATAATAAAAGACATATCTAACTTTGATGAATCTCATACAACCAATTGAATGTGTGGAGCATACGGTATATGCGTATTAGATTGAGGGTGGATTTGTGTGTGTGTGTGTGTGTGTGTGTGTGTGTGTGTGTGTGTGTGTGTGTGTGTGTGTGTGTGTGTGTGTGTGTGTGTGTGTGTGTGTGTGTGTGTGTGTGTGCTTGCATGCGTACGTGCGTGCGTGCGTGCGTGCGTGTTCCTGTCTTCTAAAAAGGCGTCCGCCCACTTCACACAGATACGGGAAGTAAACCGGAGATGACATGTCTTGCTATTTCTGTCCTGGCTCATACTCATAGAGTTAAAAATATCTCATACTCCTCACTGTCGACACACACACTGAGTGAGGGAGGACAGACTGTCTTTCCACAGGTAGAGGAGGGAATACTGACCCAGACCACTGGAACCTGCTGCTGACTCTGTCAGCTGAATGGACTTTAACAAGAACCAGGATTCTATAAGTGAGAGTAAACATTCAGAGGGACCAACCACTGACTGACTGATTTCCTATTTTGAGTGTTTGTATAGCTTCACTGTAGAGACAAAATGGCTTCCAAGTCGTCTCTCCCAGAAGAGGATTATTCCTGTCCTGTGTGTTGTGACATCTTTAAAGATCCTGTTATTCTGTCATGTAGCCACAGCTTTTGTAAAACCTGTCTGCAGGAATGGTGGAGAGAGAAGTTAATAAAGGAATGTCCAGTTTGTAAGGAGAGACACTCAGTGGATCCGCCCAGAAACCTGGCTCTGAAGAACGTGTGTGAGGCCTTCATACAACAGAGACATCAGAGAGCTTCAAAAGGGTCTCTCTGCAGTCTGCATGATGAGAAACTCAAACTCTTCTGTCTGGAATGTCAACAACCAGTGTGTGTTGTTTGTCGAGATTCTAAAAAACACACAAACCACAGATTCAGACCCATTGATGAAGCTGCACTGGATCACAAAGAGGAAGTCCAGAAATTACTGAAGCCTTTACAGGAGAAACTGGAGGTCTTTAATAAAGTTAAAACAGACTATGATCAAACAGCAGAACACATTAAGGTCCAGACCCGGCACACAGAGATACAGATGAAGGAACAGTTTAAGAAGCTTCATCAGTTTCTACAAGAGGAAGAGGAGGCCAGGATCACTGCACTGAGGGAGGAAGAGCAGCAGAAGAGTCAGATGATGAAGGAGAAGATTGAGGGTCTGAACAGAGACATGTCAACGCTTTCAGAGACAATCAGAGCCATAGAGGAGGAGCTGAGAGCTGAACACATCTCATTCCTGCAGAACTACAAGACCACAACGGGAAAAGTCCAGTTCACACTGCAGGACCCACAGCCGGTCTCAGGAGCACTGATAGACGAGGACAAACACCTGGACAACTTGATCTTCAGAGTCTGGAACAAGATGAAGGACATTGTCTCCTACACTCCTGTCATTCTGGACCCCAACACTGCCCATTCATGTCTCATCCTGTCTGATGATCTGACCAGTGTGAGACGTGGAGAGATACAGCAGCTTCCTGACAACCCAGAGAGGTTTGACAATTTCCACATTGTCCTGGGTTCAGAGGGCTTTAACTCAGGGACTCACAGCTGGGATGTTGAGGTTGGAGACAATACAGCCTGGACAGTAGGTGTGATAGAGGAGTCTTTTCAGAGGAGGGGAGGCGGTGGGGGTCAATTCTGGAGAATAAAGTTACGTGAAGGTAAATACACAGCAATCTCCTCAAAAGGGCCAAACGTTGATCTCTCATTGAAGCAAAGCCTTCAGAGGTTCAGAGTCCAGCTGGACTGGAACAAAGGAAAGCTGTCATTCTCTGATCCTGATACTAACACACAAATACACACCTTCACACACACTTTCACTGACACACTCTTTCCATACATTTTCACTGATGATACTCTCCCTCTGAAGATGTTACCAGGGAAGATCAGTGTAACTCTGGAACAACAGAGTTAGACATGATGATGATGATGATGATGATGATGACGACACATTTTTGAGATTTTAACTCAACCAATTGTAATGGTTGTTATAGTATAGAGGGGTAACCACTTGAACCCTAGTGTCCTTATTCCGTAGTGAACATTCAGCGGAAATAGCCGATCTACAAGCCGATCACAACCCGTCAAATTCTGAGCTTGCAAATCGGCTATTTCCTGCTAAGATGTTTGGAGTACGGGAAGAAAGAGTTAGCCTAGTATAGAACCCTGGTCATTGTATAGTATTACAGTAAATAGGGTTTAAAGTGGTTACGGTATAAATTAGATAAATAGTAATAAGGTTGAGAGTTGGGTTACTCTACTAAAAAAATGCATGTGAATTATATGATTCAATTACTGTTATAATGTTGTTGTTTTTTTGTAATTTTTGTTTTATTTAGGGTGCGTTTGGAAATATAGCACTGAACACACTGGCCAATACAAACTAATGCGAGTACGCTGCCGGTGCGCATTTCCGAACGCACCCTATGTGTGTGGAGAGACAGGAAGCTGATGATAGAAAGACATGCAACACATGACTCAAACCGGTATCAAACTGGAGACTATGTCATTGTATGATGGTTAGCAGAGGTCAGTATGTTAAATATTACAAAGGTTTTATGAAACCAGAAGGGGTGAGGTAGACTATGATCCTTGCAGGTAAATTCAAGCATGTTATCACTAGACTAGATAATACAATGATAACACCATAATAAAATATTAAAACAGTTTATTTGGTAAAACTAAATGTACAGTACAGGCCCAGCGTGTTCCTGGGATGTAGACTTCTAGAGGTAAACGTTAATTTAACAATTTAACAAACAATTTTTCAATAACAGAAAATGCCTGGTCACCTTTAGTTTTAAGGCTTGTTGGGGGAATGGCAAGGAGCATGTGGGTAGATGCACCTATACCCTGAGGGCAGGAGGTGCAGAAACCAGATCAGAGATGTACTGTGGCGCGAGGCCATTTAAGGCTTTAAAAACAAAAAGTAAAAATGTAAAATTAATGCGATGTTTCACTGGTAGCCAGTGCAGTTGGGCCAGAACTGGGGTAATGTGCTCTCGCTTCCTAGTTCCAGTCTGGCAGCTGAGTTTTGGACCATCTGCAGACGGGAGAGAGTGGACTGTGCCAGCCCATGGTATAGAGAGTTGCAGTAGTCCAACTGAGAGGTGATAAAAGCATGGATGACTGTTTCCAGGTCCCTGTGTGTTAAAATGGGCTTCAATTTGGCTATGGTTCGTAACTGATAAAAACTACCGCTCACTAGACTGGACATTTTTGTTGAACAAATTTAAGGCTCCTGGACATAATTTGACAACACATTCTGTATGACCTGTCAGAGAGATATGATGATGATCCCAGCCCACACACACACACACACACACACACACACACACACACACACACACACACACACACACACACACACACATTTAACGAACAAACAACAAATGTAACAATTTGACATGATCCTTTTGAAATGCCATTTGATTAAACAATGTGTTTTGAACTCAAAACATATTGACTTCATTCAGTTGAGTTGTCATTTTCTTCGGAAAATCTGAGAAATATATTGAAAAAACAGCAGGGGAACATTTACCTTGATACTAATGGATCCAGCAAATACAAAAATCTAATCCTTGAAATGACTGATGTCAGTTTAAAGTGGCACTATGTAACGTTTTGTTTTTATTTATCAATGTGATTTTGTCCAATCTGTATGGTAGAGTATGTTAATATAATGTGTACAGGGTGGTTGTATTTAGTTTCCCTGCTCTTCTATTGAGACATTTAGATTGTGTCAAAGGTCAAGCAGGCAGGCTCTATTAGCTCAATGGTATCTCTCAAGAACAGATCCATCGCTGCGTGAGAATCTGTCTGTAGCCGTGTTACCACAATGGTAAAACATGTCAGCACTTGCACAGGAAACCAGGTTCAAATCTGGGGTAGAGGAGGAAAGTTACATAGTGCTGCTTTAAGTCAAGTCACCTTTATTTGTATAGAACATTTATAAACAACAGAAGTTGACCCAAAGTGCTTAACATTCACAATAGCATCATAAAAACCTTCTAAAATACAGCATAGTAAAAGAAACATAAAGCAATACCTCAAACAAAAAAACGCATAAATAGGAGAACATGAAAGCAATACCAAAATAGAATAAGACAAAAATACATTCAATATATTCAATGGCCATAGGTTAATTGCCCTCAGACTGAGCTGAAGGCAACGGAGAAGAGGTGGGTTTTTAGGGTGGATTTAAACATTTCAATGGTAGAGCTGGACTTAATGTGCAGTGGGAGATTGTTCCAGAGTGTGGGGGCAATAACAGAAAATGCCTGGTCACCTTTAGTTTTAAGGCTTGTTGGGGGAATGGCAAGGAGCATGTGGATAGATGCACCTATACCCTGAGGGCAGGAGGTGCAGAAACCAGATCAGAGATGTACTGTGGCGCGAGGCCATTTAAGGCTTTAAAAACAAAAAGTAAAAATGTAAAATTAATGCGATGTTTCACTGGTAGCCAGTGCAGTTGGGCCAGAACTGGGGTAATGTGCTCTCGCTTCCTAGTTCCAGTCTGGCAGCTGAGTTTTGGACCATCTGCAGACGGGAGAGAGTGGACTGTGCCAGCCCATGGTATAGAGAGTTGCAGTAGTCCAACTGAGAGGTGATAAAAGCATGGATGACTGTTTCCAGGTCCCTGTGTGTTAAAATGGGCTTCAATTTGGCTATGGTTCGTAACTGATAAAAACTACCGCTCACTAGACTGGACATTTTTGTTAAACAAATTTAAGGCTCCTGGACATAATTTGGCAACACATTCTGTATGACCTGTCAGAGATGATCCCAGCCACACACACACACACACACACACACACACACACACACACACACACACACACACACACACACACACACACACACACACACACACACACACACACACACACACACACACACACACACACACTAAATACTGGCACACACACTAAATACTGGGCTAAATACTTAATTACCCTGCCCTGATGTGTGTTCTCAGTCTGACCCTGTAGAAACATAATTGACACAAGGCATTAATGATCAGCACCATTTATCATAGCCTTAACCCCCATTTCCTTGTGCCTTTTCACGCATGCTCACAACATCAACACTGACACCACACCACATGCAGCCCACACACAACGGTGGAGGAGGGAGGAGTGTGCCTCCTGGTGGAGATGTTGTCTTACCGGCACCTATTTATAGTCTTCAAGCTTATACATGGATGAATACATTTAGAACGTATAAACTATCACACCTCAGGCTTTGAAGTGGTCAATGTCTGTCTGATAGATGCTTCACCAAATCTTTGGTGTCTTTTACACTGATTTATTGGTAGGCTTGCCTTCCTCATTAACTTTATACATTAAATACTGCCATGTATTCCTGAATACAAGCTGAGGATGAAAAGCCTCTTCCACAAGCTCTATTTTAAATGGGCCATGAAATGAGATGAGATATAATTTATTAATCCCCAAGTGGAAATTATGGCGTTACAGCAGCAAAGTGTAACAAATAAATAAGATGACAGTCTCTCTCCTGTCTTCTTGATGTGACAATAGTTTGATGGCCTCGTCTGCAATGTGGTGGGAAAATATCCCTCCTGACACTGTGTGTAGAAACATCATGAACAAAGACACTGAACTCCTAACTGCTCCTGATAAGCAGGCAGGTGACTCGCATGAATGCCTCTTCCAACAGGGTGTGAAAGGGTTAATGTTAATGTGCATTCTAAACCACTTTGAACAGTCAAACTCCACTCTGAGGCGATAAAAATAAATCATTCTGCCCCTATACTAAATAATAAAAAAATCTAAAAAAAGATAAATCTCATACAACCAATTTAATGTGTGTGTGTGCGTGCGTGCGTGCGTGCGTGCGTGCGTGCGTGCGTGCGTGTGTGTGTGTGCGTGTGCGTGTGTGTGTTTGTGTGTGTGACGGTGGCCAACTAACATTTGACATGCCCAGTTATATTCAAAATGGCACTTGAGTTTGATACCTCTTTCTCTTTGTTAGTCTTACTGAGTTCACAACA
Source organism: Gymnoscopelus microlampas (assembly GCF_963454915.1). Lineage (NCBI taxonomy): Eukaryota > Metazoa > Chordata > Actinopteri > Myctophiformes > Myctophidae > Gymnoscopelus > Gymnoscopelus microlampas. The sequence continues at coordinate 8,392,897 of NC_139948.1, forward strand.
ATAATAAGTTGGATTACACCATTTAAAGTGCAAAGTGAATAACTGTATAAAAGAAAGACAGTTTGTCGACTATGCCACCTTTGTTAAAGGTGAGGGGTCCCCTATATAAACCAAACCATTTAATTTTACAGGACACAGGTTTGAATTTGATACCAGGTAAGGAGAGCAACACTTTTAACCCCAGAGAACTGACACAGAAACAGTTTAGCAAAAAGTAAGTATACATTATTCAATTATTCCCTTTACAGAGGCTTCTGTGCCATAAAGTACCAATACAAAAGAAAATCCTAAAACCCTAACCCCCAATGGCGCCGCTAACTAATGCAATATCAAATTAAATACTATGTAGCAATGTGCAACAATGGCTTCAGAATAAGTAAAGTGCATTTCCTAGTGCAATGTGCAACAATAGCAAGGTGCAAATACTAGCGATGTGCAAACAATAGCTTCAACCAAAAGAAAAGTGCGTTTACTAGCAGTGTGCCACAATAGCAAAGTGCAAATACTCGGGGGACTGAAGAAGGAGCCAGGCCGGGAAGCTCCAGGCAACGTCTACTTCATCAACACCTCGTATCCAGTGGTGTGTTCTACCAATATACACTATATACGCAGTATACTCAAACTGAATTAAAATAAATAAATAAATATAGCACCCTCTGTAACCACAATAATTAATTCTGTGACCGCACGCGTACAGTATGTGCGCATGCACGTGCCGTGCGTGAGGGAATAATTATGGTATACCGTCTGAAAAGACCTAGACAACAGCACTGCACCTATCTGTAATCACAAACAGGGTGCCAGTTGAGCTGTTCCGAACAATCTATCAAAGTGCAGTAACTAAGAAAGTAAATTCAACCGATGAATGGGTTTAAAGGTGTTTCAACTGGTCAGCCAAATGAGTTATCGGCATATATGTGTGATATTACACTAATTGTATATCTGTTCTTGAAGTAGGGCAGTTCTTGAGGTAGGCTTTGTAGGTCAGGTGTGAAGAGCCAAGTGTTGCTTCAGGCCGGTACAACATCGAAGGCAGGCTAAATGTAAATGCCTGCCTATGAGTTGGTTGCGCGTGCAACACTGTGGACACCTCTCTGCTGCCGTCTCGCTCCAGGTACCTCTCTGCTGCATATATGAAGACTTGTTGTTTAAGCTGGCTGTTCCTCACAGAAAGTAGAAAGGCATTATTGCACATAAACAAAACGTAAAACAATCCAAAAAAAAAATACAATACAAAGCATGCACAAAATTAATTACTATTCAAGAAAATAAATCTAAATAATGCACTATACAAGTAATTCAACAAAAAAAAATGATACCCCTCAGTCTACCCTGTCGAATGTGTGTGTGTGTGTGTGTGTGTGTGTGTGTGTGTGTGTGTGTGTGTGTGTGTGTGTGTGTGTGTGTGTGTGTGTGCGTGCGTGCGTGTGTGTGTGTGTGTGTGTGTGTGGGGGCGGCAGGTTTGTGGTGTGTCAAAACTCCTCCCCTACCAGAGTCAGCAGAGAGAAATCAGGAAACAGAAACGTACACCCTTCACTGAAGACACAGACAGAGACAGGCGATAAGATTCACCCTCAGGTCAAAAACAACTTCCAGTGAGGGAGGACAGGCTGTCTTTCCACAGCTACAGGAGGGGATACTGACCCAGACCACTGGAACCTGCTGTTGACGAATGGACTGTAACAAGAACCAGGATTCAAAGTGAAAGTAAACTCGAACATTCTACAAGAGTGTAACTGAATGGCTCATTTCTTGTCTTGAACTGAGTGTTTGTAGCTTCGCTCAGAGACTAAATGGATTCCATGTTTTCTCTCTCAGAAGAGGATTTTTCCTGTCCTGTGTGTCATGACATCTTTAAAGATCCAGTTCTCCTGTTATGTTGCCACAGCTTCTGTAAAGCCTGTCTGCAGGAATGGTGGAGAGAGAAGGAAATACATGAATGTCCAGTTTGTACTAAGACACATTCAATGGAACCACCCTCAAACCTGGCTCTGAAGAACCTGTGTGAGGCGTTCATACAACAGAGACATCAGAGAATTTCAACAGGGTCTGAGGTTCTCTGCAGTCTGCATGCTGAGAAACTCAAACTGTTTTGTAAGGAATGTCAACAGCCTATATGTGTTGTGTGTCTTCATTCAGAAAAACACACCAACCACAGTTTTAGACCCCTAGATGAAGCTGCACTGGATCACAAGGAGGAAGTCCAGAAATCACTGAAGGCCTTACAGGAAAAACTGGAGGTCTTTAATAAAGTTAAAACAAACTATGATCAAACAGAAGAACACATTAAGTTCCATGCTCAGCACACAGAGACGCAGATGAAGGGACAGTTTCAGAAGCTTCATCGGTTTCTACAAGAGGAAGAGGAGGCCAGGATTACTGCTCTGAGGGAGGAAGAGCAGCAGAAGAGTCATATGATGAAGGAGAAGATTGAGGGTCTGAACAGAGACATATCAACCCTTTCAAACACAATCAGTGCCATAGAGGAGGATCTGAGAGCTGAACACATCTCATTCCTGCAGTACTACAAAACCACAATGAAAAGAGTCCAATTCACACTGCAGGACCCACAGCCAGTCTCAGAAGCTCTGATAGAAGTGACCAAACACCTGGACAACCTGACCTTCAGAATCTGGGACAAGATGAAGGACATTGTCTCCTACACTCCTGTCATTCTGGACCCCAACACTGCCCATCCATGTCTGATCCTGTCTGATGATCTGACCAGTGTGAGATGGGGAAAAAGACAGCAGCTTCCTGACAACCCAGAGAGGTTTGAGAGCAAGTGCCGTGTCCTGGGTTCTGAGGGCTTTAACTCAGGGACTCACAGTTGGGATGTTGAGGTTGGAGACAATATAAACTGGAGACTAGGTGTGTCAACAGAGTCTCACCAGAGGAGGGGAAACAGAGAGGGTCAACTCTGGAGCATATATTTCTTTGAAGGTAAATACAGAGCACAATCCTCACCAGGGTTTAACACTGATCTCTCAGTGAAGCAGAACCCCCAGAGGATCAGAGTCCAGCTGGACTGGAATGAAGGAAAGCTGTCATTCTCTGATCCTGACACTAACACACACATACACACCTTCACACACACTTTCACTGAGGCACTCTTTCCATTCATTGGTACTGTTCATACTGAGCCTCTTAATGTGTTGCCATGGAAGATCAATGTAACTCTGGAACAACATAGTTAGACATGATGATGATGATGATGATGATGATGATGATGATGATAAAATATGGAGTATTTAAAGGGTAATAGTAATGTATTATAGTATCTATTGTGTTGTTCTCAAGGACAGTCAGCATGTACCAGCATCTCCTAAAGCAACACTCTGACCTGTGATGTCATTGATGTCATGTTATGACATCAAGATATGACCATATCTACTGTCTATAATCGATTATCAGTAATTATGAAGTCACAGACCACTAGTGTCCATTATCTTATTACATTTTCATGTAATATCAGTATTAGTAGTAATGCTAACAATGATAACATTTCTATTACTAGAAAATGTGCTCCTCGGAGCACAAGTCTCCGCCAGCAGACTTGTGTTGGGAATGTTGGGAATGTTCTAATTCTTATGTTCTAATTCTTACAAAAAATAGAACATGTTACTGTGTCATAGTAACACGACACACTGTCTGTATAAGTGTCCTATCCGTCCTGTCTGTGTAAGTGTCCTATCCGTCCTGTCTGTGTAAGTGTCCTATCCGTCCTGTCTGTGTAAGTGTCCTATCCGTCCTGTCTGTGTAAGTGTCCTATCCGTCTGTCGGAAAGGCGACATGTAACCACTAAATGTTAGCTTGGCTGATGGCACTGATGTCACTTCGGAACGCGCACCGCAGCGCTCCGAAGTGACACATCTATTTATAGGCCGCTATACGTCATGCGTCTCACTAGCCAATCAGAGCACACTCTTTCAACGTATTGTCACGTGTCACGTGAGGCTTGACCAATGTTAGCTTGGCCGAGGGGGGACGGGGGGACGGAAAGTGAAAACATAGTCTCCTGGCGGAGACAACAATAACTAGAAAGTACTGTTCCTGAAGAAACAGTGTGGGATCGCTAAGAATGTTGATAATATCACACTAGAAAGTACTGTTCCTGATTAATTCTGTCTTACCTATTTATATTACACTAGAGTTTCGGGGGGCTACGCCCCCCTCAACCCCAGCCGCGCACGGGGCCCAGCGTGGCCGTGTGTATATTGGGGGACCCAAATCGCCGGAGTGAAACTGGGGAAAAGTTTTTTTGAAAAAGGAAAAAATTTGAAGAAATAATATTTGTTATGTTTCAGGGGGTCCACAGGGGGTCCGCGGACCCCCTGATGGTCCACTGACCCCCTGTGGAGTGTTGGGACGCGCGGGGACACCCCTGGAACATTGCGGACCATTTCGGTGTTTTTTTTTTTTTCATGAAGGTGGTTGCTTGTTTCTGGCGCAGGCTGTGCAAACCTGGCAACCCAGCGCATGCTGCCGCACGTTTAAGTGGCGTAGCGTCATGAGGGTCAGTGGGGCCGTGGCTCGGTCAGTGAAGACCCTGTAGTGCGGATGATATGTGGCATAGAGGGGCAGATTGTAAATCCACAGAGGAAACATCCGTGGGCTACCATTGGTTCAGCGATGTGTGCGGTCGCCCTGCGGACCCTCCTCCTCCACCAATGTGCAGTATTGAGAGCCCTGACGTCACAACAATTGGAGCGATGGGCACTGCACTGTGGTTGGTTAGGGTACAGCTAGGGCCCAGGTAGAACCCAGTTAAAGCCTGCATGGGCAAACCCAGTTAGGACCCGCCTTGGTCCCACATAAACATGGCTAGTTGGGGCCCACCTAAGGGCCAGGTAGAAGCTACTTATAGCCTGCATGGGCATCGCAGTTGGGACTGAAGTGGATGCCGCTGACATTGCTGACATGGGGTCCATATGGTTTAGCCCACCTTGAAACCATATGGGAACTACGCTGGCATGCTGGCTGTAATGCAAACGCTGCATCATACCTGCAGTGTGTAGTTTGATGTTGTGTGTGTAGCAGATATACCTGCAGTGTGTAGATCAATGTCCATAGGAAAGTCAATGCCCAGCAGTGTTTTTTTTCCCCAGCAGAGTTTCTAGTGTCTCTGTGTCTCTCTGGAAGAGGTTGCACATGAACTCTGCAGCCGCACTGAGGCGCTCCAAGGCAAACACTCTGACATTAAGCTGCTTCACACAACAAACATCAGCACCACGCTGCAGTTTGTCCAAAAGACACAATATCTCCTCTCCCACCGACGTCATGTGTTCATTTATCGACAGCCGTACAGACTCCTTTTGACACATTTTACGTCGTTTATCCAGCTCTCACTGACTCTCCACATCGGGCTGTTATTTTCCTGCGATCAAGTCAACGATGTGAGAGATTAGCTATCACAGACGGACGGACAGGGGGTGAAACATAGTCTTGCGCCATGCCTTTCGGCCTGGCGGAGACAATAAAAAACCGAAAGTAAAGGAAATGGCCATTTCTGCAACAGAAGTAGTCAATAAACTATGCTATGAAAACATGGGCCACATTGGCAAAGAATGTAAGAAAGAGGCAATCATGTAGGAAATAGCTGATCTCCAAGCTTACAAAGCCTGTCAACGTGAGGCGTTTCGAGCTTGTAGATCGGCTATTTTCACAATATTTACTTGTGGAACGGAGTCAAACAGAATGGGGGGGGCCCAGATCAAGTACGTGTATTTGGGGGGGGGGCGGCGTGAAAGGGTTGATAGACACTGCTCTAATCGGAGCGAAATTATCTGAAATTACTACATGACCATAATGCAGCCTAACATGCCTTGCACGGGGCGGTCCTGCCATTACGTTAGTTACTGTAGTTGCTGTGGAGCTAAATAGTTCTCCAGAAGACACACACAAACATACACCATCTACAATGGACGAACTGAGCAGCAATATAGACATTCACCACACGAACGTGCATTGTTGACAAAGTGATTGCACAGCCGCTGCAGGCATGACAACCAGGTTAGCGTTAGCGACATGGCAGCTATCACAGCGCCCTGTCCGTCGTGCTGCAACTGCCTGTGATGGCTACAGCAGTAACAGCAAGCTGTCTGCGATGCCATTGTCTGGAGACTGCTGTTAGCGTGACACGACCAATGAGAGTGAGCGCTGTAGTTGTTGCTAAGATACGGTGGCGTCTCTGGCCCATAGCTTGTAGATCTCTCACACATGATTGGCGTAGGCTGCGTTGCCAGGTCTGACTTTGTGTCTAAGCAATGCGCGGCTTATTTTTGCGCGCCTTTGGGCTCGTTTGCATTGTGCGCACGGCAGCGCTTGTTTAGCGTACGTCAGCGCGACGTGGCAACGGACGTGGCAACGTGAAAGGTGATTGGCTGGTGAAAAGAAACACCCGACGTTACACCAGAAATGGTGCCTGGAGAAAATGGTGACCAAAAAAAAAGTTTTGAAAAAAAGGAAAAAAAACCCGCAGCGGCTGGCTGCTGTTGTGGTGATGAGGGCGTGCGCACGGTAAACGGTACGAAGCGGGCTCCCCTTCCGTTTTGTCCGACATTTGGTGAGTAGAATTAATTATGTTGCGCGGTGGAAACGGTGTAGTGAGCAGTGAGATGTCCCCTACGCGAGGCGTAAATTCAGCGCGGCCGGCGTGGCGAGTCAGTAGGCGACATGTGGTCTGGCGGTGCGTTGTTTAGTCGATAACAGAGCTGTGGGGTGTCACCACCGAGGGTGCGGAAGTTGCTCGCCATTTATATAGTTAGATATTGTGATGTCAGGTGAAGCTTGACCAATCCGAAAACGGACGGGCAGGGGTCAAAAAACGCGGGGAATAATAATAATAATAAATAGTGAAGATAACAATAGTGTGATCGCTAAATAATGAAGATAACAATTAAATTGTGGGATCGCTTTAATTATGTTAATGGTAATGGTTATTATTATAATATTAGGGGTTTGAAATCAACAGTATGTTGAGGAGTTAGTGTGCTTTATTATAAAATGTACCAGACTATGACGTTGTACTCCTACGTTTCATCATAAAATGTAGAATCAACACTTTGGATTAATCTCAAAAGGTTTTACTGAACAAATGTATACGTGTTTTTTTCCTCTTTTATTTTCTTTTGGGTCTAAATGTTAATTTATACTTTGTCACATGACCCTTTTTATAACGTCACTTGACTAAACAATGTGCTTTAAAGCAAAAATGGTTAGCTGATATATTCAGCTGAGACTAGTCATTTTCTTCCATGGGGAAAAAGGGGTGATTTTGCCCCCCCCACACACACACACACACACACACACACACACAAAAAAAGTAAATGCATCTGTTTGTTTTGACATTTATGTTGTTGTTTTTGTTATTTTTCATGTCTTGTCAAAAGCATGCCAATTTCAAAGATTGTCTGTCTATTATTTCTTGGGGTGGGCTTTACAGGGTTAACTGTACAGCAGGTCCTAGCTTCCATGACTTTGTAGTTGTAAAATAGGATACTTTGTTGATGTAATGCTCCATGGTTTGTATTGCATCTGATTTGCATCTGATTTTAGAGTGGGAATTCAAGCTCTGATATAGCTTTGCATTTGAAGCCACATCCAAGCATTGACCTACTTCAAATGCAAAGCTATCAAAGCTATCATGTAGTCACTAGAACCTTAGAAATACATTGAAATAACAACAGGGGAACATTTACATTGATATCAATGGATCTAGACAGTACAAACATCTAATCATTGAATCCTACTGGTGTCAGTTTAAGGCTGCAGGACATATTGACAACATTCTATGACCTATCACAGAAATATGATCCCTGTCTGCTGAATTTTAATTGTGTCATATCACATTATAATATCATTTAAAGATGTTTTATTATGTAAAATAGGTTTTATTATGTCATCATGACTGGAATAAAATATGGTGTATCTGCTCTGCCAATGACAATGTCAGAATACACTGTTTTTATTATGTAATTAAAGTAATTAAAGATTGAAATGTGATATTTAGAGCAAATATTTCGTCGAAATTGAGAAATGTACACGCCTTTGTGATTTAGTCTATCTATATGAAACAACCTGAACTACAATGATAATCAGCCAGATGTTGTGTAGTGGCTACTGGCTACTGTAAGTGAAAAGTAAAGGGTATAAGAGGAAACATAATGTTGTGAAGGACAGACACTGTATTGTTGCATACCACAATGCAAACTAAAAAGGTTTCTGTTCGGAAAAGAAATTAACCAAACCAATGGACCCTTCGCTAAGCCCCACCCACTCCACTCTGTGACTGGTGGTGCGGAGTTAGTCACACCCAGGCCTGGCAGCGCCTGGCAAACTTTGCTTCTCACCCATTGACTTGCATGTTAAATGACGGCTTTTCCCCTTAAAAATAATCGATCATTTCAGCAGCAAGAGCTTCAAAATCTCTTCTAAATCTAGTCAACAAGGCCTGCAGTAGGCTATGCACCGGACAAATGTGCATATTATTATTTCAATGAACTAAAAACACGGGAAATGTTAGAGGGAGTAATAGCCATGGATACACGACGGTCGACTGTCTCGACCGTCATGGATGAACTTCAACCTGGTGTTTGCACTTTCTCCATTTACGGCCCGTACATCTACAGAAACGGTCATATTTCAAATATAACGTGCTTATCCCATGGCCACGGATGTTACATTTATGTACGGGTTCTCAAAAGTACCCGTATCATCCGTATTGTTCAATAAAAAGCATTTTAATCTGATCGGTGGCCATTTTCTCCATATGCGTTCACCTAAGCGACCCTATCGGTTGGTAGGTGTATTGCACTCTGATACATTATAACTATGAGAAAATGGCCACCGATCGGATTAAAATGCTTTTTATTGAACAACACAGAATATACGGGTACTTTTGAGAGTCCCGTGCATAATTTTAACATCCGTGGCCATAGCATAAGCAATTTATATTTGAAATCTGAACGTTTATATAGATGTACGGACCGTAAATGGAGAAAGTGCAAACACCAGGTTGAAGTTGATCCATGACGGTAACAGGAGTTTTCATGTACCGCAGGGTAAGACGGCTGTCAGTATAAATAGACGAACAAATGAATGAATATACTTTAACGTGCGGAATTCGAAACAGGCAGCGCTGGGATTCTGAATTGTGTTACGATTACGGTGATTAGTATCATTGACACCACCTGGGCGAGTGAGTCGTGTAATACTTTCCCAACGTTAAGCTGTGTTCAACAACACAGGCACAGCCATATAGCCTTCCAGTTTAAGCGCAGATTTCAGCTTGGGAAAAGAACCCTCCAGTTGTGGGTAAGTGGAATCTGTTGCTGGTTCATACAGTATTCACCATTGCGTTATCGTGGTATTCCTGTTCTTGCTATTATGTTGCAAATGATTGTGTGTGTGTGCGGGCGAAATAACATTGACAGCTATGGAGCTATGGAGCATTGACACAGCTCCATAGAGCTGTGTTCCGTCAGCAGAAATAACGGAGCAGAAATAAGACTTCCGGTTGACGATCCCTTCAGAATAAGAGTACCCTCTAGAGTAAAAAGAAACCATTGAAAACCATTGAAAAACGGTTCATTTGCACATTAAAACTATTAATTAAGCATTTAAACAAAGCTATACAACACATATTATGTTTCTGTGTAACAAAAACGTTTTTTAAAAGATAAAAAATGTATCTAAATGGATAAATGTTGTTCAATGGAGTGCATAGCCTATAGAAATTGGACACTGGACCGGAGACGGACACGTGTGCCAACACTTGTGACATACTGACGCGTTCGGGGAGACCCCCTCTACAACGCCAAACTCTCCGCTAAGCGGCACAGGTGTAAAAAAAAGTGTGGCGGACCGTCCAGTGAGGTCAGAGGTCAGAAAAGTGCCGTTTACAGTACATAGCCTATACAAATTGGACACTGGACCGGAGACGGACATGTGTGCCAACACTTGTGACATACTCACGCGTTCGGGGAGACCCCCTCTACAACGCCACACTCTCCGCTAAGCGGCACAGGTGTAAAAAAAAGTGTGGCGGACCGTCCAGTGAGGTCAGAGGTCAGAAAAGTGCCGTTTACAGTACGTAGCCTATACCAATTGGACACTGGACCGGAGACGGACACGTGTGCCAACACTTGTGACATACTCACGCGTTCGGGGAGACCCCCTCTACAACGCCACACTCTCCGCTAATCAGCTATGGCAGGTGACGAAAGTTTGGCGAACAACGGTTGCTAAGCTGGCATTGGACAATCGCTTTTGGGGTGGGGTTTAGCGAAGGGTCCATTGAAAAGCCCTAAATGTTCTAAATTATATAGGAAAAGGTGTGGTTTTGTTTAAAAAATATATACACATGTTGTGACTTGTGATCAATACATTTTTTTTTTTTACATCTTGTCAAGGCTTTATAAGCACCCCAGTTTCAAAGAATAGAATGGTCTGCCTATTATTACTTGGGTTAGGGCTTTACAGGGTTAACTATAGGTTCCATGACTTTGTAGTTGTAAAATAGGATACTTTGTTGATGTAATGCTCCATGGTTTTCATTGCATCTAATTTGTATCTGGTTTTAGAGTGGGAATTCAAGCTCTGAAATCCATTCACAATAGTTGTGTTTGTAAAGCCTATGGTCAATTGTGTATTGTTACAATGAATTGATAGCTTTGCATTTGAAGCCAAATCCAAGCATTGACAATAGTGTATAGTCACTGTCATGTCCTATTATGTTTTAATACATAATCAATCACCATAATGATTGATATAAAAACATATTGAGGGCTGGTTCAAGCTCTAAAATCATTTCTCTATGTCTATGACAATGATTCAATTTGTTTTAAGTTTTGAAAGTTAAAGCCCTCTGTATGACAGTTTTTGCATACTGTAAATAGTTTTTAAGAGGTAGACCATTTCAATCTATTACTGTAGAATAGTTCATACTGTATTATAATAATAATAATAATAATAATAATAATAATAATAATAATAATAATAATAATAATAATAATATGTAATAATAATAATGCAGTCCACACGCACTGCATTATTTGGGGAGCAGTTGGGGGTCAAGTGTCTTGCTCAGGTACACTTCAACACATTGCTGGGGCCTGGAATTGAACCTGGGACCTCTGGGTTCCAAGGCGGGCTCTCTAATCATTCAATGGCCGCACCTTGTGCCGCGCAGGCTTTGAATGATGCAGGTTGGTTGGTGTGTGTGTGTGTGTGTGTGTGTGTGTGTGTGTGTGTGTGTGTGTGTGTGTGTGTGTGTGTGTGTGTGTGTGTGTGTGTGTGTGTGTGTGTGTGTGTGTGTGTGTATTGGCAAAATGTATTGGCAGCCACGATGCTCAGACTGGTCTGGTGGCGGATTACTTTTATCTATCATACGATCTCTTCAGCATCAATACGTCATCATTCTTAACTATAAAAGAAGGGTCTCAAACTCAGACTGCATTGAACCTTCTACTGGAGCTGAACATACACACAACACACTTAGACGTCCTTTAATCTGAACAACAAGCTACAACTCAAAGACTTCAAGATGATACTTGTTGTTGCAGTTCTGTTTCTGGCAGTAACAGTCCACTCTGCTCCTCGTTGTGATCTCAACCTGGCTCTGGACTGTGCCGACATCTACAACAATGTCTCCGCACAGAGTGGTGTGTACAACTTCTACCCCACTACTGCTCCTGTCAAGGTCTACTGTGACATGGACACAGATGGAGGGAAGTGGACAGTCATCCAGAGAAGAGTGGACGGCACTGTGAACTTCTAGAGACCCTGGGCTCAGTACCAAGCTGGGTTTGGAGACGCATCAGGCGAGTACTGGCTGGGACTGGAGAACATGCATCTCCTTACCAAGGACAAAAAGTATCATCTGAGGGTGGACATGGAAGACTTTGAGGGAAACACAGCGTTTGCCTCTTACTCCTCTTTCTCTGTGGGTTCTGAGGCTGATGGCTACAAGCTGCAGGTTGCTGGCTTCAAGAATGGGGGAGCAGGAGACTCACTGACCTATCACAATGGAATGAAATTCTCAACCTTTGACAAAGATCAGGACACGTCGGCCAAGAACAGAGCAAGTGATTTTTACGGTGCATTTTGGTACAGGACCGGTCACCATGCTAACATCAATGGTCTTTACCTCTGGGAAAAGACGGCTCATCATGCAACAGGTGTAATCTGGTACCACTGGAAGAGTCATTATTACTCCCTGAAGGCTGTAGCGATGAAGATCAGACGTCTTACTTAAACATGTTTAGGTTTGCATGCATATATTTTAGAAAAGCACAGCCTTGGTATAAAAGGCATGATGCAATATTTACTCTTTTTCATGGTTTTAATTTGGGTTTTTTCTCTCTTTGGGACTCTGTTAGATATCTGTATTGTATCACATATTATTACAGTGGTGACCTGTCAGGACTTTTAAATTAATACATAATCCAAGATGTTGTAAACATCGTCATGAATAAAGAGATGCATGCAAAGACGAGGCAAGGTGTATTGTGTAATGCTTTACTTAAAAGTCGGGTCTATAATTCATTATAATCACATGTACAATGCATTATAAGTTTATATGAAACATAACAACTTATAACAAGGTTTATTATGAAGTATTTCAGTGTTGGTCAAATTACATTATTATGCTTAGAAGAACAGCACATTATAACTACCATACTTTTGTATTGTAGCTTGTTTTATAAGTATATAGAGGGTCTAAGTGTTTAGAGTGTATGTTATGCAGAGAGAATCCTTTACAGAATAAACTTAGTGTTACAAATATGCACAGGGCAGTGGTGGGAAAAGTACTCAAATGTTTTACTTAAGTAAAAGTATACTGCAATTAGAAGTACTCAGTTACAAGTAAAAGTCTGGGATTCAAAATTTACTTGAGTAAAAGTACAAAGTATTGGTGTCAAAATGTATAGTAAAAGTACTAAAATATTTGAAAATAGTCTATGTATAAAATAGGGCTAAAGTGGTTAATGTATGTTTTATAATGTATTCATTTATATCTGCAAAGTAACTAGTAACTAAAGTTTTCAAATAATTGTAGTGGAGTAAAAGTACAATATTTGCCTCTAGATGTAGTGGAGTAGAAGTAAAAGTACTGAAAATGGGAAATACTCCAGTGAAGTAAAAAATCCTCAAAAGTATACAGCTACTTCATTCCTATTGTGGGAATGATTTTTAGTTTATTGTAATAATGTTTTACTTAATGTCATATCATGAATATACATATTTGCCATGTTTAATTACTAGAAGAACCACATCAGAACAGCAATACTATCAGTGAGTGACAATATCTAAAGAGTGTCGTCATTCCCTGTTGTAGCAGAGACATCTGAGGGAGAATCTGAGTACATCCACACATCAACCCTAGCTCACTTAAAGATCCCAGTACGGATATAATTGTTCAGTAAATGAAAAATATATATAACATTTCGTAGTCTATGTATGTGGTCTATAATTTGTGTCCCAGCTCAAATGTATCGTCACATCACAGGGTTACAGATGGTACAAGTGGGTGAAATTACTTGTTGCACAAACCCCATCATTGTAGTTTTAAGAAAGCTGTAAAGATTTATGGAAAGGAAGAAACAGAAGAACAAACAAAAATATACATACGGTGCATTACATACATATAAGGTGTGTGGTGGATAAATTGCAGTGGTATCAATCAGTTAGATGTAATGACAGATAATATACATAAGGTGCATGGATTAAGGAAAAAATATAATAAAATTAGTCATTTAAAAGTAGCATATTATAAAAACATGTCATAGTATTTAGTCATAATAGTCATATATGGTCTCTGTCGGGTGGAAACCTCATAATGTCCAAAACTAACTTTTCAGGATTCAAATTCAAAAGCATCAAAAGTAGCAGATCTTTGATGTTGAGTTCTGCATATGGGTCACAAAACATCCGGGTCCCTGACAGATCTACAAGCTCAGCTTGTGCATCTGCTACTTTTGATATTTTTCTTTGACGCTATAGTATGATCAAGTAGGGGTTAATTTACAAAATAACACAAAATGTTAGAATCTGCAGATAAGAGTTATCTGCCCGACAACAGCGATATAAAAGTACCACGAATCAGTGGTGGAAGTGCTTTTTTTTTACTTAAGTAAAAGTAGCAATTCCACTATATAAAAATACTCTGTTACAGGTAGAATTTACTTGAGTAAAAGTAGAAAAGTATTGGTATCAAAACTTACTTAAGGTATCAAAGTATAACACACACACACACACACACACACACACACACACACACACACACACACACACACACACAGATAGGTCAGATGGTAGAACTATATATTTAAACCCTTTATATTTAGTTGACCTGTGTCCCCCTGGGCTCTATGGTAGAACCTTTTTTAAATTATTAATAGTTTTTTTTTTTAATTATTTCAGTCCTAGCTGTACTGGACATCTCTGTCATTGACTGTATGGTGAGTCCATCACTGATTGTTGTGTCCAACTGGTTTCTCTCTAGACGGTCAACACCACATTTAAAACCTGTTGAAAATCACTGGTCAAGACTGAAAGAACACTGACCAAGGTATCCCTGCATATCAGTATTGTGCTGCTTATGAGTGCTTGTGCATATTGCATATTAGCCTGAGATCAGGACAGGGTACTCAGTAGTGACCAGCAGGTCAACACTCAGCAGTTTATAGAATTCTTATGTGTTTATACTGTATCTGTGAACATAGTAGAAATGCACTGACAATGACTTTCTCCGGCCACCAGGTAGAAGCATTGTGCAGCAGCCAGTCGGCTAAGCAGACAGCAGACCGAAATTATCTTTACACATGACAATTTCCCAGCCTAATATCACCACAATGCAAATGAAATACGTTTTTTTTTTTTTTAACACATATTCATACCAAAAACAAATACTAGGCCTACTTTATTCAACCTTATTGGAGTGTGCGCTAGAAACCTGTTCATTTTTGATGATCGCCTTGCCTTGGCTCTTCAAATGCAATATTGTAAAGATTATATAAAGTTTAAACCGGAGGCAGAGACATGGCTTTATTATCCAACTGATTTAAATGAAATGTATTAATAACAACTGAGTCTGATTCTGTGCCTTGGAGGGCACGGCAACTTCAGCAAGCAGCCTCTGTGTCTGCCTGCTTCACTTCACTCTGCTGACTGCTGTTGTTGCAGCAGACTGGGGCCGGCCGGCCGGGGAGTTACTTTTTTTCGGGGACAGAAGCATCAGCAAACATTTTATTGTAAAACATGTGGCATCTTCAACTCGTTTTTTCATTTTTTTTTATTAAGCGTTTTTCTCCCTCTGCTTTTCAGCACCACCCTTACTTTTGTAACTTCGGTGGCATTGTGCCTTGACTCCTGTCTCTCTGCATTAGTGACTGAGATTTGAGTTTGAAGCCACTGAAACCAGCGCCCAGCGTGCTGTGAAAACACACAGGTAGGGGAGGGGTGGGGGATGTTCTTCCCGTGTCGAGCAAGTGATTATGATTGGGCCATCACGCACGCAAGCCCTCCCCGGCCCTCCCCCCTCTTCACCTCTTTCAATAGGCTGCTTCTGGAGTGTCAGCGGCCAGAGTGTCTTGCTGAGGGACACTTTGACACATTGCTGAGGCCTGGAATCGAATCTGGAATCGAATCTGGGACCTCCAGCTTGCTCTCTAACCATTCAGCTATGGCCAAGGACCCCTTAGTTGAGAACCAGGGACCCCTACTGCATATTGTATTATGTTGCAGATACATGTTTTTCATAGATTTCATAGATGGCTTCATAGACTTATTTGACAGCACTATGGCCAGTGTTGTGTCAATACATGTTTTTTTTTTTGTTGTTGTCTCTTTTATTAATATGAGTGTTTTTTCACACGTTTAACCACTTAAACCCTCAATACTTAGTGACTTGACCTGTGGCTCTGTACTTGGCCTGCTCTTTTTTCTACACCAAACGTCTTTGCAGAAAATAGCTGATATGTGAGCCCAGCACCCAGTGGCGTCCCCAGGAATTACATTTAGGGCAGGCAGGATTTTTTTTGTTGCACCATATAAATATTGATATTAAAAAAATACAAATAGCACAATTGTTGGCACAAATTAGAGCACAATGAGCACTAAAGAATGAGACAATGTTTGGTCGATTTGGAGACAAAAACTGGGGGGTGCTGGGCTCAGCAAAGCTCAAAACCATATAAATATTGATATAAAAAAAAAATACCAGCATAAATACAAAAATGTACGGCACAATGCAGCACAAATCCAACACTAAAGAATGACACATTTTGTATTCATATTTTATCATATGGGGTGCTAACTTCACTGAGGTCCAGTACAAACATGATCATTTTGCGCGTCACAACCTGAAAAGTATGAGAACCCCTGCGCAATACTGTATGCAGTGGTATGTTGGGGGGGTAAAGAAGGAAGAAAACCGAACTATGATGTTGGAGGTTGCGTGACAAGGAAACTAATACATTTGCAGAAAAAAATCCCCTCTCTCTCTATCTTTTTCAACATCAAGTTAAATATCTAGTCTGGGCGTTCATGCTCTCATTGTTGGTTGATAAAGTCATGCTATTGTAGAAACCTTTCTTGCTCGGTACATACAACACTCAGGTTAGTGTCGAAGTGTCCTTGACACGTCACTGAACCCCTAACTGCTCCCGCTGTGCATGGTGTCTTGCATGGTTTCCTCCACCGCCGGAGTGTGAATGTGTGAATGTAACGCACATTGTGAAGCAATGCCGCACCAAACCAGCATTCTAAAATCCGTTGCTTCTTATTATTGCGACGTGTTGTGAGCGGGTAGATTATTGTCTCCGCCAGGCCGAAAGGCATGGCCGAGACTATGTTTTGCACCCTGTCCGTCCGTCCGTGTGAGTGTGTGTCCGTCGCGCCCTCCGTCTGTGATCAGCTAATCTCCGGCACTGTTGGCTTGATCGCAGTGAAACTGTGCACACACACACACACCCTGGATGCCAATTCAGAACCTCTGCCCAAAGTTTTTATATGGGCCTCTTATAGCGCCACCAGGAGGCCGCTTTTTGCTAAACACATTTTTTGACAGTACTCCTACAGATTGTATCCAAACATCAAGTACATAGTATATCTATAGTCATTACACGAAACTGGTCTTTCAGATTTTACATATTCCATCCTGATTAACTAATGGACTCCAAAATGTGCAGGAGTGCTCCGTTTTGAACAAAATGCCTCAAATCATGAACACAGCATGCAATTTCCGTGAAATTGTGCACACACGTTGTCACTAGGCCGAGGAAGAAATGTCACTTGAACATTTTCAAATCAGCCTCATGGTGGCGCTATAACAGGTTTGTTGTTTTGCACCGATCTGTGTAAAACTTTGTATGTGCACTCCTTAGAGAACCAGAAAAAACCTTTGCCCTGCATTTTTCACTGCCTTTTATAGCGCCACCAGGAGGCCGACTTCTGTAAAACAGATTTTTGGATATTACTCCTATAGATTTTATCCAAATTTCATGCAAATCGGTACACATGATCCTATAGTCATGTGATCGAGACAGTTTGATCTGTTTGATTTTTCATATTCCATCCTGATTGGCTAAGATTGACATCTAAAGTTTGCAGGAGTGGTCCGTTTTGAACAAAATGCCGCAAATCATGAACCCAGCGTCCGATTGCGGTGAATCTTTGCACCACATTCCCACTACGTTGAGGAACAAATGCCACCCTTTCTACATTGCCCTATTATAGCGCCACCAGGAGGCCGATGTTTTTTTAATATTACTCCTGAAAATGTTGTCCAAACATCACGCATATCGGTATTATATCTTTAGTCAAGTGATCAAGACGGATTCGTCCGATCCGTCTGATTTTTCACATTCCAGCCTGATTTGCCAATTCCCAACATTTCTGGCCCACACTAACCTACCTGACCTGGCGGAGGCCTGTGCTCCGAGGATAACATTTTCTAGTTGTAGCTATTATTGTTGATCACAGACAATAGCAGATGCAAGCACTGTGAGCTATGGATCGTTCTAGAGCAGGGCTACACAACTTAAGATGGCTCAGGGGCCACTCAGCAAAATACCAAAAAGTCCAAGGGCCGATTCGATTTTGTAACACACTACACATTGTTATTGTTATAAGAAAATGGACATTTTTACATCATATTCTTTTCACTGTACCTGTTTATTTTGTGTGTATGTCCAGTGGCGTCAGCAAAAGCTAAGGTACGGCAAGGTTAGGGATGCCAACTCCCAGAGATTGAAACAAGGGACACCTATCCTGGGCACGCGGCAAAGCAACAATTCTGTGGCCAAGATCCTTGGTGATCCATGGTGGCTTTTATTGTGTGAGTTCAAATGAAACAGAAGAATCAAGTACTCAAACATATTTATTGGTTAATTGTGTGTGTGTGAGAGAGAGAGAGAGAGAGAGAGAGAGAGAGAGAGAGAGAGAGAGAGAGAGAGAGAGAGAGAGAGAGAGAGAGAGAGAGAGAGAGAGAGAGAGAGAGAGAGAGAGAGAGAGAGAGAGAGAGAGAGAGAGAGAGAGAGAACCAAAGGAAGTAAAGTAAAGTTAAATGTAATGCTTATCTTTGTCTTCTGGTTTAATCAAAGATATCCTGATAACCAGTATCTAGTCAGACTGGAGGCAGCATACTTTTAACTATCATACTATCTCTTTAGTTTCAATACGTCATCATTCTTAACTATAAATGAAGGTTCTCTCAAACTCAGACTGCATTGAGCTGGAGCTGAACATACACTCAACACACTCAGACGTCCTTTGATCTGAACTACAAGGTGCAACTTAAAGACTTCAAGATGATACTTGTTGTTATAGTTCTGTTTCTGGCTGTAACAGTCCACTCTGCTCCTCGTTGTGATCTCAACCTGGTTCTGGACTGTGACAACATCTACAACAACGTCTCCACACAGAGTCATTGAGACTGAGACTTGAAGCCGATTCTACAAATGTCTTCTAAATCCCAACAGTATTCTGAAAAAACATATGTTTCTATATCAGTGGTGCTCAAACTTTTTCATGTTGAGGACCCCCAAAATGATATGTATTTGCCGACCCCCATCTCAAAATATTTAGTTCCAGGGACCCCCAGAAATCAAAGATTCAAGTTAAAAATGTTCGCTTTAAAACAATATATTTGAATAGCCAAAGTGTAAAATAACTAGAAGTTGAACGTCTAGCGTGACGCGTCGTTCACTTTGCAGTGCCACCTTACAGGCACCTCACAGTGTGAGAGAGAGTTTTGTGCTCTCCTAAATCCACGGCAGGCTTTGAAAGTACCCACTTCAGAAAGAGGTGACGTGCATCACCTCTCCAATGACCAAAACCCACTATGGAAGCCGTCGAACTGGTGCGATCTGACGGCATCCTAGAATTTATAGGTAGGATGGGATGTCATGCGTGATGTCATGCTGTCGTGAGATTACGTCACACTGGCGTTGTGTCCATATTCGGGACGACCGTCTCATCGTGATGTCAGATTACGTCACACTGGCGTGATGTCAGATTACGTCACACTGGCTACATACAACGTTACAGACAACCGACATGGCGCAGGATTCAAATTGTGTATATATATAGATGCTTTTTAGTGACACAGATGCGTTCCAGATCTTAATGGCTTTCGCTGAAAGTAGCAGATCGATCGAAATAGCCGAACTACAACCTCCGCTGTGAGCTTGTATTACGGCTATTTTCACAACGTTTGACTCTTTCTTACGTAATATTTGACAATTTGGCCAATTTGGTATCAAACAGGTCTTAACAGTCATTACATTGTAACTCTAGAGATATCCAGATACCCTGTATACACTTACACTGTATGTTGAATGCAATAGCAAAAATACATGACAAAAGTCAATAGTAAACTAGAAGATAAAGAAAAATAGCACGTACTGGTATTATATAGATAATATGAATATGGATGTAAATAGTATGTGCATGTGCGCACTCTGTGTGCAATAATATATGATGTACATGTATGCATATGGTTGTGTGTGCAGTCTTGATATTCAAAGTGTCATGTGTCAGTTTGTGTGGTATGTGTTTAAACATGGAGGCATGTTTATCTCTAACCATTCAACTATGGCTGCACCTTGTGCCGTGCATGTTTTGAATGATGTGTGTGTGTGTGTGTGTGTGTGTGTGTGTGTGTGTGTGTGTGTGTGTGTGTGTGTGTGTGTGTGTGTGTGTGTGTGTGTGTGTGTGTGTGTGTGTGTGTGTGTGTGTGTGTGTGTGTGTGTGTGTGTGTGCGTGCGTGCGTGCGTGCGTGCGTGCGTGCGTGCGTGCGTGCGTGCGTGCGTGCGTGCGCAGGCATTACAGTACTCAAGTACATTTACTCTACTGTCCACGACTGATTCTTGAACTGATGTTAACTGGTGGGAAATAGAAGGAAATTGGCACAGATAAATAAGTTACACCTGCAGGTTCTCAGAAGGAAATGAATGGTGAAGAAATGACAAAGAAAAAACTGATACAGACAGAGTTAGGGGTTAGTACGGGGTCACACGTGCGTACATGCATGCCTGTGTGTGTGTGTGTGTGTGTGTGTGTGTGTGTGTGTGTGTGTGTGTGTGTGTGTGTGTGTGTGTGTGTACAAATGCCTTCTGAATCAGTATAGTTCTCAAACGTGTTCGTGCCAAAGACCCCCAAAATTATATGTATTTGGACGTGGACCCCCCATATGATTTTGTTTTTGTGCCAGGGACCCCAAGAAGAGAAGATTTGTGTTATATATATCAATATATATCAAAATTTCAAACATGTTAAATAATAGCAGATATAAAAGCTCACAGCGTGGCACGAAGTGACGCGCTGTGAGCTTGTATATCTGCTATTTTGTAATAGCCAACGATAAAATCGTTAAAATGACGCAGATGCTTATCCGGTTTTAACAAGTTAAAGGATGTTTTTCTTTTCACCAAGCTCATATTCAAAATATTATTTCACATAATACATAATGGTGCATAGCTTTATTACTGACAGACTGTTTAAACAGAATCCTAGACAGACGGTCATGCATTTTATGTTTATTCAGAACATATTTAATAATAATAATAATAATAATAATAAGTGTAATAATGATAATGATAATAATAAGGGTAATAATAATAATAATAATAATAATAATAATAATAATAATGCAGTCCACACACCTTTGTGGTATTTGTCAATGGATATTTTGGAAAACAGTATCTGTATTTAACCCATCCTTAGTGACAGGAGCAGTGGGCACTAGGGGGAAGTGTCTCGGGGAGCAGTTGGGGGTCAAGTGTCTTGCTCAGGGACACTTCGACACATTGCTGAGGCCTGGAATTGAACCTGGGACCTCTGGGTTCCAAGGCGGGCTCTCTAATCATTCAACTATGGCCGCACCTTGTGCAGCGCATGCTTTGAATGATGCGCTTGGTTGGTGTGTGTGTGTGTGTGTGAGTGAGAGTGCGCACGCACGCGCGCGCGCGTGCGTGCGTGTATTGCCAAAATGTATTGGCAGGCACACTGCTCGGACTGGTCTGGTGGCGGATTACTTTTAGCTATCGTACGATCTCTTCAGTATCAATACGTCACCATTCTTATCTATAAAAGAAGGTTCTCAAACTCAAACTGCATTAAACCTTCTACTGGAGCTGAACATACACTGAGCACACTCAGACGTCCTTTGATCTGAACAACAAGGTGCAACTTAGACTTCAAGATGATACTTGTTGTTTTAGTTCTGTTTCTGGCTGTAACAGTCCACTCTGCTCCTCGTTGTGTTCCCAGCCTGGTTCTGGACTGTGAGGAAATCTACAACAAAATCTCACCAATCACACAGTGTGTCAGTGGTGTGTACAGCATCTACCCCACCACTACTACACCT
The DNA here is from genome assembly GCF_963454915.1 of Gymnoscopelus microlampas. Classification (NCBI taxonomy): domain Eukaryota; kingdom Metazoa; phylum Chordata; class Actinopteri; order Myctophiformes; family Myctophidae; genus Gymnoscopelus; species Gymnoscopelus microlampas. The sequence continues at coordinate 8,414,768 of NC_139948.1, forward strand.
GTCAAGGTCTACTGTGACATGGACACAGATGGAGGGAAGTGGACATTCATCCAGAGAAGAGTGGACGGCACTGTGAACTTCTACAGACCCTGGGCAGAGTACCAGGCTGGGTTTGGAGACGCATCAGGCGAGTACTGGCTGGGACTGGAGAACATGCATCTCCTTACCAAGAACACAACGTATCAGCTGAGGGTGGACATGGAAGACTTTGAGGGAAACACAGCGTTTGCCTCTTACTCCTCTTTCTCTGTGGGTTCTGAGGCTGATGGCTACAAGCTGCAGGTTGCTGGCTTCAAGAATGGAGGAGCAGGAGACTCACTGACCTATAACAATGGAATGAAATTCTCAACCTTTGATAAAGATCAGGACACGTGGCCCAAGAACTGTGCAAGTCAGTATGTCGGTGCATTTTGGTTCAAAACCTGTCACTATGCTAATCCCAACGGTGCTTACCTTTGGGGAAAGACGCCTCACGCCTACACAGGTTTAGTCTGGTACCACTGGAAGGGTGATAAATACTCCCTGAAGGCTGTAGCGATGAAGATCAGACGTGTTCCTTAAACATGTCTAGGTTCACATGCATGCATTTTAGAAAAGCACAGCCGTGGTAGAAAAGGCATGATGCAATATTTACTCTTTTTCATGGTTTTAATTCCTGGGACTCTGTTTAATCCTAAACTCATACAATAGATATCTGTATTGTATCACATATTATTACAGTGGTGACCTGTCAGGGCTTTTAAATGAATACATAATCCAAGATGTTGTAAACATCGTCATGAATAAAGAGATGCATGCAAAGACAAAGCAAGGTGTATTGTGTAATGCTTTACTTAAAGGTTGGGTCTATAATTCATTATAATGATATTTGCAATGCATTATAAGGCTTCATAACACTCGTTATACATGTTTGTAATGATACATAACAACTTATAACAAGGTTTATGAAGTATTTTCCGTGTTGGTCAAATTACATTATTATGCTTAGAAGAACAGCATATTATAACTACCATACTTTTGTATTGTAGCTTGTTTTACTAAGTATATAGAGGGTCTAAGTGTTTAGAGTGTATGTTATGCAGAGAGACTCCTTTACAGAATAAACTTAGTGTTACAAATATGCACAGGGCAGTGGTGGGAAAAGTACTCAAATGTTTTACTTAAGTAAAAGTATACTGCAATTAGAAGTACTCAGTTACAAGTAAAAGTCTGGGATTCAAAATTTACTTGAGTAAAAGTACAAAAGTATTGGTGTCAAAATGTAAAGTAAAAGTACTAAAATATTTGAAAATAGTCTATGTATAAAATAGGGCTAAAGTGGTTAATGTATGTTTTATAATGTATTCATTTATATCTGCAAAGTAACTAGTAACTAAAGTTTTCAAATAATTGTAGTGGAGTAAAAGTACAATATTTGCCTCTAGATGTAGTGGAGTAGAAGTTAAAGAGCCCAGTTGTGGGTTCAAATCCACCGCCGTATATCCAGCTTTGTCCAGCGTCTCTCTATACGAACAGCATTGGTGTGTTCAGTAAAAAAAAAAAAAATGATGGTACAAGTGGGTGAAATGACTTGTTGCACAAACCCCATCATTGTAGTTTTAAGAAAGCTGTAAAGAGATATGGAAAGGAAGAAACAGAAAAACATACATAATAAATATACATACGGTGCATTACATACATATAAGGTGTGTGGTGGATACATTGCAGTGGTATCAAGCAGTTAGACGTAATGACAGATAATATACATAAGGTGCATGGATTAAGGGGGACGTTTTTTTAAATGAGGCATTTAAAAGTAGCAGATTATAAAAACATGTCATAGTACAGGGGTCGGCAACAGGCGGCCCGCGGGCCGAAATTGGCCCCCCAGAAATAATATCTGGCCCGTGAGATAATTTTGAAAAAAAAAAAAAAAAAAAAAATTTTTTTTTTTAGAAAAATATTTTTTGATTTTTTTTGGGGGGGGAGGGATTTTATTTTTATACAGTATCAGACCGATATCTATTATATCCAAATACAGAAAGATACAGTATGAATGATTTACTGAAAAGTGTTATAAAAAAAGTATTAAAAATTAATGTTAAAATAATTATAAATACTTATTTCATAGAACCTGAACCCACTTTTGAAATCATGCACTCATAAACACGATGCATTTTAAAGGATTTATAACATTTTATAGCTAGATTAGAGGAAAATGAAGAAGAAAAAAAAAATCACCAGAAAAATCGCCTGTGCTGATATTTAAACCGGAAAAAATGTTGATTTATATTGGTCAAACAGAACCGAATTAGACCCAAATTAGACCCGAATTAGACCGAGTTAGACCCGAATTAGACCCGAAAAATTTTGCGTGCTGCGCGCGCGTGCATGTTCGCGGGGAGGCCCGGCCCGCGATGGAATGTCTGGGAGTGATATTGGCCCTAGGCTTATCTCAGTTGCCTACCCCTGTCATAGTATTTAGTCATAATAGTCACATATCGTCTCTGTCGGGTGGAAACCTCATATGTCCAAAACTGATACTTTTCAGGATTTAGATTAAAAAATAACAAAACTTGTAGATCTGCTACTTTTGATGCTTTAGTGTGACGCTGTAGTATGATCATTTATGAAAAGCCGGCTCTGTGTTTTGATTTAAAAATGTTCAAAGTAAATATCTATACGTTCTTTGAGTGGCCCTGTCTCTGCCTAAGAGGACTGACCGTGGGTAGCTACTGAGACGTAAGTCGGGGCTTGATCAACCCCGGCTGGGTCACCTGGGCGAGGGTGTATGTATGTTGTTACGAGACCCGAAACACCCGATGACCCCAGGCCACAACACTGATGATACGTCCCAGGTGCATCCATGTGATGTTTTCTTTATAACCATTTAAACCCTCCTGTATATACTTGGTTGACCGGAGTTCCCCAGGGGTCTGTACTTGTATTTTTGCCGAAAAATAGTCGATTTACAAACTCACAACAAGTCACAATGCAACGTGATGAGCTGTCAATCCTGGTTCCTGTCAGTCTACAGGAATCCTCTGTCAGTTCACATTCCAAACACAGCAGCTAGTTTCCAGGAAGGAAGTTCATTAAATATAGTAAACATGTTGTGTTGCCAGGAACTATTAACCCTTTAAGACCTGAGGTTGATTCTACAAATGCCTTCTGAATCAGTATAGTTCTCAAACGTGTTCGTGCCAAGGACCCCCAAAATGATATGTATTTGGACGCGGACCCCCCATCTGAAAATGTTTTGTACCAGGGACCACCAGAAGAAAAGATTTGTGTTAAAAGATATATATCAAAATTTAAAAAATGTTCAATAATAGCAGATATACAAGCGCACCAAGTGACACGCTTTGAGCTTGCATTTGTACGTTGATTCCGAACATATTCAATAATAATAATAATAATAATAATAATAATAATAATAATAATAATAATAATTACCCTTATTATTATTATTATTATTATTACCCCACTTATTATTATTATTATTATTATTATTATTACCCTTATTATTATAATAATAATAAAGAAAAGGTGTTGAAAAGCACCTTTTCAAACAATAGGGCTGCAAACAATAGGGCTGCGCTAGTGTAGCGGTTAGAGCACACGCCTTTTGTGCGGATTGTCATGGATTATACCTAACCCTAATCCTAACCCTAACCTCAGTAAAACTATACCTATACCTAACCCTAATCCTAACCCTAACCTCAGTAAAACTATACCTATACCTAACCCTAATCCTAACCCTAACCTCAGTAACCACTATGCCTGCCAGGGAGCCAATCAGACACAGGTACGGGTCTATCCCATAACGTGGGTGGAATTCATAATAACGCACTTCTGAAGCCTGTGCTGGACAGGAGCAAAGATTGTTAATTTAGCAAGATACACATTCTCCATTGGAGCCACTAGAGGCGAAGTAGTACACAAATCCTACAAATGGTCTCCTAAGGAGGCGTGTTTTTTTCTCCCCCAACCATCCCACCACCCTCCCCTCTCCCTGGCTGACAACGGCATGTGGATGTGTATTTGTGTATTTTCTTCATTAAAGAAAATAAATGCTTTACATGTTTGAAAGTGTAAAGTAGATGTGCTCCTGTTTCTGCTCAATGTTAACCATATGTAGAGATATATATAATACATACATACATACATACATACATACAATACATGGCATATATATATATATATATATATATATATATATATATATATATATATATATATATATATATATATATATATATATATATATATATATATATATATATATATATATATAGGGCCTTTTATTTATAAGGTATATCATTTACCACTATAGACCATAGTATGCTTAGCATGAATGTTATGTTTAGCAAAATGTCATGATTCCCAAATCATACCCCATCAACCAAGACAGTTATAATGGAAAATTATATTATTGAACATTGGAACACACATTTTATTTAATTTTTAATATGTCCATAATGATTTCACGTACTATATTCACACATCTCAGTTAATCAGTTTTTATAACATCTTATGGGAACAGCACATAGAGTTAAAATCTAATCTAATAATAAAATATAATATAAGGGACAGAGCCCTCTATGTCTCGTCCGTCAGACTGCAGATGGACCCTTGAGATATCTTCCCAAATCTCGCGAGAGTGTGTTGCTGGGATAATAATAATAATAATAATACACTTTATTTGTATAGCACCTTTCATGACATGAAATGCAGCTCAAAGTGCTTTACAGAGCAAGAATACAATTACAGTTACAACCAATTTAACAAAAAGCAAGAAAAAAAGAAAATCAAAAACATAAAACAACATTAAAATAGGCAATACAGTGAGGACTTAAAAAAAAATCAACCAAGGAATCAGCTAAAAGCAAGAGTGAAGAAATAGGTCTTGAGCTGTGCTTTAAAGCTATCGACAGAGGCTGAGAGGATAGGATAGAGAAAAGTCGATAACAAAGTTGATTTTCTCCTAATTTGTGTCTCTAAAAAAAAAATCATTTTAGTATTGTGAGTGACGATTGGGTCCAATATTTAGTTCAGTGACCATGGAGCTAAAGAATGGTTCAGAAGCTGTGTTCACGTTCACTCTTCCATTGGAATCAATAGACTCCAAGCTGCTTCCTGTCTCCTAAAAAGGTGTCCACCTACGTCACGCAGAAACGGGAAGTAAACCGGAGAATGCGACTCTTGCCATTTCCCTCTTGGACAGGAGTCTCCAGACATAATAAACGGATGATGATGACTGTAGAATAGGAAATATAGCTATGTACTGTTTTCTAAATAAGTATGCCTTGTGTTTGTAAGTTAGTTGATGATTCAAGTTTCTTTATTAGGATAAACCCCTTGAGATGTGCCATCTCGTTTTAGAGGAGGTCCCAACATAAATACATGTCACAATCGTTACATGTACACGGAGTAGACAAAACAAATAGACAAACGAAAAACAAAAACAGACACACAATAACATTATGAACCTTGACAAACATCACAGCCTTAAGATGCATAAAATCCAGTAATATAACACATTCTGAAAATGGTATGTTCAACACAGTGACTAAAGAACAGTATTTAGAGAAATAGAACTGAAAATAATAAAGTATGGCGTCATGTATGATGGCAGGTTTATCGATAACAAGAGCATACAACTTCAAAGTAAGAAGACAGTGCACATTTAAAGTTAATCATTAAGAGGAAATTACCTACCTCGGTTCCATTTTAGAGGCAAAGCTTTCCAGTGATAAAATGGCAACAAGAGTAATCAAAAAAGAAATTGTACAGGATCTCCTCTCTGGTCAGTAAGAATACTTTGAGGACGGATGGTACCACAACACCACTAAAGGCCTTAAAAATAAGGCTCCAGACATCCCAAAACGAATTGGTAAGGCTACTTCTTGGCCTTAATCATTCAACTCATCTAACCCCAGCTCACTTTGCTAGGGTGGGATGGCTGGGTGCAGTACGTTAGTCCGACAGCACATTCCTCCTACAGCGCAGCGCTCCGACGTTTCCAATACTAAACCCGAACCAAACCCGCACCCTAACCCTAACCGCACGCGGATGCCACATAGTCGGAGAAAAGGTCTGTCGGATTAACGCATGCCTCCCGGGATGGCTCAGGGTAGAGGACAGAGTACAGCAACTTGCAATGGGCCTGGTCTATACAAGATACACTACACCACAAAGACACCCATGTACCTGTTAAAATACTTCAAAGGTTCAAACGTCAATGAAGTCCGCAATCACAACACCAGAGGAAGCTCCACTAATCACGTCCAACCCAGATTTGGCACTAACAAGGGGTTAAATTTGTTCTCCTGCTATGCCACAAAAATGTGGAATGCCCTACCAAAAGTAGTGAAGGAGTGTAAAACACTACTCTCCTTCAAAACCGCTCTAAAAGAGCACTTACAGGTGGCTGCAATTTGAAACTGTCCCTTATAAAAGTCAAAGCCTAGCCCCCCCCCCCCCCCCCCCGACTTTAGGGTGACTACATGGAATAGTGCACATGATCATCAGCTATTTTCATAAGAAACATCATGAATGCAGCATCCACTCTACTCCAAATGTTATGTTTCTTCATTCATTCCCTGGATCCCGATAACTGCAACTCACAACTTGCATCGGGCCAACCACTCTTTGACATTTCTCTAAATTGTCTGTTTGTATTATATTCATAGACTGACTGATCAGCTGGTTGCCGCATTTGGCTGACTGCTCTAAATACTTAATTATTTGATGTCATTTTGGACAGACATTGTCAGCCATTGTCATTTACATTCCCACCCTGATTTGTGTTCCCAATCTGGTCCTGTACATACAAACATAACTGACACAAGGCATTAATGATCAGCACCATTTATCATAGCCTTTAGCCCCATTTCGCTGTGCCTTTTCACACATGCACACGCAGCAACACCAAAACAATGTCACCACACGGCACGCAGCACACACACAACAGTGTGTGCCTCCTGGTGGAGATTTGCTTCTTAATGAGAGCTAGTTTCTAGTGTTCAAGCTTATACACGTCAATTAATACATGTATTCTTGACAGGGTCAAACTTATAAACTATCACACTTGTTGGGCTTTGAAGTGGTCGATTTGTCTGATAGATGATTCACTAAATTGTACACATTCAGTATTTTACGCTGATTAATTGGTACGCTTGCATTCCTCATTAACTTTATACCTAAAATACTACCATGTAGGCTATTAATAGTATGCCTGAATACAAGCTGAGGATGAAAAGTCTCTTCCACAAGCTCCATTTAAAATGGGTCACATGACTGTCTCTCTCCTGTCTTCTTGTGTGTCTTGAAGTCCTTGTCTGCATCATGTAATGGTAAAAACACTGACATTGTGTGCAAAAGCATCAGGAACAAGACACTGAACACCGTACTGCTCCTGACTTACGTGACTGCCTCTATTGTCGGTGTGTGAAAGGGTTAATGTGAGGCGCACATTTCTGTGTGTGTGTGTGTGTGTGTGTGTGTGTGTGTGTGTGTGTGTGTGTGTGTGTGTGTGTGTGTGTGTGTGTGTGTGTGTGTGTGTGTGTGTGTGTGTGTGTGTGTGTGTGTGTGTGTGGAATTCCAAAGAATATATGTCACTTCTGCTCTGAGGTGTGTCAAAGCTCCGCCCCCTTATCAGACTCTGCCAGACCAGCTGACAGAAAGTAGGAAACAGAGACTCACACTCCTCACTGACGACACACACAGAGAGACAGACGATAAAATTCACCTTCAGATCAAACACACAACTTCCAGTGAGGGAGGACAGACTGTCTTTCCACAGCTACAGGAGGGAATACTGACCCGGACCACTGGAACCTGCTGCTGACTCTGTCAGCTGGATGGACTTTCACAAGAACCAGGATTCAAAGTGAAAGTAAACTAAAGGGAACATTCTAGAGGAGGGAGTGTTACCACCACTGACTGGCTGATTTCTTGTCTTGGCAGAGTTTTTGTAGTTTCACTCAAAAAAATGGCATCCAAGTCGTCTCTCTCAGAAGAGGATTATTCCTGTCCTGTGTCTCATGACATCTTTAAAGATCCTGTTATCCTGTCATGTAGCCACAGCTTCTGTAAAGCCTGTCTGCAGGAATGGTGGACAGAAAAGGAAATAAAGGAATGTCCAGTTTGTAAGAAGACAAATTCAATGGAACCACCCTCAAATCTCGCTCTGAAGAACCTGTGTGAGGCCTTCATACAGGAGACACATCAGAGAGCTTCAACAGGGTCTGAGGTTCTCTGCAGTCTGCATGCTGAGAAACTCAAACTGTTCTGTCTGGAATGTCAACAGCCAGTGTGTCTTGTATGTCTTCATTCAGAAAAACACATCAACCACAGATTCAGACCCATTGATGAAGCTGCACTGGATCACAAGGAGGAAGTCCAGAAATCACTGAAGGCCTTACAGGAAAAACTGGAGGTCTTTAATAAAGTTAAAACAAACTATGATCAAACAGAAGAACACATTAAGTTCCAGGCCCAGCACACAGAGATGCAGATGAAGGAACAGTTTAAGAAGCTTCATCAGTTTCTACAAGCGGAAGAGGAGGCCAAGATCACTGCACTGAGGGAGGAAGAGCAGCAGAAGAGTCAGATGATGAAGGAGAAGATTGAGGGTCTGAACAGTGAAATATCATCCCTTTCAGACACGATCAGAGCCATAGAGGAGGAGCTGAGAGCTGAACACATCTCATTCCTACAGTACTACAAAACCACAATGAAAAGAGTCCAGTTCACACTGCAGGATCCACAGCCGGTATCAGTAGCACTGATAGACGTGCCCAAACACCTGGACAACCTGACCTTCAGAGTCTGGGACAAGATGAAGGATATTGTCTGCTACACTCCTGTCATTCTGGACCCCAACACTGCCCATCCAGAACTCATCCTATCTGATGATCTGACCAGTGTGAGATGTGGAGAGATACAGCACCTTCCTGACAACCCAGAGAGGTTTGAGAGCAAGTACCGTGTCCTTGGTTCTGAGGGCTTTAACTCTGGGACTCACAGTTGGGATGTTGAGGTTGGAGACAATTCACACTGGAGATTAGGTGTGTCAGCAGAGTCTTACCAGAGGAAGGGTGACAGTGGGGGTCAAATTTGGAGCATGATATTATATGATGGTAAATACAGAGCAGAATCCTCACCAGGATCAAACACTTCTCTCTCATTGATGCAGAACCCCCAGAGGATAAGAGTGCAGCTGGACTGGAATGAAGGAAAGCTGTCATTCTCTGATCCTGATCCTAAGACACACATACACACCTTCACACACACTTTCACTGAGAAACTCTTTCCATTCATTGGTATTGTTCATACTGAGCCTCTTAATGTGTTACCATGGAAGATCAGTGTAACTCTGGAACAACATAGTTAGACATGATGATGATGATGATGATGATGATGATGATGATGATAAAATATTATAGAATCTATTATGTTGTGCTCGAGGACAGTCAGCATGTACCAGCGTCTCCTAAAGCAACACTCTGACCTGTGATGTCATTGATGTCATGTTATGGATCATATATACAGACTATAATCGATTATCAGTAATTATGAAGTCACAGACCACTAGTGTCTATTATCTTATTATATACATTTTCATGTAATATCAGTAATAGCAGTAATGCTAACAATGATAACATTTCTATTTAATTATGTTAATAATGGTAATGGTTATTGTAATATTAGGCGTTTAAGGTACAAGAAATCAACATAACGTTGAGGAGGTAGTGTACTTTATTATAAAATGTACCAGACTATTATGACGAAATGTAGAATCACCACTTTGGATTAATCTCAAAAGGTTTTACGGACAAATGTTTTCATTACGTGTTTTTTTCCCTCTTTTCTTTTCTTGTGGGTGTAAATGTTAATTTATACTTTATCACATGACTCTTTTTATAACGTCACTTGATTAAACAATGTGCTTTAACGCAAAAAAGTGTTTGCTGATATATTCAGCTGAGACTAGTAATTTTCTTCCATGGGGAAAAAGGTGTGATTTTGTTAAAAAATATATATAACAAATGGTGTGATCAATACATTCCCAATACCTGATGTACCAAAAATGATAAAAAAAAAAAAAAAAAAAAAGTAAATGCATCTGTTTGTTTTTACATTTATGTTGTTGTTGTTGTTGTTGTTGTTGTTTTTGTTTTTCACATCTTGGTCTTTACAGAGTTAACTGTAGGTCCTAGCTTCCATGACTTTGTAAAAATAGGATACTTTGTTGTTGTAATGCTCCATAATTAGTGTGGTTGCCCTAACAGGGCAACCAGACTATAGTACTCTATACACTTTCTTCCACTTCAAGATAAACAATATTTCGAACCGCATCTCCTCCCACAGTTTTTATCCCCTAATGTTGTGCCATATATCAAAATGACCATCTAAATCGGGAATCGTGCGCTTGTATTTTGCTAAGAGATTGGTTAAATAGTTTAATTGATATTGATTTATTAGTGCATTAAATTCACCCATCCACTTTAATGGAAAAGTGAAAAAACTCAAATTCAAGTATTTTTTTCTCAGAAACCGTAAGAGCTAGAGTTACCAGATTTGGAGGGAAAATTCATAATATTGTCCGAAATTAATGAAAAAAATATCACACCATTCGGCCTCATGGTGGCGCTATAACAGCCCCCTTTACGTTTTGGCCTGTAACTCTTGAACCGTAGGTCCGAAAATCAAAATTTCTTTTCACCTGGATTCCTTGGGTCACTACGCATCTCCCCATATAGGCCACGCCCATTTGCGTCAGGATAGATTTTTTGATATTGATTTATTAGTGCATTAAATTTCCCCATCCACTTTAATGGGAATTGCAAAAACTCCCATTCAAGTATTTTTTTCTCGGAAACCGTAAGGGCTACAGTTACAAAACTTGGAGGGGAGGTTAATAGTTTTTTGAAAAATTATTAAGAAAATAATCACACCAGTCGGCCACATGGTGGCGCTATAACAGCCCCCTTTACCTTTTGGCCTATAACTCTTGAACCGTAGGTCGTAAAATCAAAATTTCTTTTTCCCTGGATTCCTTGGGTCACGACGCATCTTCCCATATAGGCCACGCCCATTTGCGTCAGGATAGATTTTCCGCCATTTTGAATTTTCTTCAAAACACACTTTTTGCTCCTTTTCCTTCAATTTTTTTCCAAATCTCACACAAATCGGTACACGTGATCTATGGACCCATGCGATAAACCTATCCAAGCGGAATTTTGATAGTCCGTACCGTCCGTCCGTAAATGGCTTCCAAAGTTAGCGGGAGGGGCCCGTTTGACCAAAAATGCCATAAATCACGAACAAAACGTCCGGTCAATCCCAAATTTGAATCACATGTCGAGGGTGGTATACTAAACCAATCCCCAAAAGCATTTCTACTTTGATCCATATGGGGCGCCACGAATGCTCGAAATGTAACCGTTTGATGCAAAAACATGATTTTTGGGGGATCAATCCTCTCAAAATGAAACGCAGGCGATCTCAGGAGTGACGTGACGATGTAATCGGCGCAGTCTCCGACGGTATTCCTCCCGGCGTATTACTGGAGTCCCGACCGCGTCGGCGCAACCACACTCTGCAATTTCCCCGGAATTGCGACGCGTCTAGTTTGTATTGCATCTGATTTGCATCTGATTTTAGAGTGGGAATTCAAGCTCTAAAATCCATTCTCTATGACAATAATTATATTTGTTTTAAGCTGTGAATTTTAAAGCTTTAAATTCCACTCTGCAAGACACTTGTTGCGTATACTGTATTTATTTTAATTCTTTAACAGTAGTAGTAGTAGTAGTAGTAGTATGTTTAACTTTACATGATTTCAGTCTAATACTATAGAATAGGTCATATACTGTACTATTTGTTTAGATAATTATGCCCGGTTGCGTTTGTAAAGCAATTGTCTATTGTTACTGTATGATGAATTGATAGCTTTGCATTGGGTGCATTTCTCCTTTCCGCCATGTCGCCTTTCCGACGTTGACGAACCCTATACCTAACCCTATACCTAACCCTAACCCTAACCCTAACCGCACGCGGAAGCCACTAGTCGGAGTGGTGAGATGTCGGAATGGAGAGTGAACACCCTTTGCATTTGAAGCCACATCCAAGCATTGACAGTGTATCGTCACTGTCATGTCCTGCATCTGCAATAGAAAGTGTTTTAAAGAAAACTGTTTCCATACACATTTGTGAATGGAAGCATATGTAGCTATATCTATTGCCAGAACTTTAATTCATTTTTTATGTCATTTTGGACTGACATGGGGCCGCTGTCAAGTGCATTTCCAGCTTGATTTGTGTTCCCAGTCTGGTCCTGTACAAACAAAAATTATCTGAAAAAATACATTAATGATCAGAATCCTTTATCACTTTATCACAGCTTTCCCACATTGCCCTGTACCTTTTCATACATGCACACTGACACCAGAACGATCTCATCACTTGCACCATAACAATGGAGAGTGGTAGGAGTGTGCCTCCTGGTGGAGATTTGCGTGCGCACCTTTCTAGTGTTAAAGCTTGTACTCTTAAATGCATAGATTTATTCCTCACAGGGTTTAACTTATTAACTATCATACACACACACACACACACACACACATATATATATATATATATATATATATATATATATATATATATATATATATATATATATATATATATATATATATATATATATATATGCTCCACCACAAGTTGCACATCCATGGTGTAACTTTTGCGTCATCATTAACTTTATCTCTATATACTTTCCTCTTAATTCATATTTACTTTCCCTCCATTCAAACAACTTCTGGATACTGTTTGGCAATTGACAGTTTTTTTTATTTTGTACATGAGTTGGATGGTTTTGAAATCAACCAGGTACTGTACTTACATTTCAGTGTGTTCAGTTGAGTGGGTTTGTTGGTTCTCTGTAATCAGCTTTGTTTACTATCCTTATTTATTTATTTTTGGGGGGGGGGAAATGAAAATTGTATCTGTGTTTGTTTTGTACATATTTCCCCACACTTCCACACAGTAAGTAATGTATGGGAGTATGACAGAACAGTAGGCTACAAGGTATATAATGATGACTGATTTACAATATATTTGACTTTATATAATACTGATAATGTTACAGTTGGGATGTTGAGGTTGAAAATATCTTTGATTTAATATACTTTATATGTGGCTTCCAACCTATTATCTATAATCACTCCAATACATTTTATTTAATTCACTCTTTCTATTTCTATATTATTTATCATACGTTTTTTTTGTCTGAATTCATGTTTCATCACGGTTTCCAAATGTAATTATGTTTAGTTTTTCTTAAATTTAGTGTGAGTTTATTTGAGTCAAACCAACTCTGTAACTTCTGCATTTCATTACCTACAGTATCCAGGAGTTGTTCCAGGTTATCCCCACAGCAGAGCAAGTTTGTGTCATCTGCAAACACTACGGCCTTGAGTAACGTGGAAACCCTACACATATCATTTACATACAAAATACACAGCAATGGGCCTAGTATTGATCCCTGAGGGACGCCCCACTTTGCCTGCATTAGTTTTGATTTACAGTTCATTTACAGCACATATTTATTCCTGTTGGTTAGCTACTGTAACTTCAATAGCAGTTGTTATTTCTGCAACAAAATCCAATAACGCTAGTGTGGTGGTCCTATTTTTGTTTAAATCCATACTGTTGGTCACACAGAATATTTTGTTTAATGATAAAATCATCTAGCCTTTTGTAGAATATTTTTTCTAATAGTTTGGAGAATTGAGAGAGTAGAGAAATCGGCCTATAATTTGAGAATATATGTTTGTCTCCTGCTTTATATATTAGCGGTTTTCATTTCACTTGGAAAAACACCAGTTGTCAGAGATTGATTGCAGGCATGTGTAAGGGGTTTCAGCACACATTCAATAGTGTTCTTAACAATCAAGATATCTATACCGTTACGGTCAATTGACATCTTATCCTTACATTTTTCTATAATTTCCTTCTCACTAGTTCCCCTTAAAACCATACTTTCAGTTACAGTACGTGCACATCTTTAATTACCTCATTTATACTACCTGTGTTTACTATTCTCTCAGCCAAAGTAGGACCAATTCCAACAAAGAAGTCATTAAATTCCTCTGAGATCATAGTACGGTCATCTATCGTTATATTATTGCTGTTTAGAAAATGATAGGATATCCTAATAATCTCATATAACCCTTCCCATGTATTTATTATGTTATTCTTGTTATCCTCCAGTAAAGTGCTGTAACAGTCATTTTGCTGCGTGTCATTATTCTAATCAAATTATGTTTGTAGGTCTTATATTTAAATTCTACAATCTTTAAAACATCTTTATATAATAGATTATACATTAATAAATGTATTCCTTTTTTTTTAACAACATTTTTATCCCACGATTTTGTAACCCTTATTTTTCACCCGGTGCCAATTTTCTAAGTGATCCTGGGCACTACACTCCCCTCACCAGCCTAGGGAGACCAGGGCCGAGCTCATGCCTCCTTCAATGCATGAGAGCCAACTGACCTTCTTGTCACCTGACAGGAGGGAGTTTCCCTGGTTAATTAAATTAAATTAAATTAAAAGATGAAGGACATTGTCTCCTACACTCCTATCATTCTGGACCCCAACACTGCCCATCCAGAACTCATCCTGTCTGATGATCTGACCAGTGTGAGATGGGGAAAGAGACAGCAGCTTCCTGACAACCCAGAGAGGTTTGAGACCAGGTGCCGTGTCCTGGGTTCTGAGGGTTTTTACTCTGGGACTCACAGTTGGGATGTTGAGGTTGGAGACAATCCAGAGTGGAGACTGGGTGTGTCAACAGAGTCTCACCAGAGGAAGGAAGACAGAGGGGGTCAAATGTGGAGCATATCGTTCAATGGAGTTAAATACAGAGCAGAATCTTCATTGGTGTCAGACACTGATCTCACATTTAAATATTTAGCCCTGAGGATAAGAGTGCAGCTGGACTGGAACAGAAGAAAGCTGTCATTCTCTGCTCCTGATATTAACATACACATACACACCTTCACACACACTTTTACTGACACACTCTTTCCATTCATTGGTACTGTTCATACTGAGCCTATTAATGTGTTACCATGGAAAATCAGTGTAACTCTGGAACGACATAGTTATGATGATGATGATGATGATGATGATGGTGGTGATGGTGATGGTGATGATGATGATGATGATGATGATGATGATGATGATGATGATGATGATTGATGATGACAAAATATTACTAGTATTTAAAGGGTAATAGCAGTGTAATATAGAATCTATGATTGTGTTGTGCTAGAGGACAGTCAGCATCTACCAGCGTCTCCTAAAGCAACACTCTGACCTGTGATATCATTGATGTCATGTTATGGATCATAATACTGTATAATCAAAAATTATGAAGTCACAGACCACTGTGTCCATTGTCTTATTATACATTTTCATATATCAGTAATAGTAGTAATGCTAACAATGATATAATTTCTATTTTAATTATGTTAATGGTAATGGTTATTATTATGATATTGGGGGTTTAAAGTACACATTAAATCAACATTAATAATGTTTAGGATTTAGTGAACTTTATCATAAAATGTGCCAGACTATTATGTTGTTGTACTTACTTACTTACTATGTTTCATCACTCAATATAGAATCACCACTTTGGATTAATCTCTAAAGGTTTTACTGAACAATGTATTAATAATGTTTTTTCCCCTGTTTTTCTTTTCTTCCCCTCCGGTGTCAGGTCTCTGGTCTATATGTAAAATACCCTGATAAAACATATTGCTAAACTTATTAAAATTATTCTGCAAATTTAATTTAATTTAATTTTATGAAACCACAATCAAGAACAGTACTTTCTTTTACCACCTCGCCTGGCGGAGACCTGTGCTCCGAGGAGCACATTTCTCTAGTTGGTTCTGCACTTCCCACTCGGCACAACACACCCTTGAGTCCTTTCTGTGATTACAGCCCTAGTTTGATCAGGCAGATGGTTCTCGAGTTATGCAGGTAAAGGCAGACACATGCATGCACGCACCCACGCACACACACACAGATTCAGTGCATTTGTAGATTGATCATTGTATTAGATTCATTGTTTTACTTTTTTAATCTCTGTGACAAGCGATGACGTGGTATCACCAAGACTGTGTACAGTGTACTGTATATAGACGTGGAGGTGAGCTACGAAACCTTGACCAAATATGGCGTTATACATCATAGACATCTGATGTCATCTACTGCATGCCACATGAAGTTGAGTTTACCACAGGGAAGCCAATTTAGTTTAGGCTTTAAGGACATTATCATACATTCCTCGCATTACACTTAAGTCGGTAAGTTGCTACCGATGAAGATTTTCCATGGACGAGCGAACCCAATCTCGGGTTCTTTGGATTGGGTGGAGGAGAGTGAGGAATACGACTATCACCAAGAGATTGCCAGGTCCTGTTATGCAGATATGTTGCATGATCGTGATAGGAATGTGAAGTATTACCAGGGAATCCGTGCAGCTGTCTCCAGAGTCAAGGCTCGCGGCGAGAGAGTCATCGTTCTAGACATTGGAACGGGAACAGGGCTACTGTCCATGATGGCTCTCACGGCGGGGGCTGACTTCTGCTATGCTGTGGAGGTGTTCAAGCCCATGGCCGAGGCAGCCCAGCGCATCGTGGAGAAAAATGGATTCTCAGACAAAATCAAGATTATCAACAAACACTCCACCAAAGTCACTGTAGGGCCAGACGGAGACATGCACATGAGAGCCAATGTCCTGGTCACAGAACTGTTTGATACCGAACTGATAGGAGAAGGAGCCCTACCCACCTACGAGCACGCTCACCGGAATCTGGTCCAAGAGGGCTGCGAGGCCGTGCCCCACCGGGCCACCGTCTACGCCCAGCTGGTTGAGTCAGAGCTGCTGTGGAGCTGGGCTCAACTGCAGCCCATAGAGGTGGAGGGCAGACGGTTGGTGCCCCCGTCCGCAATGGCCCGCTGCGCCGGAGCCCATTCCGTCTGTGACATCCAGCTGAGTCAGGTGACGTCTGACAGCTTCACCCCCCTGGGTCCTCTCCGCACCATGTTCAGTGTGGACTTCAGCACGCCGGTGAGCAGCGCTCCTCGGTCCTACTCGTCCCGGTTCTCGGTTCGGTCCAGCGGGCGGGCCCAGGTGGTCCTGTCCTGGTGGGACATCCACATGGACCCCGGCGGAACCATTGTCTGCTCCATGGCCCCCAGCTGGACCTACCCAGACGCTCAGAGCGCTCCGTGGCGGGACCACTGGATGCAGAGTGTTTACTTCCTGCCTATAGAGAGGAGCGTGACAGAGGGAGAAGAGGTCGCTCTGACTGTCTGCCATGATGACTACAGCCTGTGGTACAGCCTCCAGTCAAGCAGCCAACAGGACACAAAAGCTGAAGCACCTCCATGTCGGCCGCGTTGTACCTGCCAGGCCCACTTAGTTTGGACACGGCCGCGGTTCGGGGAGCTGAATGACCGCCATCGTACGGAGAGCTATGTCAGCGCACTACGCAGCGTGTTGAAGACAGACAGCGTGTGTCTAGGAGTCAGCGATGGGAGCCTCCTCCCTGTCTTTGCTCACATGCTCGGAGCAAAGGTTTTCAGTTTGGAGAATTCCAGAATGTCCAAACAGGTGATTAAACAGGTGCTAGAAGCTAACTCCATGACCGGAGGCGTTCAGCTGCTGGCGATCCGACCCGACCAGCTGACCAGCGGTGACTTAGGAGGAGAACAGATCTCGGTGCTGCTGGGTGAACCCTACTTCAGCGCCAGCCTCTTGCCATGGCACTCCCTGTTCTTCTGGTACTGCCGGACCGCCCTCGCGGGACTTCTGCGGCCCGCCGCCACCATCCTGCCCCGCGCCGCCACCCTCCACATGGTGGCGGTGGAATTCCGGGATCTGTGGAGGATCAGAGCGCCGTGCGGGACCTGCGAGGGCTTCGACGTCGGACCCATGGACGAGATGGTCCAGCGATCTCTGGACTTCCGCGAGTCCCGCGAGTCGGAGCCCCACCCCCTGTGGGAGTACCCCTGCCGCGCGCTGACCCGCACCAGAGCCGCCATGACCTTCGACTTTACTCGGTGTGTCCCTCAACAGCCAATCAGCAGCCAGGGGTCGCTCCCGTTCATAAGGAGCGGGCGCTGTCACGGCGTCGCGCTGTGGATGGAGTACCAGCTGACTGGTGACATCGCTGTCAGCACGGGGCTGACTGGGCCTGTTGGTGAACAAGGTGTGTGTGAGTGGAGCCGGAACAGGAAGCAAGGGGTCTATTTCTTCAGGTCACCATGGGAGACCTTAGAGGACGGGGGGGCAGCGGTGTCTTACAGCTTGACCTTTGAACCCAGTTTAGGAGATATCAAAATGGAGTTCACTGTAGAGCAGTGATTCTCAAGCGTTTGAATATCAAGGACCCCCAAGTTTGATATTGTTTCTCGCTGTCGAGCAGAAACTGGAAGAAGAAAACAAACCTGTGTTCATTTACATTTCTTCTTTTGTGCGACCAATTTGTATGATAAAGTAGGGCATTCATTTATGAAAGAAACATAACAAGTTTAAATATGGACTCAATAGACTCAGTCACTATAGTCAGATTAGGAAATGGTAATACAGTGCCTCAAAGAACTATATATTTAAAAAAAAAAGCCCTTTCAAATACGGCCTTTTATAACATACATGGGTTGATTTGTATCTGATGACATACAGTATTTGTTCTATTAACCTTTGACTCCACTGAAATAAATGACATACCTGTAAACACAACTTTTGGTTGCAGAGTTCATGTGTGTTTTCAGACCATACTGTAGGCTACATGTGTGTCCGAGAGTCTGAATCTACAAATTCAGCTACAAAGAAGAATGATGAATCCAATTATGCTCATGTAAATGCTCCCAAAAGCACTTTAATGCAGTTGTATATAACAACGCAAGTTCAGGAGTGGAGACCTCCCTCTGCTTATCACAGCCACTCCCCGTCCTCCATCGCTTCCCTGTCTCCCACACTACCTTCACTCACTAGCCACTCCCCTTTCATAATCACCCCTATCCACTACACCTGCCTCCACTCACCTCAGCCAATCGTCGTTGCAATCACCACAGTATAAATACAGCTGCGATCTCTCAACTCCTGTTTGTTCTGCTCCTCAACAGACCAAACATGGGTCGTGAGTACTGCGCTTGTAGATCGGCTCTTTCTGCCTTTCATCGCTTCAAGTTCGTCCTCCTCCACCCCAACCTCCTCCTTCCCCCTCGATTCTCGCTCTTCTCCCTTCTGTCTCTACTTCTCCAGGAATCCAGGGGGGACAGTGACGGAGCCTAGACGACCGACCGCTCCCCGAGTAGAGCAACGATGGCCGTCAGCTCCCGAGACACTCCCCAACTTGCACTCTGCGTCACCCCACCATGGGTTCCTCATCCAGTCCCACGTCCATCTCATTTTGTTTCAATAAATCGTTAAACTTAAGCAGAGGTGTGGTCTCTTACTAGTGAAAGGTCAAATATAAAGAATTTAGAATGAGAAACTATGTACCGATTTGAGTGGGTTTTGGACTAAATCTGTAGGAGTAGGAGCAAAAAGTGTGTTTTGAGGCCTATATGAGTCAAGGAATCCAGGGGGAGGGTAAAAGAATGTGTGTGACGTTTCAAGAGTTATAGGCCTAAACATACTGTAACAAATACATTAGGACAATGTGGGGGTTTCCCTATTTCCAATATTTGTCATTGTGAAAATAAGCTAAAGGAACTGTGGTATGAGGTCTTCTATCAATCTATCAGACAGATTTATCAGGTGAATTTGAAAGAACACACACACACATGCAAGCAAGCACGCGTGTGCACACACCTATCCATGTAAAGTTAACTGTATGGCGCTTCCTTCCATGACTTTGTTGATGTGAAATAGGTTACCGTGTTCATTTAATGCTCCACATTTTGCATTGCCATTATGTTCAACTCAATTCAACTTCTAATTCAATTCTCTATGACAATCATTTGTTGTTAAAGCTCTAAATTACTCTTGGTGCGACAGAAATGTCATATAGGCAACTAAACCGGTTCTCAACGTTGGGTCTGGGGACCACCAGGGGTCCAAATGAACCCATCAAACTGTGGGCCGTGCATCCTTTCATATTCTACATCAAAACCCACCATGTGACTTATTTTCTGCAACATTGTCATGCTTTCTGTTTGAAGTTAATCAATTGTATGTTAAATTGTCCATATTTCTCTCTCATAAAGAGCTCATTTGGTTCAAGGCTCCTGTTCTCCATTGCTGTTTGCTGCCCTCTCCTGGCTGAAATGAAATGGCACTATTATTTATCTAATTATGTGCAAAGGAACAGGTACACAGGTATTTACACAACATGAAAACAACACGTACACACACACACACACACACACACACACACACACACACACACACACACACACACACACACACACACACACACACACACACACACACACACACACACACACACACACACACACAGAGAGAGAGAGATAGAGAGAGAGAGAGAACACACAGTTTATCACCAAAGATTATGAACTCAAAAGAGTAAACTAGAATAATCCCTTCTCTGATGTCACACATGCACGCACACGCTCAGATGCAGCTGTATATACACAATAAGCACACAAACAGGAAAACAACTACACACACATGCACATTTCTTAAGGCAGGACATTACTGTACACAAAGCACCTTCACACACACTACACCAGCCATTCTCAACTGGCGGAGCTCAGATAATCTCCCAGTGGGTTTAAACTATTAATTCAAATATATAGATAGATTTCTATCAAGCAGAAATGCTTTAACATTTTTTGATTTTGAAGACAAATTAGAGTCATAGCTTAACAAGCATAAATACTGTATGTGCCAGTAAGTATTATTAACAAGTTCACAACAGTCCCACTTCCCCATGCACATACAAAAAAAAAATGTTTCGCATTATCATGGGTGTAATTGAAAATGCTTTTGGCTCTGTGTTGATTAGAGGCCACTCAATGTGTGATTACAATTTCGTGTAGATCGGACGCTGTATTCATGGCATTCTTTGTAAAAACGGGCCCCTCTCGCAAACTTTGGTAAGCAATCGTAGCCAATCGGAACGAAATATGAATAATCTGAATGACACATGCTTATCACATGACATCATGAGAGATAATGGTGATTAGTATATGACTTGAGGTCCACCTGTCTGAACCCCAGTGGTGTAAAGTAACTAGTACAGTACTTGAGTACAATTTTGAGGTATTTTATTAGTATTTCCACTACAATTATTTGAAAACTTGAATTACTAATTATTTGTAGTTGTCTCCGCCAGGAGACTATGTTTTCACTTTCCGTCCCCCCCCCCCCTCGGCCAAGCTAACATTGGTCAAGCCTCGCGTGACACGTGACAATAAGTTGAAAGAGTGTGCTCTGATTGGCTAGTGAGACGCATGACGTATAGCGGCCTATACATAGATGTGTCACTTTGAAAGAGTCTGTGTCTCTTTCAAAGTGAGGTAAGACAGGAATAATCACGAAATGGCTGAGAAATGGCGGAGCAATGCATTATGTAGACACACTGGTGTCATCACAATACGTAATATAAATAGCTTAGACAGGATTAATCAATATTTGCTGGCGGAGACTTGTGCTCCGAGGAGCACATTTTCTAGTTTTGTATTATTATTACAAAACATACATTAACGACTTCAGCCCTACATACATTTCGGCCATTTGAAAATAGCCGATCTACAATTTCACAATGCGCCGCGATATTTGAACACGTGTGAAATGGGACCTTCTGCATAATGAGTACTTTCTACTTTTGGTACTTTAAGTACATTTTGATAAATGCTTTTGAACTTTTACTGAAGTCAATTTCAGACTTTTACTTGTAACAGAGTATTTCTACATTGCGATATTGATACTTTTACTTAATTAAAATATGTGAGTACTTTTTCCACCACTGCTGAACCCAAATACGACCAAACACGGAGAGGACTGAAGTCGTATTGATGACGTCAGAGAGGGGGTCATATCGAGATGCCTGACTATTCTAGTAAATAGTACCGCACTAGTATTGACACTTCCTTATGCCCTGAATAGTTCAGTTTTCTCTCTGTGATTGCTGCATGATGTCAGTGTGATGTGGTCTCATAGATCTATCTATACAATAAAGTTGACTTGACACGTCAGTTCTCAGTGTGTAGATATGTCCTCTGCCAACGGTCTGTCTGAAGAGCAGTTACAGTGCTCTATCTGTCTGGAGGTGTTCACTGATCCAATCACCATTCCATGTGGACACAACTACTGCAAAGCCTGTGTCACACATTACTGGGATACGAATGTGTGTCAGTGTCCACTATGTACAACACGATTCTATAAGAGACCAGATGTATTTGTCAATACGTTGATTTCTGAGATGGCTGATCAGTTCAGGAAGTCACGGCAGCAACCCGCTGAGCCAGATGAAGTCTCCTGTGACGTCTGTATTGAGACCAAGGCCAAGGCCCTGAAGTCCTGCCTGGTGTGCGTGGCCTCCTACTGTGAGACTCACCTGGAGTTTCATCAGAGAGTCTCGGGGTTAAAACGACACAAACTAATTGACCCTGTAGAGAACCTGGAAGACCTGTGTATGTGTAAGACACATGAGAGACCTCTGGAGCTGTTCTGTAAGACTGACCACGTGTGTGTTTGTCAGTTCTGCACCGAGTCAGACCACAAGTTACATCAAATTGTATCTCTGGAAGAAGAATGTGAGGGAAAAAAGGCTGAGCTGAGAAAGACAGAGGCTGAAGTTCAGCAGATGATCCAGGAACGACAAGTGAAGATTCAGGAGTTCAAACGCTTATTGGAGCTCAGCAAGAAAGACGCAGATAAAGACATACCAGACACATGTGTGCAGGTCCTCGCTGCTCTGATGAGCTGTATTGAAAAGCATAAATCAACAGAGAAACAGGCTGAAGGCTTCATTAAAGAGCTGGAAAAGGAAATCAGTGAGTTAAAGAAGAGAAGCTCTGAGCTGAAGCAGCTCTCACACTCTGACAACCACCTCCACCTCCTCCAGAACGTCACATCCATCAACACCCCTACACCCACCAAGGACTGGACAAAGTGGTCAATGTCCATCAGTCTTCATATGTGGGGACTGTGAGTACGACTGTGATTCAGCTGGGGAAGACACTCGGTCAGGAGATGAAGAAGCTGTATGATGCTGAGCTGAGGAGGATCCAGCAATATGCGGTAGATGTGACTCTGGACCCAGATACAGCACACCCCTGTCTCATCCTGTCTGAGGATGGAAAGCAAGTGCATGCTGGAGATGTATATAAGAATCTCCCAAACAACAAAGAGAGATTCTGTACATGTGCCATTGTCTTAGGACAACAAAGCTTCTCCTCAGGAAGATTTTACTATGAGGTTCAGGTTAAGGAGGAGACTGACTGGGATCTAGGAGTGGCCAGAGAGTCAATCCACAGGGAAACAGGGGGAAACATCGTACTGAGACCCAACAAACGGTTATTGGACTATATGGTTGAGGAATGGAAATGAGTACAAGGCTCTTGCTGACCCTGATGTCCTCCTCCCTGTAAGAGAGAAGCTCCAGAAAGTAGGAGTGTTTGTGGATTATGAGGAGGGTCTGGTCTCCTTTTATGATGTGAAGACCAGAGCTCATATCTACTCTTTCACCGGCTGCACCTTCACTGAAAAACTCTATCCATTCTTCAGACCCGGTTTTAGTAAAAACTCTGCTACGCTGATCATCTCTCCTGTGAATCACACAGATTAGAGTGAATCCTCTGCTTTGCATGAAAATACTCTTTTTAATTTAAGATAACAGTTTTGTATAATTTAAGGTTCTTGTTACCAGTTTCAATCAACCCGTCAATAATCTATAATTCACATAATATCTGTGTGTGTGTGTGTGTGCGTGCGTGCGTGCGTGCGTGCGTGCGTGCGTGCGTGCGTGCGTGCGTGCGTGCGTGCATGCGCGCGTGTGTGTCTGTCACTCTGTCCCGGGCTAAAACTCAGAAACCACCCAACCGTTCGGTCTCACACACTTGGCGTGGGTGTCTCATATGACCCAGAGGTCTGCGCTGCCGAATGGCAGTTTCGGACGGACCAACGGTTTCCGATCCGTATCAGTCGGCCCGCGGGTCTGAAGAAAAAATGCAGACATTTTCTGTGTGTTCGGGAGATTGTATGCATCGGCTTCCCTGAATGGCCAACCCAAGCCGTTGGCTTCATGGATTGGAGCCAAATACTGTAAATACCTGATTGGCTAACCCGACCGGTCGGCTTAACTGACTGGCCGAGCTTCGACTTAAATCGTTCCCAACATGCATGGCCCCCAAGTAGGCTGATACGCACATGA
>NC_139948.1:8441686-8464165 GCF_963454915.1 Gymnoscopelus microlampas
AACACACTGCGCTTATCCTGAGTTGACTTTTAATTCCACGCGCTGTATCTAATATGCTGATCCACGCAGCCCACATGGAGGCTGCACAGTGAAACCCTTACTGATCACTTTATCTCCGGAGACATTTGGTTCCATTCCGGAGAATGGATCCAAATGGATTCCAATTCCATTGATGCGCTCTGCGGTGTTGGGCACGACTCAGGAAAATAAGGAAAATACAGACAATAAGGGATAAATGCGAGAAACATCCTCAACCACTTGAACCTCAGCATCCCTAACGTGGAACGTTACCCAAAAATAGCTGATCTACAAGCTGACAAGTTTGTGACCTTGTAGATCGTCTATTTTTGGTAAAGAGATTTGGGATAGGGGCTCCCACTGGCCTAGCAGTGCATACCACATATAGGCTCTAATGAAGCCTGACAGCGCGTCGCGGGTTCGAATCCTGTTCCCGACAACCTTTGCTGCATGCGTGTCACTCCCCATCTCTCTCTCCCCTGTTTCCTGTTCATCTCCACTATCTAAGGCAGAAAAACGAATATTTGACTAAGTATCGAGGGTACAAGTGGTTAATTTGCATTTGCTTCCATTTGTACGAGTTAGACTTGGGGAAATAAGGGAAATAACTCTGAAGGCCCATAAGGGTCCATTTTGTTTCATTTGTATACTGATGATATAACACTGAGACTTAATAGGGTCCGTAGAGTATATAGCAGCAAGGCTTTGCAAAGGGACAGATCTCTCACGA
This sequence comes from Gymnoscopelus microlampas, assembly GCF_963454915.1. NCBI lineage: Eukaryota > Metazoa > Chordata > Actinopteri > Myctophiformes > Myctophidae > Gymnoscopelus > Gymnoscopelus microlampas. Next base: position 8,442,435 of record NC_139948.1, read on the forward strand.
CCACAGTGCCCCCCCCCCCCCCAGAGGCTTAAGTTATTAAACGGAGCCGTAGATTGCGGAAATTCAAGGTTGGAAGAAGGAGCAGTGTGCTGGATTAAAGTATTTTTACCACAAAGCCATGTATCCACGCTTATCTGAGTGCTGAGGGAGCGGCAGAGAGAGAGAGAGAGAGAGAGAGAGAGAGAGCGAGAGAGCGAGAGAGAGAGAGAGAGAGAGAGAGAGAGAGAGAGAGAGAGAGAGAGAGAGAGAGAGAGAGAGGCTGACAGATTGAAGAGGATAGACGTAGAGCCCTGCTGTCGCTCAACTGGCCAGTCTGGCGTTTTCTCCGTCTCTCCGCTCAATCCCTCTATCTCTCGATCACTCTATCTCTCTGTTTCTCAATCTCTCTACCTCTCTATCTCTGTACTTTATCTCTACCTGACTTCTGGCCTCCTTCCGCCTCTCGTTCTCCCCTCAAGGACCCCCGGAGGGTGGGCCTCGACGCAGCATGAGGCAGGCGCCATGGGCTTTCTGGCGAACTTCCAGGTAGGCATGGGACGACTATCTTTATCGTTTATCGTGATGAAAAATATAAATAAATCATATCGCAGAGATTAAAAAATGATCGTGAAATTGTCCTACGTCATACACGGGATCAATTCGCTTTGGCCGAGCTGCATATCCGGTACCCACTTAAACCCTCTATACTTAGTAAAAACGGACCACTCTAGACCAAATCTCTTCGCCAAAAATAGCCGCTCTCGTAGATCGGCTATTTTGGGACGAACGTTGCTCTCAGAATAGGGGTTCAAGTGGTTAAAGGGATAGTTCACCCCCAAAATAACTTTTTTAGTGTCAATTACTCACCCCATGGAGACTTGATTAATGGATATGTTTTTGTTTGTCTCGCATTCCCAAGTCAATGATTTGATGACCAGTGGACCGGTAGGCAGCGGTTCCGGTAGGAGACACGAAGGAGACGCTTTGTGTCTCCTACCGGAACCGCTGCCTGTCATCAAATTATTGGCTTCGGAATGCGACAAAAACCAAACAAATATCCATGAATTGAAGTCTCCATGGGATGAGTAATCGATAGAAGATAAGTTATTTTTTTGGGTGAACTATCCCTTTAACAAAAAGTGGCATTTTAACAGTTTTAAGCATATTTTTGATCATCGCGACACTATCGTTAGTCGCAAATATGTTCGGGGGCCACAATAATAACCCGTGACATGACCTTTTTTTCCATTACCGCCCCCGTCCCCCTAAACCAACCAGGAGATCGACCCGGTCACGCTGAACCTGGGCATCCTCATCGTCAGCTACGTCATCCTGCTCCTGGTCTTCCTCATCTCTTGCATCATGTACGACTGCCGGGGCAAGGACCCCACCAAGGAGTACGCCCCGGACCCCCAGCCCGGGGCCCCCGGCGCCCAGCAGTCCCCCATCCGGCTGGTGGTCATGCAGAGTGCCCCCGCCCCGGCGCGGTGGGACGCCACCGCCAGCATGATCACCACCTACCACGAGCCGGCCCACGCCGACTTCAGCGAGAAGAAGAGCACGATGGTCTGAGTGAGTGTGGGGACGGACACACAGCGGAAAGGCGTCAGGGCTCTTTAAGGACTCTTGATAAGGACTCTCTCTGGCTGTTGGATAAAGCATAAACTTTGTATATATACTGGATTTTTTTTTTGTATACATGTTTATCTTTATAAATATCTTTTTATTTGGACCTTTTTGAAGTTTTTTTGGTCCCCCCCGGTAGAGCTGTCGGGACAATGCTTGGGTTTGATCTACACAGGACCAGATTTGGACGGTAAGGGAGAGCGAGAGAGAGACGTGTGTGTGTGTGTGTGTGTGTGTGTGTGTGTGTGTGTGTGTGTGTGTGTGTGTGTGTGTGTGTGTGTGTGTGTGTGTGTGTGTGTGTGTGTGTGTGTGTGTGTGTGTGTGTGTGTGTGTGTTTGCAGTGGTGGAACAAGTACTAAAATTCTTTACTTAAGTAAAAGCACCAAAAAAGTCCAGAATTCAAAATTTACTTCAGTAAAAGTACAAAATGATTGGCATCAAAATGTACTTAAAGTACCAAAAGTAAAAGTACTAAAATATTTTAGTACTTGTAGATCGGCACTTTTCAAATAGCTAATGTATAAAATAGGGCTAAATTGTTTAATGTACAGTACGTTTCATAATATCATAATTTATATCTTAAAAGTAACTTGTAAATTGTAGTGGAGTACAAGTACAATATTTGCCTCTGAGATGTAGTAGAGTAGAAGTAAAAGTATTGGAAATTGGAAATATTCAAGTAAAGAACAAATACCTCAACATTGTGCTTAAGTAAATTACTTTCCACCACTGTGTGTGTGTGTGTGTGTGTGTGTGTGTGTGTGTGTGTGTGTGTGTGTGTGTGTGTGTGTGTGTGTGTGTGTGTGTGTGTGTGTGTGTGTGTGTGTGGGGGGGGGGGGGGGGGGTCTTTAAATGCTGTGTTCATGCATGCACGTGAAATCCCTCTTCATCCCCCCGGGGTCTATAGCTCCTGCAGGAGGAACTGTGACAGCAGAGAAATGGCAACACTGTAGGAACGTCTAACTCTGACGGGTCCATTTGGTTACATTTGTACACACTCTCTGAGTTAGACGTGAATCAGGGAAATAAGGGAAATAGCTCTGAGTGTGCAAATGGTTGCATTTGTACACTGTCAGACTTACAAATTGTATACATGAACACTGAGGATTTTACTGGGAAGGAATAAGTGTAAGCGGAGTCGTATTGAAAGAATAGAAAAGTCACAGCAGTCAAATTGCATTTAGTTTTTTGTTATATTCTTATTGTTGGCCACAGTTATTCTTTTCCTTTTTGTAAAGCTGGATTATTGCCTTTTGACGTCCAGGAAAATATATTTGTTCCACCTTGAGGTCACTGTACTTTGGACCTGAATCGGCATAGCACAAAAGTGTACACAGACGGTTAGTTAACCCTTCATACTGCATGAGGCTGTTTTATTCTTGTGCCAAGTTCTGGCAACACACAAAAATTCTCTAAATCGGGCCCATGTATAAGTCTTGACCCCGAAAGGGGAAATTCAGTTGACATGTTGTTACTGCAGTTATGAAACGCAGGACAGGTACAGAAAACTAAATACAGCTAGGAATAACAAATCATACTAATGATAAAAAAAATAGTTAGATAGTCATGCATGGGGATTAGATAAAGAGCACCAGAAATGTATAGTACAGAAATCTTGCTTAGCCCTCAGCACTTGGACTGGCTCGGAATTAGTGTGGCGAAAGAGCTTTCAATAGACATTACTGTAGTCAAAGTGCACTAACAGTATATTAACAGTACAATAGTAACGACATATTAACATCAAAACAGTTATATTTTAGGTAAAAGTGTACACAGACAGTAGTTAGCCATTTATAGGCTATTTTATTCTTGTGGCAAGTCACAATAATTAATAATCCTCTGTTGAAAGTTATTATGGCCCCTATATGCAGGGCTGTATAACTCTTTATTGGATGCCATTCAAGGATATAACGTTCAATGTTTGGTTGAGTGCGGTGGAACGTGTTGTCAGGCTGTCAGGAAGACCCAGATACACGCCTTGAGCCTTGTGCGAAGATCAGCTCCTGACCTGCATGTGAGGCCCACTTTCTAATTTAGAACAGGACAGGGAGGTATATTTACCTAGTGGTGGAAGCAGTATACAGTACTCAGGTCTTAACCCATTAAGACCTGAGACCGGTTCTACAAATGTCTCTGTTTCTATATCAGTGGTGCGGAAACTTGTTCATGTCTAGGACCCCCAACATCATATGTATTTGGCCGCCGATCCCCATCTCAAAATGTTTTGTTCCAGGGACCACCAGAGGCAGAGATTTGAGTTAAAAATGTTCACTTAAAAAAATACGATTTGCACACATTTTTACGATTTTTCAAAAATAGCAGATCTACAAGCTCATAGTGTGGCACAAAGTGATGCGCTTTGAGCTTGTAGATCTGCTATTTTTGAATAGCCAACGCTAAAATCTAACAGTACAGATGCTTTACCGGTTTTAATGGAAGTCCAAACAAACAATGCCAAAATGGGTCACTAAATGATTTCACATCAAACTATTAATTTGATGATGCCATCACTCATATAGGTTGATGCTTTCATTTGTGGTGGGACAACAATCGACCTTGTTTCGTAATCGCGTTAATATTTGTGTTCCGAGTGTATTCACGACACAAACAGCGATTTAAATTCATGTGAATTAATCGCATGATGTAAACGCCCCTAGTGGGTAAGGACCTTTTACAGGGTAAAAAATACTTTGTTATGCATAAAAGCATAAAATACTTACTGAAGTCAAAGTCAGTTACTTTACACCACTGTGGTACACTAACACTACATGAGCTATAGCCACAACCAGAGGTTGGTGGTAATACGTTTACACAGCTGCACTCACTTAGTAACTTTTTGAATAAATTGTTTTAATACGACATACTTTTCACTTTTAGTCAAGTATATTTGTGAAGGGGGGGGTGGGGGGGGGGTATTTGTGTTGGGACCAAATGTAAAGGAGTAAAAGTCACAAAGCTTGTTACTTTGTTTTACTCTTTAAAAAAAAACAACTACATTTTACATGTTTCATTCTCTCAGAGAGACGTCAGACAATTTTGTTTTGTTTATTTCTATTGAAAAGGCACTTGTAATTTATGCAAGACATTTCAATAACATTCTGTCAGGGTTAAGTGTTGAGTAGGACCCAAATGCAGAAGACTGAGGCCAAAGAGATCAACTCAAGGGTTTTATCAACAAAGGTTGTCCAAAACGTGGCGGGCGAACAATTAACAGTTCACCAAATCTTGGCACGTAGACAATAAACTAGATTCTCCAGCAACAGGAAAGGTCAAAACATAACCAGGTACAAAAGGCTAAACACTCAAAAACATACAACATGTACTCGAAATGACTAAATGTCGAACTGGCGAAGAACTCACTACACAGGGGAGTTTAAATAGACACAGCAGGGCACAGGTGAATCAACTGAGAATCCACACTGGAATAGGGATAATAACTATACACAGGATGAACACAATAGGCAATTAACACAGGAAGTGTGAGACAAGACAGGCAACAGGTAACAGAGCAGAGCACAAGGACTTACTACCAAATAAGATACGGCAAGAAATACATAAATGTCCAAAACAGAGAAACACTGCAAAAGTCCAAACACTGAGGAAGGGACCGTGACACATTCTGATTATTTAAACAATAAATCAGATTGTGTGTGAAATTACTAAGTACTTGAGTAGTCTTTTCAGCAGATTCTTTATGACTCTTGCTGCAGTAGTTATTTGCATGGCTACTATTACTACTATTACTTTTTTATTTTTTACAACTACACCCAGAGGTGGGTGGAGTTGTAAACAAAGTCACATAGTCCATATAGCCACAAGAAAGCAAATACACCAAGGTACAAAGGTAAATATGATCTAGATATTAAGGATATGATAACAGATACAGGTTTGTGTTAACAAAATGGGGCCAAATTACTTGTATTATTATCACACACCAGCCACGTGCAGCATACTGAAGTATGCAAACAAAGTGTGGATGAGGCCTGTACTGTAATCCATGATGATAATCCACACATGATAGCCGTGTTTGTTGTGTCAATAACCCCACAAAAAGGCCTCCATTGTATTGGAGGAGCATATCGTCACTGTCGGGCAGAAACCTTGTATCTCCATATTTCAACATTGCATGTTTTTTTATTCGTAAATGAATGCCCTACTTCGTCATACAAGAGTGACGCAAAAACAAAGTAGTGGAAAAGGCAGATCTACAAGCTTGTAGTGTGTGTGTGTGTGTGTGTGTGTGTGTGTGTGTGTGTGTGTGTGTGTGTGTGTGTGTGCGTGTGTGTGTGTGTGTGTGCGCACGCACGCACGCACGCACGCACGCAACATTTGTCTCTCCTACTTGGTGTAACTTATAATTATGTTGTGGTTGCCAGACCAGTTCCCCTGTGATCTGGGCCGGTCCGCTGTCACTGCAAAACCCTCCCTGCGTTTGGCACAAGGAGGTGTAGGTTAGGGGTCCCCAGACTTTTCCATGCCAATTAAGGACCCCCACATAGTCATAGCCTCTGGCTTTTTTAATTAAGCAAAATACGAAAATGGCCGATCTTCAAGCTCACAACATGCGACACGTTGTAAGCCTAGATAGACGGTTTAATATCTAATGGATGAATTGCCATGCTACTAGCCAGCTATAATCATGCGCCCTGTACCCTATACTTTATTTTTTACTGAATGGATTCCAGATTGCCTTTCTTACAGTTGGCCCAAAATTGTGTGGACAGGTATAACACCAAAACACCAATAGATCCCATACAGGATTTATACAGTGCAGGCCCCGGGCAAAAAAATTATACTTCAAAAATACATAATTTGAAAGGGTTTGGCTTAAAGTTGACACACTTGCCAGCTAAACTAAGAAAAACTACAAGCCAATAACTCAAGAACTGTAGAAGGCAAGGGGCATTGCTCTCTCCTGATGTTGTCTACTCAGCTCAAGCCAAAAATTAACTTATCATCCCACAGCTTCCAGCCTCCATTATATAGCAGGTGGACCATACCAAAACACTATTATTAACTGGTAATTAATTTAACTCAAAACACGGCTAACAGCCCGCAGCCCATGAGTTATCTTACACAATTACTGTTTCACAAAACAAATTCCAATGGCATATTTCAGGTGCCAAATCACTCACACGATTATTAAAATTGGATTTATTTATCCTAGCCTGCGATAACAAAAACACCTCGTCCTCCACAGTACTTGGCACCTTCCCAATTAGCAGGATTGCCTTACCAGCACTGCAGAGAGACAAGTGACCAACAATTAATTCAACTTCCTCACACACACACACGCACACGCACACGCACACGCACACACACACACACACACACACACACACACACACACACACACACACACACACACACACACACACACACACACACACAGTGTCAATAAATAAACACGTTTGAAAACCATTGCAGTCCTTTGTGTTGTTACTTAAAAATGTTGTCATATGTACACTTGTAAAGAAAACATGCAACACAAACACTACTAAACACACACATAGTGATTGCTATATTGGGAGCAGCTGTGTAGTGTGTGTGCATGCAAAGTTCCTCATTACTGTCTGGGGCTGCCCTGTGACAGGCCAATTACATTTCCCGCTCAAATTCAGGTGGGACATCACTGCAGATCAAACATGTCAGTGTATACCTATGTGACAGTACACACATACAGTACATAGTTTATATATCGCATATCACCGTAGCGATACCGTAACATTTTTATAACCATTGTGTAACCAGGATTCATTTGGCAATCTTACTACTGTTCTGGATAACGAATGGCCTGTCCGACCAACTTGACACCGGGTAACGCACTGGCGCACTCCCTCGGACGTTGCAAGCACACCGAGTCGATCGGTTCTTCTCGAGATGAATACAATAATGCTCACCCTAAAACACGGCAGACAGAGTTGAATCATCATTCTTGGCCAACCTTTGCATTACTGCTATGGAGCAAAAGGTAGAGTGAACAATAGGGACCCATAACAGTGTAAAAACACTGTCATAACAATTATAATACTTCTAATTGAACTCTGAGAGTGTACAAATGGAACCAAATGGATCTGTGAGGGTTTCACATTGTAGCAACCTGCGTGGCTGCCATGCACACTATTCGTGTAATCCCGGACCAAAAGCAGCCATGTGCTTTGCACAGAAACACGCTATGTACAGCGTGCTAGCAGGGAGAGAAGTTAACCCCTTCTGTGAGACTGTGAGAGCAGCGCACTTCACCGCTTTCAGTCTGAGAGCAGATATAGGCTATGACTGTAAGATTTTTGTTCATTCATACAGTGCATGCAAATATAGAAATGGAATAGGTGTGAGCGTGGTGATTTTTTACCTTTGGAAAACAATGGTTAGCGAATGAATATATTTCACAACATATATGTGCCTTTTTGAGTCTTGTATGTAGGTATGTAGGATCCATATACAGATCTCTCTCTCTCTCTCTCTCTCTCTCTCTCTCTCTCTCTCTCTCTCTCTCTCTCTCTCTCTCTCTCTCTCTCTCTCTCTCTCTCTCTCTCTCAGCCACAGAGACTGACTGTGATTGAACAGATGAGAAATACAGAACAGATAATACAGTCAGTGCTCTTGTTTAGTGTAGCAGTTGTCACCAGTGACAGTGGCACTCAGTGTGTAGTTACCAGAAGGCTAAAAAAAAAACATCAGGTTTACTTTATAGGCGGATATATGCTTTTGTACTTCCCAGACAGTAGTAGCAACATTTCACCATGTGCTGAATGTGTGGCCATGGTTTCAGTCAGTGTACTGTACTGCATGTACTGTACTTTGTTGTGTAATGGTTTCCTCCATTGTGAATTCCCTGCCCTGCCGGGGGCAAAGGTGCAACAGGTTGTGTTGCATTCTGACATGACATGGTAAACCAATTACGTATAGAGCTGTTTAACCCCCGGGTCACATGTGACAAAGGAAAGCCTCTTTTAGCCCAGCCGTATTCCCACCACTCTCTGTCTGTCTGTCTGTCTGTCTGTCTGTCTGTCTGTCTGTCTGTCTGTCTGTCCTAAAGGAGCAGTGTGCAAGTTGTTGCTCACCGGCACCGTTGGGCTTCGATCATGTATTTTAAACACATTCAACCTGGTGTCTCTATAGTGGGCATATCATTGTAGGTGAAAATTGTTCCGAAATAGAGAAAATTGCTGATGTACAAGCCCACAACGAGTTGAAATGTGACACGTCGTGTGCTACTTTTTTCTAATAAACCCTCACGCGTGGCCCCTGGCATTCTCCTGTTGACGGTGCTAATGTCTCTTTTAAAAACCCAGCGTTGGCCGAAACAAAAAGCTCTTTCTCACACTGTGAATCAATGCTATTCTTTAGCCTTTCGCGCGCGCGCGCGTGGGTGCGTGCGTATGTGCGTGTGTGTGGTGTGTGTGTGTGTCAGACCAGATACAGCATAGTTTGTAGGCTTGCTAGGAGCTTTTAGTGCGTTCACAATACATACTGGATCTACTGTTGTGAGGCCTTTGGTGTGCAGCCTTTATAGAAAGCAACGAGAACTACACAACACATACTGTACTGTACAGTACACAGCAGTGTTTACTAAACTTGGCGTGACGCCAAAGATCAGGAGGGCGTGAGGGCTTGTCTGTTTGGAGGTAGCGCAAAAACATGTTGCACAAAATCGTGACTTGCATTTTTGGATCATTATATACCGGTAGTTACAAAATAGTCCTTTCTTTTTATAATTTTGTTGGTAAAAAAATAAATACAAAGCAAAACAGTAGATCTACATGCTCACACCACGGGAGCTATATTTGTCGTACGAGAAGTATATAGGGCTTAAAGCAAGGGTCTTCAACAGGGGGTCCGGGGGGTTCTCAGAGTTACTACAGGGGGTCCGCCAAATCTTTGTGTGATATGATTTAGTTTTTTACCGTAACCACTTGAACCCTATAGCATCCCTTTTTTGAGGAGAACTTTAGCCAAAAATAGCAGATCTACAAGCTCACAACGCCTCGTGGTGAGCTTGTAGATCGGCTATTTTCGGCAAAGAGGAATAGGTGTAGAGGGAAAAAAGAGCAGACCAAGTGAACAAAAAAAGTTTAATCTGAAACACAATTTCATACAATATAGAGGGTGTCCCTGCTTCACCTCTCTCTCAGCTAGGGGGTTCTAGCTTGGGGGTCCTTGGAAAACGTTGAAGACCCCTGGCTTAAAGGGATAGTTTTTCACTAAATCACTTTTTTTCCTCCTATCAATTACTCACCCCATGAAGCCTTGAATTTGATTTTCTTTCAGGGTTTTTTTGCGAGCGCGGTTGGTCAGGTGGTTCTCGAGATACAGTAGGTGAACTACAGACGTACACACAGATGGACAGACGGACAGAGATTTTGCGTGCATGTTTATTATTATTATTATTTATGATTATTTCTAGATTAAGATTAGGTTAAGATTACGATTTTTTTCTTTTCTTTTTTTCCATTTCTGCTTTATTTTTGATATGACGGTGAACAGAGAGACAGAAAAGGCTAGAGAGGGGGCATGTTGGCGCAGTCTGTAGCGCTGTCCCCTCACAGCTAGAAGGTCCTGGGTTTGATTCCCACCGGGGACACTGTGGGCGCTGGGGGAGTGTCCTCTCCTCCGCGTCATGGGGTTGGCAAAAGGGCCTCTCTGTGTGGAGTTTGCGTGTTCTCCCCGTGTTCCCTAGGGTAGATACCCTCACAAAAACATGCAGTAATCCTGGTTTCTAACGTGTTCCTTCCACGCGTTACGTCCTACCGGGGAAACTCCCCCCTGTCCGGTGATAAGAAGCCTTGTTAGCTCTCATGCATTGGAGGAGGCATGAGCTCGGCTCTGGGCTCTCCCTAGGTTGGCAAAGGGAGTGTAGTGCCCAGGATTACTTAGAAAATTAGTAAAAAGAAAAAGAAGAAAAGTCTAGGGAGAGAGGGGTGACATGCAGTATGCTGCCAGGGGTTGGATTCAAACCGGGGAGAGCTGCACGAAGTACAATAGCCTGGTTGTTATTTTTCCCTGTGGCTGTAATAAGTCATGGCTGCCAGTTCCAACTGAATAAATGCTTGCTTGAGGAGAAAGCATAAGGATGTACAGGGCAGACATTTCAGCATCATCTTCAGCTTATCTTCAAGATCTTCCACTGGAACACGCTGACAGTGAGCACACTCATGTTATGCGTTGTATCCGTGTCTTGCTCAAGGACACTTGCTCAAGGAAACCACAGAGGAGCAGGGGATCTAACCGGGAACATTCCATTTCCACTTAAAAGAAAAATGCCAAAAAGTAAAATAGAGTAATAGAGTAAAATAAAGTTTCGATAGAGTGAGAAATAGGAGGTGTTGTGTCCCTGCGCCCCTTGTCTGTTGCCGAGTCATGACTGCCAGTTCCCACCTGATGTCGTGTGGGAGTTCCGTGTGCTCCAGACCATGCTGAATAACTGCTAGCTTGCATAATGTCTTCAGACTAGGGTTGAATTCGAAGATGTAAAGGTCATCATCTGGTATGCATTCTTTAACATCCGCTGGAACTTCAGCTTTTAATCCTCCAAAGAGAATGATATGATCTTCCACCATGCAACAGGCCCTGTGCGTAATGATACAACAACTAGGTTTCCCCTTGGGTTCAACCTTCTTCCAGGAGAAGGTTTCTGGATTGAATTTCCACAGATCATTGAAGACCACTTTCACACCACCTTCGTTGCTGTGGCCACCATATATGTACAGCTCTCGATTGTAGGCAAAGGCTGAATGACTCCAGCGTTCTTCTGGAAGAAGCTGTGCAGAAGGTGTGCTCAGCCAGCAGTTGGTCTCTGTGTCAAACACTCTGATGTTGGTGTGGTACTTTACTGTATCACCATGGCCCCCAAATACAAACATCTTTGTCCCGATGATGGTGGCAGAATGATATATTGAAGCAGGTGCCATGGTGCCTCTGGTGTCAAATAAAGACCAAACCAGACCACTCGTGGTGTCCAACTTGTAGATATACCGTCTAGCCAGGTGGTAGTTGAATCCTCCATAGATATACATAACCTTCCCCAAGACACAGGCGGAGTGGGCGTACCTCCCCTCTGGAACATCCCCAGAAACCTCGGGCTTGAGCCATCTGTGGGTGTCCACATCAAATGCATAAAGCACGTTGCAGCACTCGTTTTTTTTCACATTGTGCCCACCCCAGATGTAGATGGTATCTTCTATCAGCACAGCTGTGTGCAACAGGTTGTAGGGTACTTCAAAGGGACGTGTCACAGGAGGCACTGGGGGCAACTTCAACCAGCGTAAAGACACTGTGTTGAAGACATGTACATTAATCTGTTCACTGTCGTCACTACTCCCCCCTCCAATGGCGCTCACCCCTCAAATGGCGTACACATTGAGTCCCACCGGCACGGCGGTGCAGGAACCAATAGGTCCTCCTTTCAGAGACACGGTGCACATCAACATTTCAGAAACCAACAGGTATATACAGTATTGCTCGGTGAGAGAGTACAGCTATATTGCGCACGCTACCACTTATATTGAAATTATATTGAAATACAGCGGCCTCCAACTACTGATGTCATGTCATGTTGATAACATCAGTTTCTTGTCCATATATGGACTTCCACCCAGCATGGCAGAGATATACGGTTAGTTCATTCTAAAATAATTCTTGAGTAACACCACAAAAAGCATTGCTTTTCTCTCTGTGTGGAGTTTGCATGTTCTCCCCGTGTCTCCGAGGGTAAAAACATGCAGTAATCCTGGTTCTATACTGCCTCCCCCTAGTCAGCCAGGGTTCCTGATGGAGGGGAAAGGAACTGGTTGGAATAACGTGTTCCTTCCACCGCTACGTCAGGTGACAAGAAGCAGCTTGCTAGCTCTCATGCATTGAAGGAGGCATGAGCACGGCTCTAGGCTCTCCCTAGGCTGGCAGAGGGAGTGTAGCGCCCAGGATTACATAGGCAATTGGCACTGAGTGAAGAAATGGGTTACAAAATCGTGGGATAAAAAAAAGAGAGGTTTAAAGTATTTTGTTTTTTGGTTTTAATACTAGTAAAAGTACCTCACAGTATCCCTACAGCAGCCTACTTGAGTACTTAGTTTCTTTCTGGAATTATAAATTCAGTTATAAATTTGCGCTCCATCGTACCACCAAATGGTTGCATTTAGGGACTGCAACAGTAATTGATTAAACTGTAATTGATCTTTAAATACAATACTTTGTGCATGTCATTATATCTAGGAAAACAACTATTGCTGATCTACAAGCTCACAATGCTTGAAGATCGGCTATTTTCACTATTTATTTGCACTATTAAATCGTCAATCAATTCCTCGATATATACAAATTTTAAAACATAAAAGAATATGCTTCTCGATTATTCGATTCATCGAAAAGTAATCGATAGAATATTCACTGAGAAAATGAGCGATAGCAGTAGCCCTTAGATCTGAGCTGAAAAGCATTATTTTACACTTTGGATAATTCAAAAATAGCACATATACAAGCTCGTAGTGCGAGTGCCGCGCTACGAGCTTGTAGATCTGCTATTTTTTAAAATTCGTGAAAATGTGTGCAAATCTTTGAATATATATATTTTTAAAGCGAACATTTTTAACTCAAATCTTTGCTTCTGGGGGTCCCTGGAACAAAATATTTTGATGGGGTTCCGCGGCCAAATACATATAATTTTGGGGGTCCTTGACATGAAAAAGATTGAGCACCACTGATTTAGAAACATACGTTTTTCAGAATACTGTTGAGATTTAGGACACATGTAGAATCGGCTTCAGGTCTCAATGGGTTAAGGGCATGCAACGATATAGGGTCTTATATAGGCTAACCGCTCTGTGTTATTTAACGCCAAATGATCAAATGACACTGTTATGTAACCGATCAGTGAGGGTTCACCAGATAGTACCTCATGTTCCATTCACCATGAAGCTCCATTACCTACTGTATTTCAGTGGTTCGCAGACTTTTTAATACGCGTTTTCTTTTAAAGCTGTCAGTGCCTCTCTGACATGTATTTCTATGGTAAAGACACGCTGGTGCGCTCCTCTTCCCAGGGCCGCCTGAGCATTGTGCGTGATCTTTATCGTGCATAGGCCTATAGGAGATAATTGGTAACACCTGTGAAGGAAGTAAGAAGAGGCCCAATTTCTGTCCAATATGGCTGCTGCGCATAGAGCCTATTGCACTATGATTGCACAGTTTTTTAGTTTGAATACTTCATGTCTGTATTTTATGACCCGTGGGAGCTGAGCTCCAAGATTTCCTATGCATTGGTGCAAATGGCAGATAAAGTCTATTCTATTCTATCAGCGCTCCCAGTGTCTGAGTTTTTTAAATGTATTATTATTTATGATTTTGCCACAGCGCCCTCCCTGGGTGCTTGAAGCAGACAATAGTTAAACTTTTTGGAGAGGGCCGCTGCTCTTTTGATCCTCTAGCTGTGTCTGACAACCCGGTCGTTGAATAGTTATCACAACCATGAGAACAAGTCCATGTTTACCGTTGTTTTCAGCTAAGCTACAGTTTTTGTGCCAATAACGCAGGTGACAGGATATCAGAGGCACAGCACAGCAATGGCTGCCGGTTTGAGCGATGCACGTGTCAATAAACGCTGCGCTATGGATGGACATGATTATCCAAAGTGCCCCTCTGCTCATAAAACGCTCTCTGTGGACACGAGCCCTTAGGGCTTAGGCCACTGACCCCCATAACTCTGAGAGCGTGCAAATGGAACCAAATGGACCCTCTAAAGCCCCCTTTCCATTGCAGCTTAAGCACCACACCACACCACACCACACTACACCACACCACACCGCATCAAAATATCTACCGTTTCCATTACACAAAAGTACCCCTGCTCAAATCCACAGGTATGAGTAGCAGACTCCGGTCATTCACACTCATTTGTAATGTAAATGTTTGCCTAACAATGGAATGTAGGTGAGTGGCCAACTGTCCTGTATAAAAATGCAAATCACCTGTGCACGTGGCCCAGCTTGGCCTAGCTCAGACCTACCCAGGACTGGGTACTTTTTAGGCACCAGTTTAGTACCACTTACACACCACTCTACCCACTTCATTGTAGTGGAAACTGTTGCTGTGGTGGTCGGTGTGGGGTGGGGCTAGGTAAGTCCATGTATATGGAAAGACGCCTTAAGGGTCCATTTGGTTCCATTTGTATACGCTCTCAGAGTTACAGACCTGCATGGTTCCATTTGATATCAAAGTATCAGTCATATAGCTGCGGGGACGCCCTGAAACACCCTCAAGGGCCCCATGCTGGGGGAACCCGGACCCCCGTGAGCTTGTAAGTTGTAGATCATCTATTTTTGGCTTATTTGTCATACAACAAAGGAGTACATAAGGCTTTTAGTGGTTAAACCCGTCTAACAAAAGAGAACCGGTTTCATTCCCTGAAGCCTGTTCAACTTTTGCTGACTTGTTATGTCTCCATTAGGAATTGAGCAGTAGCGTGGTAGAATCATTCATTGATCCATTACATTGATTGATTGATTGATTGATTGATTTATTGATTGATTGCAGTGTTCCACCCTCCTCCAACAGAGAGAAAGGAATCTATCCCTCCATAGTTTGTTTATAAAGTGCCATATTGTCCAGATCCCTTATGCCAGAGAGACGGTTGCATTGCGATCCCATATGCCACAGAGGGAAGGTTGCTTACTGATTTGTGTCTATTTCTGGGTCACAGTGACACATTGTTTACCGTCGGGGAGAAAAGACTCGCTCTTGTTTAATTAAACTACATTTCTGGCAGTAAATCTATAGGTTTACCTTCACGAGAGGGCTCTAGTATCACTGTCTGTCACGTAGAGTATGTTTTGGCCTTTATCTCTGTCTTTAAGGCAGATCTTACTAACTTCCTTCCACACATTTAACAGCATGTAAAATGTAACAATTGTAGAGCTGTGTACATATTTCAAAATAAGCTTATTACAGTTCTTGCAAATATGTTCATATACAGTTTACTTGTACGTTCAAGATGTGTTGGTTTTAATGTATTATTAAAAGGAATAACAAGTAACACTTTATTTAGGCCTACTTAAGTACAGTACTGTACTGAGGTATTATTTTGAGGTACTAATGCTTCCATTAAAGTGATTAAACTACATTTCAGAGGGAAATATTGTACTTTCTACTCCACTACATATTTAAGCCTTAGTTTCTAGTTATACTTTTTAAATGAAAATTTGACACAATGGACTATATAGGTTGGTAACAAATGGACTAAACTAGCTAACTGTAATTCAAACAAGCTCTTTTAGCTACTTTTTACTTCACTAAAGAATAATGACCGTGTTCTTCTTCCACCTGTGTGACATTGAACATTTCCAGTAGTCAGTGGTGTAAAGTAACTAAGTACATGTACTCAAGTACAATTTTGAGTTTTTTTTTTTATTAACGTATTTGCAGTTTTCAGTAGTTTTACTTCTACTCCACTACATCTCAGAGGCAAATATTGTACTTTTACTCCACTACAATTATTTGAAAACTTTACTACAGTAGGCTATACTTTGTAGATGTTGACTATTATTACAAAACATACATTAACCACTTCAGCCCTATATAATTTCCGGCCATTTGAAAATAGACAATCTACAAGCTCACAATGTGTTGCGATGCCATGCATTGTGAGCTTGTATCTGCTATTTCCAGTACATTTTTTTAAAATGGGACATTCTTGAGTACTTTCTACTTTTGGTACTTTAAGTACATTTTGATACCAATAGTTTTGTACTTTAACTCAAGTACATTTTTTTAATCTAGACTTTTACTTGTTGCAAAATATTTCTTCATTGCAGTATTGATACTTTTGCTTAAGTAAAACATTTGAGTACTTTTTCCACCACTGCAGCCTGATGCCAAAATGTGCTGCTATGTTTTCCGGTATTCACCGCCCACCTCAATCCCTGATTGGCTCCTAGGGCTGTTCCGTCACTCACGTTTAACACACTCCTTGGTCGAAGTGCCTGTCCGTCACGAATAGCACGGCATTTCACCAGAAACTGATCACTGTTGCCATGTCTGCTTACTTATAAGCGACTTTGAGTTTATTTTCATGCAATCTGGGAACCCATCTTCGTTTTTTTTCCGTTTGTTGCTGTTTTTTGGGGCTTGTTTCTTAAGTGTAGTGGCTTATTTGGGCTTGTTTAATGTTGTATGTTTGTCCACAGACCCTCACACAAGATTTGTGTAGTTAAAACCTTTTCATAAATATTCAAAAAAATACTGGACCTTTTTTCCCAAAGATTATTTAAAAGGATCCTTGGTTAATAAGTTAATGGTTAATATATCATTCATAATTGCCCTATAACACCGTAAATATTGAATTTATTTTAGAAATAGTTAATCAAGTTGATGATGTCATTTGTCCATGTGTGGTACAGCCCTATGGAATCTATTGAATTCATATGCTGATAAAAAACAACGTAATACACTTCTTATGAGCATCAAAACAATATTCTAAATATTTGTATTGCAAATCCATTCCATACAAACATTCCATAGGGCTGGGCCACACATGAACAAATGACATAATCAACTTGCAACAGTGAAAGATTAACTATTTCTAAAATAACACAAATATTTAAAGTGTTTTTAATTTAACATTTTAGTTGGTTATAAAGGGCAATTATAAATAACGCATTACTTACTGATCCTTTAAAACAGTGGTTCTCAAACAGTGGTCCGGGGACCACCAGTCAGTGGTCCTTAGTACCAGGGGGTCCCCAGCAAAATTAGTTAATATAGCGTCACAATCATTTTTAACCACTTAGCTTTGGCTATTCAAAAATAGCAGATCTACAAGCTCATAGCGCGGCACCGAATGCCACGCTATGAGCTTGTAGATCTGCTATTTTTGAAAAACCTTGAAAAGGTGTGCATATCTTTGAATATTTATATTTTTTAAAGCGAAAATGTACTGATATCTTTGCTTCTGGGGGTCCCTGGCACAAAACATTTTCAAGTGGGGGTCCTTGGCTAAATGTATATCAATTTAGGGGTCCTTGGCATGGAAAAAGTTGAAAACCACTGCTTTAAAACAGCTTGGGCTTGTTTTTGTAAGACCAGTCTTGCTTTGTCTCTCACAAAACCTGGCAACGCTGTGCAACTCATAAATGATGTGTGTGTGTGAGTGTGTGTCGTTCCGGGTGGATCTGATCATACAGACCGAGCAGGAGAGGGAAGGACCGGAGCGACAAGGCCGGCGGTAGTGCGCTCCTCCTCGGGCTTGCGAAGCGGATATCGGACCGGTGTTCAGGGAGCGGATCGTCCTCATGGATGTTTGTGAACCGTAGAATGAGGATTTAAGAGGGACTCTTGTCGCAGAAAGATGGTGTTTAGGAAGAGACTCAAAGCTTTGTGCGCTGCTGCCGGCCGCTGCTAGTGTGTGTGTGTGTGTGTGTGGCTCTGTGTGTGTTTCAGACTATAGTGAAAGTGAAGCTGCTTCTTTATTTATTTTTTTGTTGTTGCACCACCAGGCCCTTTATTCACTGATCTGATCCTCATCTGATCAGCTGTTGCTTTTTGATTTTTTTTTTTTTTTTTTTGTGTGTTTTTTTTTTTTTTTTCAAAGACGTTTTGAAAGATGAAGAGTGTTAACATCAGCTCCCAGAGGTGGGTGTCATTAGTTTAATTAAAACATAAGAAAAATAATGATGAAATCTGGGTGGATCCAAACATACAATGTCTGTTGGAGCTAACACGGCATTGGCTGCTTGATTGATTGATTTATTGATTTCCTTCTGTCAGGTTATTGACTATTATTAATGTAACTTCGAGAGTGTATAAACGTCCATTTGGTTATATAGTAGCCTGCACTCTCGAAGTTACAAATGGACAGGCATTACATGAACACATGTTGCTCTGTGGAAAAATGTATTGTTAAGATGAGATGTTGTTTAATAAGCAATAAGCCGCAAGAGGTCTCAGTTTACCTTGCATTTTATAATAGCTGAGAGGAGTAGTGAGGCTCTCTCAGCCATTATACAATGTAGGTAAACTGAGACTTCTTGTGGCTTATTGCTTTTCTAAAACGGCTACAAATATGGCAACATGTCCCAATTAAAACGGTTAATAATTCACTATAACAACAACTTCTACAAGGAAGTAGTTCCACTTCTTGGCCTCCAGGAAGAAACACTTCCTCATGTCAGAGACTATGCTGCTTGTTTACATAGCCAGGCTGTGTGAAGAGGTCAATTTTTCCCTAATCTCTCAAGAACAGATTCTGCTCTCCGCTTGAATCTGTGTGTGTGTGTGTGTGGGGGGGGGGGGGGGGGGGGTTCGTCATATCGCGTACGCACTGGCCTACAAGTGGGCGTGCCTTCAGATCAGGAAGCAGGCCGCGCTTTACCCAATCAAATGTAGTGGGCGGGATTTACGTGTGTGCCGATCCTTCCCCACTAGAAACAAACCGAAACTCATTTAACAATAGCATCCTCGGAGCAGACAAAACCACGGAAAGATATTCACATTTTTAATTGCTCTTTCATCATAGAAACAAGTGGGCTTATAACCAAAACGATCCTTGTTCTCTGGGAGAAGTGGTGTTAGTGTTCCGTGTAGAACTATTGTTAGTGGGGATGTAAACATAGTCGCACCACCATAAGTGAAAGGCTGAAGGCAGACCAAAACCCCGGTTTCCCTGCGCACGGGTGCTCCATCGAGCTCCCCCCAGAGCGTCGTCTCAAGTGAACTCGAGCCACGGGAGGCACCACCAAGCGAGTTAAAGCGAGCGAGTTGCCGCGCAGAACGTTGCAAACCTAGTTCAGCTACAGATACACTGGATCACTGTGGAAATAAATCACGCACCTGGGATTGATACAAACCGATCCAAGGTGTAGATTATAGTCTTATATGTCACGTCTACCAGCGTGATCTAATAAGAGTGACAACACTAGCGTTGACTCCCATTGTATGAACGGGATACGGAAATGCTCGTTCTATTTAGGTGAGGAAGTTCCAATGTTTAAACTACATTCCATAGCGGCCTGTTTTGCGGCGACATAGACATATAAAGGTAGACACCTCCTTCGGCTCTGAAGCGTTCGTATCTCGGGCGCGCTTCCTTGTTCCGCAGGGCTAGCCCATATAAGGCTTGGGCTATCCTTCCACTCCCTTCCGCTTCAGCAGGGCAAGCTGGAAACTTCCGTGTGCGTCACAGAAGGGGGCGTTCGGTAGGCCATTCAGAGGCAGGTGGGGCGGGTCTTTTCTTAAGAGGCAGCCGTGCAGCAACTAGTCAGTTAGACGCGCTGTGTTTGGCCAGTAGTCAACGCGATGTGATTGATCAGTAGTCAAACAGCCCTGCGGAAGAGCCTTGTATTGAGATACCAGTCGCTCCAATGAACTGCAGAGGCCAATGAGGTATCTAGGTTTCTATATCTATGTGCGGCGAGATCAAAGTGTGTCGCAACTCTCTCGCTCTCTCTCTATAGGGCATCGCAGTTCCCGCCCACTTCCTGGTGCCACTGCAAAATACTCAATGCATTTTTCCCATTGACTTTTCCAAAAATATTTGTATCAATTAATTTAAGCCTAGAATCAAGCTATCCAGGATCCTGGTGAATCATGACCATAAAACGTTTGATTCTGTGAAAAAACTTTTTTGAAAACGGCAAAACAAAGGGTATTTATTAAATATAGTATATCATATCATTAAATATAAAATTAAAAAAATGACAGAAAAAAAGGTTTTATGGTCATGATTCACCAGGATCCTGGATGGCTTGATTCTAGGCTTAAATTAATTGATATAAATATTTTTGGAAAAGTCAATGGGAAAAATGCATTGAGTATTTTGCAGTGGCACCAGGAAGTGGCCGCAACTGCGATGCCCTATGGGTCTGACATATATTAAACGGACACCAGCCAATCAGAATCAAGGAATGGGACTAGCCGTTTTAGAAGGCTGTTCTAACCATCATCTGGTTTTTAATAGATTTGTGCATTTAACTGCATGAGCTGTTTACAGTGCTAAATCCTATAATACTACTACTACTACTACTAATAATAATAATAATGCTATGTTTAGTGTATACTGTAAGTAGCATAATATCTAATGCTGTTAAATTCATCTTATGAACTATATATAGCCTTATAGCCTACACATTTGACAAAACGTTTATGAGAAATCTACAGTGACATGCATGGTTGTAATTCATGTAAAAACTCAAACTTCAGGCATGCACGAGATGGAATGCAGGTTTTGTTTGAATAATTATCAACTGTGTTTAGTGTACTATTTATCTCATGTACAGTGCAGCACTGCAGATCATTGTTTTATGATCTAGATATGTTGCAATACATTATAGGCTATTAGGTGCATCCGTGCAACAGTACATTGAACTGATCGTTTTATTAAAAAATATATATATATATATACAGTATAGTTGAATGAATATCAATTGATCCCTATTTTGGGCATGTCATTATTGGCGAGAAGTTTCAACAATGACAAGAATCAACAGTGAAATAGCCGATTTACAAAAAGAGCTATTTTCACTAATAGAAAAATAATCAATCACTCTCGCTACCCCTGGGTCACGGAAGTATTTTTTCTATTGAAAATCCCATAGGGAAATCTTAGATCGCGTCATAAAAGAACTGTGTTCCAAAAAATAAACAATTTTGTGACCCAGCGGGATAGCGGCCTCTAGCGGCAGTGATGTCAGACTTCGGCAATAATGGGCATTAGTCACTTTGCTGAAGTTTTAAGGCTCAACGTGATTAACATAATAAACAACGGTTGGCAGCTTGCTTGCTTTAAGTTAGACATATGTGTTGTTTTCATGTCTTTGCAGGTTTAAGAACAGGCCTGCCTCTGCCAACTGCCGCTACCAGCCCACCTACTATGAGCATGCTGCAAACTGCTACACTCATGCGGTTAGCAAACAACATTACTCTCTATAACAAGGTCTTCAACATTTAGCTACACTACATATTGTATACAATTGTGTTGCAGATTAAACTTTAAACTTCATAGACTTGTTTGACAGTACTATCAGCGTTTTCTATTAATATTTTGCATTTATGTTAATGAGGATGTTTAGACATTCAACCACTTAAACCCGATACACTACTAGGGATGCATCGATATATCGGCCACATATCAGTGTCGGCCG